>NC_080071.1:87106413-87409443 GCF_949987535.1 Balaenoptera acutorostrata
ACTTTTGTTTGTTGGAAGATTTTTAATCACAGTTTCAATTTCATTACTTGTGATTGGTCTGTTCATATTTTCTGTTTCTTCCTGGTTCAGTCTTGGAAGGTTATACCTTTCTAAGAATTTGTCCATTTCTTCCAGGTTGTCCATTTTATTGGCATAGAGTTGCTTGTAGTAGTCTCTTAGGATGTTTTGTATTTCTGTGGTGTCTGTTGTAACTTCTCCTTTTTCATTTCTAATTTTATTGATTTGAGTCCTCTCCCTCTTTTTCTTGATGAGTCTGGCTAATGGCTTATCAATTTTGTTTATCTTCTCAAAGAACCAGCTTTTAGTTTTATTGATCTTTGCTATTGTTTTCTTTGTTTCTATTTCATGTATTTCCGCTCTGATCTTTATGATTTCTTTCCTTCTGCTAACTTTGGGTTTTGTTTGTTCTTCTTTCTCTAGTTCCTTTAGGTGTAAGGTTAGATTGTTTACTTGAGATTTTTCTTGTTTCTTTAGGTAGGCTTGTATAGCTATAAACTTCCCTCTTAGAACTACTTTTGCTGCATCCCATAGGTTTTGGATTGGCGTGTTTTCATTGTCATTTGTCTCTAGGTATTTTTTGATTTCCTCTTTGATTTCTTCAGTGATCTCTTGGTTATTTAGTAACGTATTGTTTAGCCTCCATGTGTTTGTGTTTTTTACGTTTTTTTCCCTGTAATTGATTTCTAATCTTATAGCGTTGTGGTCAGAAAAGATGCTTGATATGATTTCAATTTTCTTAAATTTACTGAGGCTTGATTTGTGACCCAAGATGTGATCTATCCTGGAGAATGTTCCATACACACTTGAGAAGAAAGTGTAATCTGCTGTTTTTGGATGGAATGTCCTATAAATATCAATTAAATCTATCTGGTCTATTGTGTCATTTAAAGCTTCTGTTTCCTTATTTATTTTCATTTTGGATGATCTGTCCATTGGTGTAAGTGAGGTGTTAAAGTCCCCCACTATTATTGTGTTACTGTCAATTTCCTCTTTTATAGCTGTTAGCAGTTGCCTTATGTATTGAGGTGCTCCTATGTTGGGTGCATATGTATTTATAATTGTTATATCTTCTTCTTGGATTGATCCCTTGATCATTATGTAGTGTCCTTCCTTGTCTCTTGTAACATTCTTTATTTTAAAGTCTATTTTATCTGATATGAGTATTGCTACTCCAGCTTTCTTTTGACTTCCATTTGCATGGAATATCTTTTTCCATCCCCTCACTTTCAGTCTGTATGTGTTCCTACGTCTGAAGTGGGTCTCTTGTAGACAGCATATAGATGGGTCTTGTCTTTGTATCCATTCAGCAAGCTTGTGTCTTTTGGTTGGAGCATTCAATCCATTCACGTTTAAGGTAATTATTGATATGTATGTTCCTATGACCATTTTCTTAATTGTTTTGGGTTTGTTTTTGTAGGTCCTTTTCTTCTCTTGTGTTACCCACTTAGAGAAGGTCCTTTAGCATTTGTTGTAGAGCTGGTTTGGTGGTGCTGAATTCTCTTAGCTTTTGCTTGTCTGTAAAGCTTTTGATTTCTCCATCAAATCTGAATGAGATCGTTGCCGGGTAGAGTAATCTTGGTTGTAGGTTCTTCCCTTTCATCACTTTAAGTATATCACGCCACTCCCTTCTGGCTTGTAGAGTTTCTGCTGAGAAATCAGCTGTTAACCTTATGGGAGTTCCCTTGTATGTTATTTGCCGTTTTTCCCTTGCTGCTTTCAATAATTTTTCTTTGTCTTTAATTTTTGCCACTTTGATTACTATGTGTCTCGGCGTGTTTCTCCGTGGGTTTATCCTGTATGGGACTCGCTGTGTTTCCTGGACTTGGGTGGCTATTTCCTTTCCCATGTTAGGGAAGTTTTCAATGATAATCTCTTCAAATATTTTCTCTGGTCCTTTCTCTCTGTCTTCTCCTTCTGGGACCCCTATAATGCGAATGTTGTTGCGTTTAATGTTGTCCCAGAGGTCTCTTAGGCTGTCTTCATTTCTTTTCATTCTTTTTTCTTTAGTCTGTTCCACAGCAGTGAATTCCACCATTCTGTCTTCCAGGTCACTTATCCGTTCTTCTGCCTCAGTTATTCTGCTATTGATTCCTTCTAGTGTAGTTTTCATTTCAGTTATTGTATTGTTCATCTCTGTTTGTTTGTTCTTTAATTCTTCTAGGTCTTTGTTAAACATTTCTTGCATCTTCTCGATCTTTGCCTCCATTGTTTTTGCGAGGTCCTGGATCATCTTCACTATCATTATTCTGAATTTTTTTTCTGGAAGGTTGCCTATCTCCACTTCATTGAGTTGTTTTTCTGCGGTTTTAGCTTGTTCCTTCATCTGGTACATAGCCCTCTGCCTTTTCATCTTTTCTATCTTTCTGTGAATGTGGTTTTTGTTCCACAGGCTGCAGGATTGTAGTTCTTCTTGCTTCCGCCTTTTTAAGACTTATAATAACTTTAAATGGAGTATAACTTTTTGTGACAGTGGACAAACCACCTATCCCTTCTGTGCTTCAGTTTCCTTATCTTTTCTCTGAATTCCTCTGTTTCTGAGCGTCTGAAGACCTCATGAGTCGGAGACTGTGGTTCCCATGAACCCTCCATTTGGTTCTTTTAAAATAATTTCTATCTCTTACTGATATTTTTTATTTGATGAATCATTGTTATCATAGTTTCCTTTAAAGATGGTTTCTTTTAGTTCTTTGAACATATTTATAATAGCTGCTTTGAAGTCTTTGTTGCCTGAATCTAAAATCTAGGCTCACTTAGAGATAATTTTTTTTTTTAATTTTAAAGAATTTTTTTTTTTAACGCATTGTTTACTTTGTTTATTTATTTATTTTTGGCTGTGTTGGGTCTTCGTTTCTGTGCGAGGGCTTTCTCTAGTTGTGGCATGCAGGGGCCACTCTTCATCGCGGTGCGCGGGCCTCTCACTATCGCGGCCTCTCTTGTTGCGGAGCACAGGCTCCAGACGCGCAGGCTCAGTAATTGTGGCTCACGGGCGTAGTTGCTCCGTGGCATGTGGGATCTTCCCAGACCAGGGCTCGAACCCGTGTCCCCTGCATTGGCAGGCAGATTCTCAACCACTGCGCCACCAGGGAAGCCCTAGAGATAATTTTTATTGAAACTATCCCTTGCCCCATTGTATGGGTCAAACTTTTCTGGTTTGTTTTTTTTTTGCACATATTATAATTTTCGTTGAAATCTGGATGTTGTTGATAATATATTCTGCATTCTGATTCCTTTTCCTCCAGAGTTGGAGGTGGTTGCTCTGTTTGTTAAGCGGCTTGCATGGGCTAATTCTGTGGAGTCTGTTTCTCTCATAGTGTGTAGCTAGCTGCTCATGTCTCTGCTCAGTTCTTTTTTTCTTGTTTTTATTTTTAAGCATGACTTTCTGATAGTTGCCCTTGAGTCAGCATATCTTAGTGGTCAGCTTAATGATTAGTCAGAAGTTGTGTTTAAACTCCTTGAAACGATGAGGCCCCCACCCTTTGTCAGTGGTCCTGGTGAGACTTGGGAAATGCATTCAAAATTGAGGCAGTTTACAAGTCTGCCCTGGCTTTTGCTTTCTGTATTTGCAAGGGTCACATTCATCCAGGGATGAATAGCTCTCTAGGACCCACTCATTTCTCTCCTGCATGTTTACAGTCTTGAGCATACACACAGCAGGAAGATGTAGATTCTTACAAGACGCACTTTGATTGTCTCATTCCCTGATTCTCCCTGTTATATTTCTGGTTGGTCTACTGATCTGTTGCTTGCCCTAACTGGTATTACAAACCAGACTAGCTGTGATATTGGCCTAGACTAGGGTAAGGCAAGTGAGATGCCTAGGGCACAAACATTTAAGGAGGCACTTACTCTTGGAGTCCTACAAGCATGGGGTTGGCACTTGTGTCACTTAGCTTTCATAAATTTTGTGTCCTAGGTGCCTTGCTTGCCTCACCCTAGTCCTGGCCCTGCTACTCATATTTCTCGCTAGTATATATTTGTCGTAACCTGGTTTCTGTCCTAGATAGTCTTCATTTATTCAAATTTTTGAGCACCTGCTCTGTACTATACATTGGGTCTCAAGACACCACTTCTTTTACCCAGATGCTTTCTTTGTTTACACTTTCTCAAGTCTAGTGCTTTTCCTACATTCCTCCTCATTCCTACTCTTTTGTACCATGTGGCACTATTAACCAGTACTGCCTGTTCATCCTAATCTTAGCCCAACTCTTCAGAATGTACAGCTATTTCCATGGCAAGACACCCTCTCTAGGAGCCAGTGGGCAGTTGGGCAGTGTATCATTGGCCCTCGCTCTGAAAGCTGGTGAGGATTAGCTGGTGACTTGTGCTTTTAGTGTGTCAGGGTAGGAGTGTCCAGGATTTCTGCAGGGTTAATGGGCCTTCCCAACTACATCACTTGGAAGGGAAGGTTGCTTGCTTGTTTGTCTTCTGCTTAGCATCTTGTATTCTTGGAATCTTTCCATCTGCTTCCAGTGCTTTGATACCCAAAGGCAGACTTTGACTCTCTGCTTGGCTGGTCTGGCTTATTCTTGCCGACTTTGTTTCCTGGTTTTCCGTTCTTTGCTGATTTGTTTTTAGCATGGTTTCCCTGAATGACCCTGCTTTGCTTGGTGTTCTCACTGCTTGCTCATGAAAACAAACTCATCCAGTCATTTAAGGAGTGATTATTGAGCACCTATTCTATCCTAGGTACTGTGGGAGCCAGTGGGATTATAGTGATGATCTCAACCAAACATTCCTTATCTTCCTGAGCTAGACAGAAAAGTTAGGTGTAAATCACACCAACCGAGATATTTGCTGTGAAAAAAAGTTACAAATGCAGCTGACCTAGGACATTTGAGTTGAGATCTCTGTACCTCCATCTCACTTGACTGGCAGTAACTCCCCTTAATTTTGAACTCTTGCCTGCATCAAGACTTGGTATGAAGTACCCCATTTTCAATTCTGGCTCTTATTTTTGGATTGTCTTTCTCCTGTTTGCAGCTTGCTCCAACCCCTTGCCCCACCCAAGGCTGCCATTATTTGTTTTCTTAGTAGTTGGTGCAAACCCTGATCATGAACCTGTTTTCCTTTGGAAGTCATTGTCTCCCTTGTTTTCTTAGCATCAGGCTCTATTGGTGTTTTCCCCTATATCTTTATTAGCTTCTTTATTATGTTTTCTACTTCTTCTTCCTCTTTGCAAAAAAAGTTGCCCTAACCCAGATTTTGTCCTAGGCCCTCTTCTGCATCACCTTACCCCTTTTTGGCAATCTCTTCCATTCTAGAAAACTTTGAGTTACCATCTTTATGCAAATGGCTGGCTAATTCATCTCTCTAAGTTATGCTCCAGTTTTCAAGTTCTTGATGTAGAAGTATGTATTTCCACGTGTAGAGGCATATATATGTAGAGGTAGGTATTGCCATGTAGAGGTATATAATACCCCAAGTAGAATTCCCCATCTTCTCTAACTTAGTGATGTTATCATCTCCCAGTCTCCTTACTTGAAATCTCACACAATTGCCACCTCCTTGCTCTCCTTCAGATATGCCTGGTTGCCACGTGGTGCCAGTTTTCCTATGTAATACCATGTCAGTGGTCTGTTCATTTCAGTGTCTGCAGCTGCAACTCTAGTTCAGGCCTTCCCTTCCTTTCACACAGTCTGTTCTGGTTCTTTCCTGAGGTGCAGCTGCTGCCAGTCTTTCTCAACTCCAGATGACTCTGAATGTGCTCTGCCAGGTTAATTTTTCCTGAAACACAACTTTGGTCTGTTGTTCTTCTCTTCTGCTCTTTCGTGCTTCAGAAATTCCCTACTGCCTTTGAGAAACGGGGCTGGTTTTCTAGACCTTCCAACTTGTTTTATTTTCCTTGCCACTGCCTCCCTTCATATAGGCTGGACTCCATCCAAATGGAATTAACGTGGCAAGAACCTGCCTGTGTTTTTCTGTTTGTGTGTCTATATTTTTTTTCCCTTTTGCCAGCAGTATGCTTTTCTCACATTCTCGGTTCTTAACATCTTTCCTGAAGCTCTCTTGGATTTCCTGATCTGGAGATACTCTCTTCCATCATATGTACATTACCCATACTTAAAAAAAAAGTGCTCATCACTCCCCAACTTATATTAGTTATTTTAATATGAGTTCTATAAGTCTAATTAACTTTTGTATCCCTCACTATGCCTAGTGTATAGTATCTTGCAGAAATAGTTGTTGAATTAAGGAGTGGATGAATGCATTTCTTTTTTTTTTTTTTAAACTAATAGCTACTTTATTTATTTATTTATTTATTTATAGCTGTGTTGGGTCTTCGTTTCGTGCGAGGGCTTTCTCCAGTTGCGGCAAGCGGGGGCCACGCTTCATCGTGGTGCGGGGGCCACTCTTCATTGCGGTGCGCGGGCCTCTCACCATCGTGGCCCCTCCCGCTGCGGGGCACAGGCTCCAGACGCGCAGGCTCAGTAGTTGTGGCTCACGGGCCCAGTTGCTCCGTGGCATGTGGGATCTTCCCAGACCAGGGCTCGAACCTGTGTCCCCTGCATTGGCAGGCAGATTCTCAACCACTGCGCCACCAGGGAAGCCCTGAATGCATTTCTGAATGAAACCAGCAGATGGTCTGGACTTCTCTTTGTGCCTTTTCCACTACCTTGTTGTTTATCTAAGACCATCTGTTTCTCTCTCTTCTTGAAACTTCTTGACTTTATCTCTGAATCTCTTCACATATCACTGAGTGGCTTGTTACTCTGTCTCTGTTGCTTCTCCTCTCCTGAGTTAGTATTAATTTCAATTTAAAGAAAAATTACATCATTTTGGTGAAGGATGTGTGTGGGAAGTTTAGAGGAAAGGGTTTTAGTGTTCAGAATGACATCTTGATCCATTTTATGGGAAAGCAGGCTGCCCATCCGGATTTTGAGAATTTGCAAGTATAGGCTTGAATCCTGGGCCTGTGGCCAGCAGAGAGTAGAAAGTAGATGTAGTGATGACATGTTCAGTGTCCAGGTCGAAGGCCAGGGGGCCAGCTGCAGGGCCCCACATTCCAGTCCGCTGAGCCAGGCAGCTGCCTTGTATTCCTTAGGAGCAGCTGCCGGAGCTTCTGGTCAGATGACTGGTTTGAAGGGATGGCAGGTAAGAGTAGGGAAGTAGATGTCTAACTGCAGTATTCCCATTTTTTGAAAGCTAGTGAATCATCTGCAGTTCCATGCATAGTTTTGGACATCTGGTTGTGGCAGTGAATCAGGTTATGTTTATACTGATGAATTCTAAGGAATTGATTTATTTGATTTTGTAGAAGAACGTCATTTGTCTAAGGTTAAACTTAGTAAATGCCACATCTCTTGAGCCCTAGTTTAGTACCTATTTCATTATAGCCTTTAGATTCTAGATCTTTATACCATTTTTCAAAACCATATTCCCTCCTGCTCTTGTACATTCCACTAGCTGAATAGAACCTCAGAACTCCTTAATTTCTACCTCATTGCCCTATTTGTGGAGATTTTTAGTTGAAGGGGCCCAAACAAGCAGGCTGGTGATACCCATGAGGTTGAAGACCTTGAAAAGCAACTCAGGACAGATGGTGTGCCTGACTAAGTGCCTAGGAGAAAGTGACGCCAGGACCCAGGAGGGACACCACATTGCCTTTGCCGTCGAAGTCCTAAATTTCCGAGAGCACAGAGGAGGCTTCAGGTTAACGGTTCTTTAGTCACCCATCTCTCTTTGGTTTCAGCTAGTGACAACTGAGCTGATTAAGGCCAGAAGAACTCTGAGCTGAGCAGTGGAGGCCCTCCTGGATCTAGAGAGAAGAGGTGACCTTGGAACCAGTAATGAGCCATCCTGACTACCGGCTGAACCTCCGGCCCCTGGGGACCCCCAGAGGTAGCAAAAGGAAAATGGAATCTGCTCTAGCAACTGGAGACCTGAACTAAAGTGGAATGGAGGTGCAGGGCGGGTCTTAGGACTGAGGGAGACTGTAATTCTTCTGATGACCTGTTAAATATTCTCCTGTGTTATTTACTTTAGAATTGTGTGGTTTCTTGCTGTCTTAATTTATTGTTATATTGAGTACAGCTGTTTAATCTCCTCTAGAAAAGTGATGATCTTTTAGTAATTCCTGTTTTTAAAAGTTTGTGTCTATAACCAGCAAAGCATACTGAACCCATTATTTGGGTTCTGTTCCATGTATATTGTGGTGCTGATTTAAAATTCAGGTCTCAAATCTGTGTACATTTTATTCATGTTTCCTTACCAATTTTTCCTCTTTATGACTATTTGAAATCATTATCAGGGAATTTTATTATGTTTTCGTCTTTCTAAATAAGAAAAAAAAGGTGAAATATCTCCAGTTTTGGAGATAGAGAGACGTTTGAGTAGAGTTGATGGATGCCTCATGTTTCTAGGCGTGTCCTCTTTGGCTGGCCCATGTGGTGCTGGTGCTTCACCAGGCGACAAAAAGTCAAAGAGCAAGACCATACGAGGGAAGAAAAAAAGCGTATTTGAAACCTACCTGTCCAAGGAGGATGTTTCAGAAGGCTTGAAGAGAGGAACACTTATTCAGGTGCTTAAAATATACTAGAAGGCTATTCCTTGAATATGTGGAATCAGAAGTAATCGATTACTCATTGAAACTGTTTATTTTTCTCTGCTGTGTGCTTTGAGAGAAATGATGACATAACAGGCCCAGGGCTTCCCACTTCTTAGACCTACAGTATAACTAGAGGTGATAAGTGCCACCAGACCGTGACAAAGTGCTCTGAGATTTGAGAGAAGGGAGCTGTTACTTCCAGTTAGGGTTGTCTAGGAGTGCTTTATTAGAAGGGATATATTAGAGCCAGGCCATGGATTGGTGCAGTTTGAATAAGTGGAGAGAAAGAGCTTTACAAGGGGACCAGTGTGAACTGCTAAGAGAGAAGTGGGATATAGCATGTGGCTATAAGAAACATTGATAGGTCAGTTTGCCTGGAGCACATGGATGCTGACTGACAGAGAATAAGCTTGAAAAGGAAACAGTAAACAGCAGCAGACAATATTTGTTGAGTGCTTTATAGTTTACAAAATATTTTTACAAGCTAATTCAGCAGTTTGGCTCAGCAAACGTTCAACTATCCACTGTGAGCCAGGAACAGTTTATATAGTTAGGAGCACACAGCGTGGTTGCTCCCGAGATGAAGGTGGATGAGACTGACTTTCTGTACTTTGAGCCTGCAGCCCAGTAGTGGAGGAGGCAGTCATGTGAACAGATGATTTGAGGATAAAGGGTAAGTGCTCAGATAAAAGTGTGACCACTTATTGGAGAATGTTGGGGGAAACCGGGAAACTGTAGGAGGTGACACCTGCGGTGAATATTGAAAGATGACTCATTTGGGTCTATTAAGTGAGTGTTATGTGTGTGGGAAGGGAGGTATGGAAAGGTAGTGACACTAATGAAGACACTAACTGTGAAACAATATGGAGTGAGGCAGCTTAGGTCCCTTTAGGCGTGAAATCTGAGGCGGGTAGTAGGCAATGAGATCGAGAGGGAGGCGAGGCCACATATTCTTTGAATTAGTCTGTTTTATAATTCTTAGTTTAGTATAGAAACATTGCCATGTGTTACCTGGCTTGCTTGAAGATGTCGACTGTGTTCCATTTTCTCTCAGTCCAAGTGTCCAGGTTCTATATTTGTGTTTGGGGCTGGAGATCCAGCTAATTAACAGATACTGTCATCTTCTCTTCCTTTTTATCCTTTTTATCACCTTTTGTATTTACCTGTGGTCAAGTGAACATGTGCTTAATATGGACTCTTGAATGAAAATTTGTTTTTAACAAATTAATTAGTTGCTGGCTCTGATTTCAGAGGTACAGTTGGTTTTTTTTTTTTTTAAGCTTCCCTTGATTTCTTTGATAAGGTCTCTCTTAGGAAAGTTAAAGCTTCAGTTGGACATTTGTTCATTCATTAATCCATTCATTTGCTGTTTATTGTTCAGCGCACATACTGAACTCCATTTTATCTGCAAGTTTCTTGGCCCTCATCTTGTTCTGTGTATGAAGACCTGTTGTGCTTTTCCCATTCTCATCTCCTGCCGTTCTCTTCCAGGTACACTCTGCTCAGTTCACCCTGATCTTCGAAACTTTGCTAGTAAAAACTCTGCTCTTTGATTCCTCTGTGACTTTGTACACACTGTTCCTGGTGTTAGGAATGCTTTCTCCCACTATCTTCATGTAATTGTGCGTGACCTTACCTAAATGTTACCCCCTTTATGAAGCCTCACTTTAATTCTCCAAGCGGAATTGGCCATTACCACTTTCCTGAAGCCGACTTTTTTGTTTACCCTTTATTCTAAACTTATTATCATTTCTTGGAATTTATATTTTCTCAGATAGACTGTTCACTTCCTTGTGGGCATGGTCATGTTTTATTCCCACAAATTAGCCCAATGACTGGCATTTGATTGATGCTTAATAAATTTATATTGAATAAATCTTTATTTACTGACTGAATAAAGGATCAAGGTACTGTCTTTGAAGAAGAGAGAGAGGATCCTCTGTTGTTATGACTTGGAAGAAAAATTGTTTATAAAATTTACAGAGATAGGCTCAGGGAACTATTCTGCAATGGTATTATTTTTGCTCCCTCGTATTAATTTTTGCTTTTGAAGCAACTCTTTGCTAATGTTAAAACAAAAAGCTGATCAATATAACAACTCTCATTCCCAGGAGTTTGTAAGTGATTCCTCCTGGCCTGTGACATCATGAGACTCTGCAGCCAGAGCCTTCCCCCACAGATGAGAACAGTTGTTCTTTGCAGATGGGAAAAGGAATGGGTTCCAGATATGAGGTCACCGTGTGAAATATACAACACTGTAAATAAGATTTTCATAGGCAGAGAAACAGAGTCCATCTGTGCTGGCCTTAATGGGTAAGGTAAAAAGCTAGTCAAGAAAAGAAGTTTGAATGCTGTTGGAGAAAATTAAACTTATTAAATATATATATTAGGTGTAAGCATTTGTTAGCTTTTGTATACAAACTAAGTGTATTGTGACATCCTTTTTCTTTCCCCATCCAAAGAAACTTTTATTGAAAGACAAGAGATGTTTTTATTTTTTAATTTTTATTTACTTATTTTTTTAACAGATCTTTATTGGAGTATAATTGCTTCACAATACTGTGTTAGTTTCTATTGCACAACAAAGCAGATCAGCCATATGCATACATGTGTCCCCATATCCCCTCCCTCTTGAGCCTCCCTCCCATCCTCACTATCCCACCCCTCTAGGTCATCGCAGAGCACCGAGCCGATCTCCCTGTGCTATGCTGCTGCTTCCCACCAGCCAACTATTTTACATTCGGTAGTGTATATATGTCAATGCTACTCTCACTTCGCCGCAGCTTCCCCATCCCACCCCATGTCCTCAAGTCCATTATCTATGTCTACCTCTCTATTCCTGCCCTGCAACTAGGTTCATCAGTACCATTTTTTTTTTTAGATTCCATTATATATGCGTTAGCATACGGTATTTGTTTTTCTCTTTCTGACTTGCTTCACTCTGTATGACAGACTCTAGGTCCATCCACCTCACTACAGATAACTCAGTTTCGTTTCTTTTTATGGCTGAGTAATATTCCACTGTATATATGTGCCACATCTTCTTTATCCATTCATCTGTCGATGGACATTTAGGTTGGTTCCGTGTCCTGGCTATTGTAAATAGTGCTGCAATGAACATTGTGGAACATGACTCTTTGAATTATGGTTTTCTCAGGGTATATGCCCAGTAGTGGGATTGCTGGGTCATATGGTAGTTCTATTTTTAGTTTTTTAGGGAACCTCCATACTGTTTTCCATAGTGGTTGTGTCAATTTACATTCCCACCAACAGTGCAGGAGGATTCCCTTTTCACCACACCCTCTCCAGCATTTATTGTTTCTAGATTTTTTGATAATGGCCATTCTGACTGGTGTGAGGTGATACCTCATTGTAGTTTTGATTTGCATTTCTCTAATAATTAGTGATGTTGAGCATCTTTTCATGTGCCTCTTGGCCATCTGTATGTCTTCCTTGGTGAAATGTCTGTTTAGGTCTTCTGCCCATTTTTTGATTGGATTGTTTGTTTTTTGGATACTGAGCTGCATGAGCTGTTTGTATATTTTGGAGATTAATCCTTTGTCTGTTGTTTCATTTGCAAATATTTTCTCCCATTCTGAGGGTTGTCTTTTTGTCTTGTTTATGGTTTTCTTTGCTGTGCAAAAACTTTTAAGTTTAATTAAGTCCCATTTGTTTATTTTTGTTTTTATTTCCGTTACTCTAGGAGGTGGATCAAAAAAGATCTTGCTGTGGTTTATGTCAAAGAGTGTTTTTCCTATGTTTTCCTCTAAGAGTTTTATAGTGTCTGGTCTTACATTTAAGTCTTTAATCCATTTAGAGTTTATGTTTGTGTATGGTGTTAGGTAGTGTTCTAATTTCATTCTTTTACATGTAGCTGTCCAGTTTTTCCAGCACCACTTATTGAGGAGGCTGTCTTTCCTCCATTTTATGTTCTTGCCTCCTTTGTCATAAATTAGGTGCCCATATGTGCGTGGGTTTATTTCTGGGCATTCTGTCCTGTACCATTGATCTATATTTCTGTTTCTGTGCCAGTACCATATTGTCTTGATTACTGTAGCTTTGTGGCATAGTTCGAAGTCGGGGAGCCTGATTCCTCCAGCGCTGTTTTTCTTTCTCAGGTTTGCTTTGGCTATTTGGGGTCTTTTGTGTTTCCATACGAATTGTAAAATTTTTTGTTCTAGTTCTGTGAAGAATGCCATTGGTAGTTTGATAGGGATTGCATTGAATCTGTAGATTGCTTTGGGCAGTATAGTCATTTTCACAATATTGATTCTTCCAATCCAAGAGCATGGTATATTTCTCCATCTGCTTATGTCATCTTTGATTTCTTTCATCATTGTTTTATAGTCTTCTGAGTACAAGTCTTTTGCCTCTTTAGGCAGGTTTATTCCTATGTATTTTATTCTTTTTGTTGCAGTGGTAAATGGGAGTGTTTCCTTAATTTCTCTTTCTGATTTTTTGTTGTTGGTGTACAGGAATGCCAGAGATTTCATTTTGTATCCTGCAACCTTACCAAATTCATTGATTAGTTCTAGTAGTTTCCTGGTGGCATCTTTAGGATTTTCTATGTATAGTATCATGTCATCTACAAACAGTGACAGTTTTACTTCTTCTTTTCCAATTTGTATTCTTTTTATTTCTTTTTCTTCTCTGATTGCTGTGGCTAGGACTTCCAAAACTATGTTGAATAAGAGTGGTGAGAGTGGACATCCTTGTCTTGTTCCTGATCTTAGTGGAAACGCTTTCAGTTTTTCACCATTGAGTACGATGCTTGCTGTGGGTTTGTCATATATGGCCTTTATTATGTTGAGGTAGGTTCCCTCTATGCCCATTTTCCGGAGAGTTTTTATCATAAATGGGTGTTGAATTTTGTCAAAAGTTTTTTCTGCATCTGTTGAGATGATCATATGGGTTTTATTCCTTAATTTGTTAATGTGGTGTATCACATTGATTGATTTGCATATGTTGAAGAATCCTTGCATCCCTGGGATAAATCCCACTTGATCATGGTGTATGATCCTTTTAATGTGTTGTTGGATTCTGTTTGCTAGTATTTTGTTCAGGATTTTTGCATCTATGTTCATCAGTGATATTGGTCTATAATTTTCTTTTTTTGTGTTATCTTTTTCCAGCTTTGGTATCAGGGTGATGGTGGCCTCACAGAATGAATTTGGGAGTGTTTCTCCCTCTGCAATTTTTTGGAAGAGTTTGAGAAGGATGGGTGTTAGCTTCTCTCTAAATGTATGATAGAATTCACCTGTGAAGCCATCTGGTCCTGGACTTTTGTTTGTTGGAAGATTTTAAATTACGGTTTCAATTTCATTACTCGTGATAGGTCTGTTTATACTTTCTAATTCTTCCTGGTTCAGTCTTGGAAAATTGTACCTTTCCAAGAATTTGTCCATTTCTTCGTGGTTGTCCGTTTTATTGGCATATAGTTGTTTGTAGTAGTCTCTTATAATCCTTTGTATTTCTGCAGTGTCAATTGTGATTTTTCCTTTTTCATTTCTAATTTTATTGATTTGCGTCCTCTCCTTTTTTTTCCTTGAGGAGCCTAGCTAAGGGTTTGTCAATTTTGTTTGTCTTCTCAAAGAACCAGCTTTTAGTTTTATTGATCTTTGCTATTGTTTTCTTCATTTCTATTTCATTTATTTCTGCTCTGATCGTTACGATTTCTTTCCTTCTACTGATTTTGGGTTTTCTTTTGTTATTCTTTCTCTAGTTGTTTTAAGTATAGGGTTAGATTGTTTATTTGAGATTTTTCTTGTTTCTTGTGGTGAGATTGAATTGCTATAAACTTCCCTCTTAGAACTGCTTTTGCTGCGTCCCATAGGTTTTGGGTTGTCATGTTTTCGTTGTCATTTTTCTCTATGTATTTTTAAATTTCTTCTTTGATTTCTTCAGTGATCTCTTGGTTATTTAGTAGCGCACTGTTTAGCCTCCAGGTATTTGTGTTTTTTTACAGTTTTTTTTCCTGTAATTGATTTCCAATCTCATAGCATTGTGGTCAGAAAAGATGCTTGATACGATTTCAATTTTCTTAAATTTTCCAAGGCTTGATTTGTGACCCAAGATGTGATCTATCCTGGAGAATGTTCCATGTGCACTTGAGAAGAAAGTGTATTCTGTCACTTTTGGGTGGAATGTTCTATAAATATCAGTTAAATCTATCTGGTCTGTTGTGTCATTTAAAGCTTGTGTTTCCTTATTTATTTTCTGCTTAGATGATCTGTCCATTAGTGTAAGTGGGGTATTAAAGTCCCCTACTGTTACTGTGTTACTGTCAGTTTCTCTGTTTATGGTTGTTAGCATTTGCCTTATGTATTGAGGTGCTCATATGTTGGGTGCATAAACATTTATAATTGTTATATCTTCTTCTTGGGTTGATCCTTTGATCATTATGTCATGTCCCTCCTTATCTCTTGTAACAGTCTTTATTTTAAAAATCTGATACAAGTGTTGATACTCCAGCTTTCTTTTGATTTTCATTTGCATGGAATATCTTTTTTCTATCCCTTCACTTTCAGTCTGTATGTGTCCCTAGGTCTGAAGTGGGTCTCTTGTAGACAGCATATAGATGGGTCTTGTTATTGTATCCATTCAGCCAGTCTGTGTTTTTTGGTTGGGACATTTAATCCATTTACATTCAAGGTTATTATCAATATGTATGTTCCTATTACCATTTTCTTAATTGTTTTGGGTTTGTTTTTGTGGGTCTTTTTCTTCTCTTGTGTTTCCCGCCTAGAGAAGTTTCTTTAGCATTTGTTGTAAAGCAACATTAGTAAATCAGGAGTACGATCAGAAGGTTTGAAGATGCCAGCACCAAGGAGGTATAGCAGGAGCCACTGACATGAACTTCTAAGTATCTGGGGATTTTGATAGAGAATGGGAGAATTTTTAAAGCTGTAGTGGGGAAGCAGGGGGGAAACATTCTTCTTCTGGTCCCTGAGCTATATGGGATAGGAGAGAGAAAATCGGCCCCCTTTGAGAGCACTTGAAGGGAATTGGTCACATCAGGTTTCAGTGGAGGCAAGGAGGCACCAGAGCATTCAGAAAAGAGATGGAGGATTTGGAGCCACCAGTTCCAGGCTTAGGAAAAGGTTGAGGAGGAAAATGAGGGATGAGGGTTTGGGGCAGATTAGGCGATGGTCATAGAAATATGGAAATGGAAGTTCTGGACTTATGTATGTAGGTGAGTAAGACAAGACATCTGCTAGAAGTCTCTTTCAGTTACAAGGCCATTTCTTGAGATGCTTTGCTGACAGCTTCTTCAGGCTGTGGGGATGACTGTGGTCCGCTGTGGACTCTGCTAGAGATTTTTCTATCTTAGTGTGATCTGTACTCTCAAGGGATCTGTTTCTGAGGTCCAGTTCTTAAGAGTATGCTCCAGTCAAATTGCAGACATTTTTCTTGAACAAGGCATGTGTCCCTCCTTGTATGCTTTTATATCAGGAAGTTTGGGATAGACAATCAAGAATAGAATCTTTTTGGTCCTTTTAATAGTTGTTCTTTTCAGTAGAGTCGAGATATTTTATAATAACTATAAATCGAGTATATAACCTTTAAAAATTGCAAATCACTATGTTACATACTTGTAACTTATATAACATTGTACATCAACCATATCTCAATAAAAAAAACACACACAGACAAACAAAATAGAGCAAGATACAGCCCTGAGCAACCTGTTTCTTTCCCCTGAGTCCAGCTGCGGCATCTCTGAGTGCTCTGTAATTAAAGGTACTTTCAAAGCAGAAGGCATTCTCATCTCTATACTTCTTCATGTACTAACCATTCACTGAGCTTGAAGGGATGATAGAAGATTAGCAGTTGAAAAAAAACTTGGGTCAGAAAATGAATTTTAAAAAATCAGTGAGTTTACTTTTATTTATTTGGAGTGTTTATTTCCTCTCACTAGAGTGTAAACTCTGAGGGTAGAGCCTATCTGTTATTACTCGCTCTCCATTGTGACCCCATCACTTAGCATAGTGCCTGTCATGCTAATTGTCAGGAAATATTTGTTGAGTGAGTGGATGAATATTGAGGATAAATATAATAAGCCTTTTCCTCCCTCCCGCAACAAGAAACAGCTGCCCTAAAAGTGAAATTGCAGTGACATTCATAAAAAAGGGACTGGCCTCTGGGAGCTTTGCCTGCCTTACTTCCCAGTCCCTCTGTCTCTTACCCTAATACAGCATGGTGGTAGAAGAGTATTTGCCCTCTTAGTCACTCTTGCCTATATTTCCTTTCTGATTTATCTTCAAATTTTACTCCTCCATCAAGGACCAGATCAGACACCATCTCTGGAGCCTTGCCTAGTGCCCCCAGCTGAAAGTAAGCTGCCCCCTCACTTGTGGCGTTCTTCATGTTTTACTTTATAAACAAGGACTGAGGTTGGTTCTCACTCTTCCACATTGTCTGTCTCAGGGTCTGGCACATAATCAGAATTCAGTAAATAATTATTAAATTAAGGACTGAATGAGGATTTGTAGTAGTCTGTGTGGGATTTAACAGTAGTATAAACTGTTGCATGGAAATTTGTAATTTAAACATGGTGTACCAGCGAAAGAAAGAATTATTTTCTGCTTTATTTTATGCCCTCACCTATTTTGTTAATTGTGTATCTTTGAGTCTTTCAGTATTTTAGGGGAGAGGTGTTATTTAAAACACTTTCTCAAGACACCCTTTGAGTCTGGCTCTTAGGAAAATAACTGCCTCCATCCATGTGTTCCAGTGGCCTTCAGATGCAGCTGTAAGTGGGGAGGGTTACAGCTTCCTGCAAGAGCCTAAAATACTGAACTGCTGTTGAAGACGGCCCCACCTGCACCCCTGTGCGTAAATAGAGGCAGACCCTGACTTGATGCTGGACTGACGTGAAGTTGAAGGCAGACTGGGTAGCCTGGCTGTTGGAGCCAGGATTCCCACTTAAATTAAGAGCTGGTTCTGGACCATTTTGAATTATTGACTCATTCAGCTCTGCAGAGGGACCAGAGTAAAAAATATGCATCCAGCCCCTCGAGACTAAGTATTCAACTTGGAAGTCAACCTGTATCATTTTGAAAATTGTCACAGAAGCAAGCAATTGTGGAAAGGTCTTATAGAATTAAAAAAGGCCATTGTGTAGTGAGGCATAATCCCCCGTAACCTTGTTCTTAAAGTAAAGGTTTATATTTGAAGACTAGCATATAAGGGCACATAAAATCCCAGTAGTTGCCACTTTCCCACTCCACGCCAAACTCTGTTGCTTCTCACCTCTGCCCGTTCACTGCAAGGTGCCAGTGTGAGCTTTTAGTGTTTGATGGAACTCTGTGGTACAGACATCAGTATAAATCATATTTCATGCATTTAATGAATAGTTCTCATACATCTAACTTGTTTCCTAGATCGAATTGTTTAATTAATTTTAAACTTTTTATTGACTAGTAACATATGTATGGAAAGATCATAAGTGTGTAACTAGTTAAATTTTCACAGATTTTATTTTTTATTTTAAAGGGTGTATTGAGAATTAATCCGAAGAAGTTTCATGAAGCCTTCATTCCTTCCCCGGTAAGTTCAATAACTTTATAATAAACCTAATGTCACATTTAATTTTTTAGATGTGCTGTAAAACTGAAATCATATATTCTAACTAGAAAACAGAGTAGTAAAACAAAATTGAGGATGGGCAAGGATTTGTTTCAAATTTAAATAAACAAAATTTGCCTTTGGTTAACAGCCCCTTCTGCCAGTCTTAAAAATCACACTTCCAGTGAAAGGGATGGCATTTGTTACTAGGCTGCAGGGAGCAGCTGAACCCACAGACACCCACCAGTTCTTATAATTGGACACCCTTGGTTTATAGCTTAAAAGGATTTATGGGTTTTTCCACTGATTTAAGTTAATCTCTCCTAAACAAATATGCTATCTACTTTCAATCTACTGCATGAGCTATTCTGCAAATTTGTCCAAAAATAATGTGTATTTTTTTTTTTTTTTTTTTTCTGGTCAGAGTTTCTCACTTCACTTTTATGCAGGTGATAGGACTTGGTACAAGGCTTTTTACCATTGGCTCTTTGTAGTCTTTCTTAGGTTCATGACTCATTTTAATAGGCTCTCTCTCATTAAGGGAAGTTCATTCTGACATATAATTAGCAGCAGGTCTCTGGATAAGGTTTGATTGTGCAAAGCTGGGAGAGCAATAGTCTTAAATTCTTGGCCTAACTTTTCCAGGATGCCATAAATAGGATAGCCATAGAATTAGATTTTTCACAGTGGAAGAGATTATAGGAAGAAACTTCGGCTCATAGATGAGGAAATGGAATACATATATTTCAGTTAACATATTTCATTTTGTGAAATGACAAGTTTAATGAGAATACAAGTTCAGTCATGTACTTCATAGGTATTATTATTGTTGTTGTTTCAATAACCTAAGACCTATTCTGAAGCTCAGTTTTGTCCTTTTTTCCCTTGCCCTTGTCCTGAAGCCAAGGATTCACATTTGTATCTTAAGTTTAGGTCTTACCCACTGGCTTAGATAAAAAATGTCACATGTCACCTTGTTCTCTCTTAGTCATTTTCTGTTCCTGTGACAGAACATGGTATATATTGCTGACCCTGCTGCTTAGATTATAGAATTGAGCGTCAGATTTGAGGTAGTAACTTAGCTGCGGGAGCTGTTCCATCACACAGTGGAAGCACAGTTTACGTGGGTGTTAGATTTCAGAGTTTGCTCATAAGGTGAAATTCACATTCAATAATCATAAAAATTACCCATGAAAATCTCTCAGGAATATGCCATGTGGGAGAGGGAGTAACCATCTCTCCGTAAGTCTAGCATAACCAGCATTTTCTCCACGTTAGAAAGGGTGATTGTTTCTTCTTTGGCACACCAGTTGAAGGAGCTCAGTTACACTAGGGGCCCCATTGTGTGAAAAACATGGATTTTTTAAGCACGAGAATCATACCCAGTGCAGTAAGGAGTTCACCCTGAGAGGTACCTGGGAACTGAGCAGATTGCCCTCCCTGCACACTGAGGTTTGCTCTCATCGATGGGAATGATAAGTGGAACTACATACAGTATTTTGAAAATTTTTCTGCTTGCTTTCTCTCTTTCCTGAGTACACAGTATTGAATTTCGCTAAGTTGGATCCCTATTAGGCCGGCTCCTAACGAGTGTATGGCCTAGGACAAAACACAGATGGAGGCACACATACCTTATATTAAATATTTAAAAGTTATAAATCCAACTAACAAACTGTTAAGTAAAGTACATTCATGACAGATAAAATATATTCCTTGCCAAATATACCTCCATGTACTTGTACTGGGGTTCAGATGTAGAATTCTCAGACTCCTCGGAGCTCCATGCTGAAAGGTGGCTGCATGGAGAGGGTCCACCTCTGGCCTGCCCCTCTTCCCTTCCCAGTTCTTGCTCCCTGTCCCCTCTGTGCTGCCCTCCTGCCTCCTCCCCCCCATTCAGCAAGGGCCCTTGCCCTCTAGGTGAGCATCTTATCCCACATGTCCAAGCTCTGCCCATACCCCTTAGAAATACCCACCCATTAGCCACCTGTCAAGTCTAGGGGTGCCACCTGGGATGTGGTCTGCGTTTGGGAAGACAGAGCTGGGGAAGGTGCTCATATATGCCCTGGAAGTGGGCTTGGGGCTGATGACAACCCATTTAGCCTTGAGAACTCCTTACCTGTTGTGGAGGGGTGTGGTCGGAGGAGGGCCAGAGCAGAGGTCCTCTGACGTGTGGGCCTAGTTATGTTCCTGCAAGTTAAGTTCATGTGATTTAAATTTGCAAGTGATGTGTTGCCACTGTTTAATCTGGCTTGTTAAAGGAAGTTAAGCAAAAGTTATTGATGTTTCAAAAGCTCAAGTTGTTCTCCCACTTGAAATTGTATTCCTGGCATGTCCTATTTAGAATTTTTTACACAGTTGTGATATTAGGATTGGCTTATTTTTATACCTCTTTTATTCTCTTATCTGGCCACTGATGGAGTAATAAAATTGTCTCAGAGGGAGAAAAAGTGCTAAATGACTCACCTCTAAGTAATTAAGAAGAGACTACAGAAGCTCTATCAAGGCCCAGCTGTAAGTGATTGTAGATACTCCAGTTTTGGACACTGGCACAATCCTGCATTCTAGTTTTGTAGATTTTCTGGTCAGTTTCAGGTTTTAGAAGCATTATGGAGAGCAGTTGAAGGGGAAGATAGTAGAGGCAATGAATTACATGTAGGTAAATCCCACCACTGGTCTGGATTTCTGAGTATACGTAGCTCGTGCCCATGTCAACTGTGAACTTGTATGAACTGGAAAAATGCTCACACGTAGACTAGAAGGTAGGATATCAGAACCAGGGCCTGACTGTTACCTGTCCCTGCTTTAGCAGGGAGAATAAAGATAGGAATTGATAGAAGATGAAGCCTCTGCTCTGACAATAAGAAACGGAAAGTTTCCTTAATTGTAAAACGAAGGGGTGGATTAAATATTGTCTAATGTTCTTCATAACTTTAAAATTCTAAAGTTTTTGGAGAAACAAAAATAGACTAGATTTGATGAAATTACTTAGGTTTATTCTTATTGACTCTAAAAACAGTTGAGAAATTATACAGTGTCACTTTCTGTGTTAAAATATCTACATATATCAACAGGCTAGAAACAATGAATTGATCATCAGGTATAAAAAAGTACTTTGTTTTGGGGGAACATGATTTAGGTTTATTATAATTTCTACTGATAGAAAGTTGATATTCATTTTCCTATGACAAACTCAAAATACATGGGATGTTACTTCTGTGTGTACCTGCTAGTGTTCTCTTGTTCTCAATAAAAGTAAGAATAAAACCATGTAACTTTTTCAAAAAACCAAGATAAATTGATATTATTGAGGTGCCTTTTTATCCCATTTGGGAATAAGATAAAGAGGAGAAATGGACCAGATGTAAAAACCTGGCTTTTTATAAAAAGCACAGTTTCAATTCTGAATTATATTGGTGCAAGGAGTTCTGTAGCTTTTTTGTGCATCTCATCATGGGAGGCACTCTTTGTACATCTGTGGAATTTATTTCTGGTCCAAAGGGAGCTATTCCATCGGTGGAGGATGTTCGGACCATCATAGTATACTTGGGCTGTCCTCCCCACTCCTGCCTCCTAAATATTTAGTTAGATTACCCCCAGATCCCTTTATATTTCCAGCAGGTTGATCATTATCCATTTTTCTTTCTTTTCTATTCTTTCTGATAGGTAGAGCAAGTCTTCTGGCATTCAAATGAAGGAATGAATTCTTTGGCCTTAAAAAGTAGTTAAGAGGTTATACTGCTGGAAACTCAGCTGTGCTCCAGATTAGAGCCTCCTTACCTATGCTATGGATTTTCTTCTCCTATAAATACCTATGCTATTTATTTTCTCTTATTTCATGTACACTGCTTTTTTTGTTTACAGTGTATGATGGATGTATATTAAAAAAATGTATCTTTGGGAAAACAATTACAGTTTGTTCATTTGGAAAAAAAAAGTAGTTAGGAGGGATTGACTCAAACTTTTAATATTGAGCTGTCCTCAGGTATCTTTAAAATAAGAGATTCTGCAATAGATGCGGGCTTCTGAATGAATCAAGTAAGAGCTGAGTTGTGATTCAGTATCTATAGATTTGTGTATTGTTCAAGGTTCAATTCAGCCCTGTTTCTCTTCGTTTCTTGGGATAGAAACATGACAATACCAACATCTTACCCTCTTAACTCTCTAAGCTAAGAGTGGTGTAGCTGCTTCCGAAAGAGGCATCTGATTGCATACGTTTTGACACATGATGATGGGTTCGGATGACCTCTAGACAGCTTTATTTTCATTGTAGAGAAGTCGGAGAGATCCCATTACTTTATAAATTGCAGAAGGCAGTTGATGATGTTGTGCCACACTTCAGTTGTTCACTCTTTATTTACTGGTTGCCTCTTCTTATTTCTCTGAGAAGCTTATCACGAACCGTCTTGTGGCTGGCACAGTAGCTATTCCTTAGGGACTAGGGTGGGTCAGGTTTGGCAAAGTGTGCAGGCCACAGCTGCCAGCCTGTGGCTAAATTGGAAATTGAACAGAAAGACTGTTCTAAAGATCTCTAATGGCTTGTAATTGGAAACTGTAAAAAAAATATTGAGTATGTGAAATCCCATTCTGTGAGTGTGGTGGTGAATTTGCAGTGCTAATTTTATCTTTATTTAAAATATCATAGTAATCACCTGCAGTCTGTTGAGCGTAACATCAACTGTCTCTAGTAGAAAATTTTGAGTGGTGGCTTTCCAAGCCAGTTTGCTATTACCTCCTTTGAGAAAAATTAACATTTTACTTCTCTCTTATCCTCTGAAAAGAAGCACATAATATAAACTCTTGGAAGGATGAAAGGATAAGAGTACATGTTTGCATGTTTGTTTGTTTGTTTTGCATATATGTATTTTATTTATTTATTTTTATACAGCAGGTTCTTATTAGTTATCTATTTTATGCATATTAGTGTATATATGTCAATTCCAATCTCCCAATTCATCCCACCACTACTGCCCCCTTCCCCTTCCCCCCTTTCCCCCCTTGGTGTCCATACGTTTGTTCTCTACAGCTGTGTCTCTATTTCTGCCTTGCAAACTGGTTCATCTGTACCATTTTTTCTAGATTCCACACATATGTGTTAATTTATGATATTTGTTTTTCTCTTTCTGACTTACTTCATTCTGTATGACAGTCTCTAGGTCCATCCACGTCTTTGCATGTTTGTTGATGAAACATTTTGAAAATGTTTAATTTTTTCATGGAACCTTATTGCTGAAGGCATGCTTTTCTTAGCTACCTTTTCCATTTAATTATTTTCACCAAGTAATTTGGCTTAATAAGAAGACTCTGGCAACTAATTAAGTTTGGCAGTCGATACCTAGGGAGTTCACTGGGGCTACACTGCTTCAGGCGGGTTGTTTTTAAGTATGTGCTTGAGGGGAATTCCCTGGTGGCCCAGTGATTAAGACTGGGGCTTTCACTGCTGTGGACCTGGGTTCAATAGCCAAGACATGAAAACAATCCAGGTGCTAATCAACAGACGATTGGCTTAAGAAGATGTGGTATATATACATTGGAATATTACTCAGCCATACAAAAGAGTGAAATACTGCCATTTGCAGCAACATGGATGGACCTAGAGAATATAATGCTTAGTGAAGACAGAGACAGACAGAGAAAGAAAAATACTATATGGTATCACTTATATGTGGATTCTAAAAAATAATACAAATGAATCTATATATAACAGACTCACAGACATAGAAACAAATTTATGTTTACCAGAGGTTGGAGAGGGACAGTTAAGGAATATGGAATTAACAGATACAAACTACTCTACATAAAATAGATAAGCAAACAAGATTCCCTGTATAGTACAGGGAATTATATTTAATGTCTTGTAATAACCTATAATGGAATATAATCTGAAAAAAAATAACTGAATCACTATGCTGCACACCTGAAACTAACACAGTATTGTAAATCAACTATACTTCAGTTAGAAAACAAACCAACCAACCACATTGCTCTCTCTGCCACTTCTTGGGGGGAGTGTGACTTGGCTGGTTTTTTCCTAGAGAACTCAACTCCTGGAGCTGGTTGTTGCTCCTGCTCTTGGTTGGTTTTCTTCGGGGATTATATCAATATGTTGTTGTTCTTCTGTTTTCTTGCAAATTGTCTACTTTTTACCTTTCCCTTACAAAAATTCAGTCATGTAGAAAAGGTACCATCATGCTTTATTGTATTTAAAACAAAAAAGGGTAACTTACTCCCTTCTCATTTCAGTTATGAAAGCATGCAGTCCTCATTTTCTGCTTTATGTATTTTTGTTTGTTTGGTTTTGGCCTGCCTATAGTAGATCTTCTCTTATTTGGTGATTTTTTAGTATTATGTTAACCTGCTCTTCTGTGTTCATTACCATTTCTATTAGTTCCAAAGAGACTGAGCTTCCTCTAGGTCTGTTTGTGGCTAAATACTAGTGTTCCTGTTAACTCAGTGGACAGATTTTAGAGTCTACGGTTTTTAAACCAAGGAAGTAATTTTTGGTTCCAAGCCTTGGTAAACTGACTACTTTGTTTCCTTCTCCAACCTAGGATGGTGATCGAGACATTTTTATTGATGGGGTTGTTGCTCGTAATAGAGCCTTGAATGGGGATCTGGTGGTTGTGAATCTGCTTCCAGAGGAACAGTGGAAGGTGAGTTAAATTTTCCTTTTATAACTGTAGACTTCTCAGGGCCTTTTGCAGTAGTGCATCAGTGAGACATCATTAACTAAAGCAGTCACAGACCCCTAAAGCCCTTGGTTGCCTCAGAAGCAGACCACAGAATTCTTGGGACATAGAAGCATTGGGTGTGCAGACATTTAATGATTTTGGTTCACCTTGTTCCCTCCCCTGTGATCTGTCTTCCCTGTCACATGCTTTGCATTGGTTTCTGGTAATTTTTAGGATAGAAAAAAAGCTTGCAGGGGACATTCAAACCTGATGCGTATTAATATCCCACATTTAATGCTGGGAGAACTAGAAAGACAAAGCCATAGAGATGGTGCAGTCTTCACATATTCCTGCTGCCTCTCCTGGAGAACCCAGGCAACACATATCTAGTTCTGTGATGTCCAGTTTGGTGATGGGACTTCTCTTGGCAGATAAAAATAGACTGTGTATTTTTATAAAACAGAAATTTGGTAGCAGACGAAAATGTTTTTAACATGAGAATATTCTGGGTTTTAGTCTCCATCTGTGTCTGTCAACTGAAAAGGAAGATTTAGTTTTGTTTTGACTATTGTTTTAAATAAGGATCAGGCACTAGAATGATTCATAGCAACAATTTCTTTGAATTGTCATATAAAACTGGTAACTTGTATATCTAAGTCTGAATTTTTCTTCCTAGTATTCTTTTCTTTTTTTTGAATTTTATTTTATTTAATTTATACAGCAATTTCTTATTATCTATTTTATACATATTAATGTATATATGTCAATTCCAATCTCCCAATTCATCCCACCACCACCACCTCCCTCCCCCACCCTCTTTCCCCCCATGGTGTCCATACGTTTGTTCTCTACATCTGTGTCTCTATTTCTGCCTTGCAAACCGGTTCATCTGTACCATTTTTCTAGGTTCCACATATATGCGTTAATATACGATATTTGTTTTTCTCTTTCTGATTTACTTCACTCTGTATGACGGTCTCTAGGTCCATCCATGCCTCTACAAAATGACCCAATTTCATTCTTTTTTATGGCTGAGTAATATTCCATTGTATATTTGTAGCACATCTTCTTTATCCATTTGTCTGTCGATGGGCATTTAGGTTGCTTCCATGAGCTGGCTATTGTAAATAGTGCTGCAGTGAACATTGGGGTGCATGTGTCTTTTTGAATTATGGTTTTCTCTGGGTATTTGCCCAGTAGTGGGATTGCTGGGTCATATGGTAATTCTATTTTTAGTTTTTTAAGGAACCTCCATATTGTTCTCCATAGTGGCTGTATCAATTTACATTCCCACCAACAGTGCAAGAGGGTTCCCTTTTCTCCACACCCTCTCCAGCATTTGTTGTTTGTAGATTTTCTGATGATGCCCATTCTAACCGGTGTGAGGTAATACCTCATTGTAGTTTAGATTTGCATTTCTCTAATAATTAGTGATGTTGAGCAGCTTTTCATGTGCCTCTTGGCCATCTGTATGTCTTCTTTGGAGAAATGTCTATTTAGGTCTTCTGCCCATTTTTTGATTGGGTTGTTTGTTTTTTTAATATTGAGCTGCATGATTCCTAGTATTCTTTATATCATATCTTTTATTTTATTTGGCTCAATTTATTGCTACTGAAGAATTTGGTGTCTTCTTCAGTGAGAGGTATTACAGCAGAGTGATTAATAGAGTGGACTTTTAGGCTAGGCTACTTGGGTTTGAAGCTCATCTTTGCCAGTCGTCTGTATAACCTTGGGTGAATTATATACCCTCTCTGTGCTTCAAATACCTCATCTGTAGAATGAGAATAATCATAGTACCAACTTCATAGGTTTGTCATAGGATTAAATGAGAATATATGTAGAAATCTTAGAATAGTGCCTGACGCATGGTAGCAGCTCAAGTTTTTATTATTAATTTTTTCCAGAAATGTGGGAAGTACTACCTTATCTCAGAGCTTTGTTGAGACATAAATTAAATTCTTTTTATCTGATAGGGCTATAGTAATTGAGTAAGACCTATGTGTCAGGAATTTGTAGGGTGCACAGAAATTATTAATGCTCAAGATGGACATAGTTGTTACCCTCATGGAGCTTTTAGTCTGGTAGGGAGTGCAGGTAGGAAGAGACAGATACTACTCACACTTATACAAATTTAAGGATAATTTTGATTAATGCTGCGAAGTTAAGTACAGAGTGTTTTACGAGAGTGAATTATCCTAGTCCAGATCTACCTCTTCACCTCCCCCCCAACTCCCATCCCTAGTTGCTGACAATTATGGATAGTCTCCTTACTTGAGTCCTTGAAAGCACAGCTAAGGGTTGGCTCCAGGTCCTAGGAACATAGGTTGATTTAGGTCATTTCCTCTTTTCCTGAAAGCATCATCTAGCAGTGTTGACCAGGTTTAAGATGACAGGAAGAGTGCATTAGGGTCTGGTCAAACCAAAGGAAGTATTCCTAGAGGTCATTAGAGAGAGTAAATAGGCAGCATTATAGTAAAGATAAGCCAAAGGAACAAAAAAGATGATGGATCCCTTTGACTTAAGGGGTGAGAATGGATAGACTAGAAAGAAATAGAAGAGTGTTTAGCAAGACAGATGGATCTAGAGCTGACCAGAGCAGGTATGAGGTATTGACTGGTTAAAGAGTTAATGGAATGGCTGTGTTAAGTTTTAATTTCTTTTTAGACATTTTAATAGAGATCTTGAAAATATATGGAGGCCTAGATGGTTTCACTTACTGATGAATTCCATTAAACATTTAAAGAAGAAATAGTCCTGATTTTACAAAAATGCTTACAGGAAAAGCAAGAGAAGGATACCTTTTCCAACTCATTCTATGAGGCCAGCATTGCCCTAATACCAAAACCAGGAAAAGACATTTTAAGAAAAGAAAGCTACAGACCAGTACTCCTCACAAACATGGGTGAAAAAGTCCTCAACAAAATATTAACAAATAAAATCCAGCAATGTGGGCTTCCCTGGTGGCGCAGTGGTTGAGAATCTGCCTGCCGATGCAGGGGACACGGGTTCGGGCCCTGGTCTGGGAGGATCCCACATGCCGGGGAGCGGCTGGGCCCGTGAGCCACAGATAGTGAGCCTGCGCGTCTGGAGCCTGTGCTCTGCAACAAGAGAGGCTGCGATAGTGAGAGGCCCACGCATTGCGATGAAGAGTGGCTCCCGCTTGCCGCAACTAGAGAAAGCTCTCGCACAGAAACGAAGACCCAACACAGCCCAAAAAAATAAAAAATAAAAAAAAATAAATTAATTAAATTAAAAAAAATCCAGCAATGTATTAAAAGGATAATACAACATGAGAAAGTGGGGTTTATCTCAGGAGTGCAAGGTTGGTTTAATATCTGAAAAGTAATTTGGTGTAATTCACCATATTAACAGGCTAAAGTTAACCCCATATTTAAATCAAATGCCATCATTTTGATAGATGCAGAAAATACATTTGACAAAAGTCCACAACCATTCATGATAAAAACTCATAGTAGACTAGCAATAGAAGAGGACTTCTTCAGTCTGGTGAAGAATATCTAGGATATACTTATAACTAACATTATTCTTAGTGGTGAAAGAGTGAATGTTTTTTTTTCTACTATTGGGAATGAGGTAAGACTGTCCCTTCTCATTCCTTTTATTCAACATCATACTGGAGATTCTAGTCAGTATGATAAAGCAATAGAAAAAAACATTTAGATCGGAAAGGATGAAGGAAAACCTTCTTTATTCTCAGACTGTATGATTTTCTATGTATAAAAACCTAAGGAATTTACAAGAAAAGCTACTAGAACTAATAAGTGAGCTTAGGAAGGCTGAAGGACAGAAGGCTGATATACAAAAACCCATTGTATTTCTATATAGTAGCAATGAAAAATTGGAAGTTGAAAACTTTCTTAAAGTACCATTTTTAATAGGATGAAAAATATGAAATACTTAGGGTTAAATGTGACCAAAGATGTGTAAGACTATAAAACATTATTGAGAGAAATTAAATAAGTCCTCAGTAAATGGTGAGAAATACTGTGTTCATGAATTAAGACTCAATATTGTTAAGCTGCCAATTCTATTCAAATTGATCTGTAGATTAAGCATAATTCCAAACAAAATCCTAACAGGCTTCTTTGTAGAAATTAACAAACTGATTTTAAGACTTATTTGAAAGGGCAAAGGACCTAGAATAGCCAAAATGAAGAACAACAAAGTTGGGGGACATATACTACCTGATTTCAATACTTATAAGGCTTTGGTAATTGAGACAGTTTGATATTATCAAGATGGACATATAGATCAATGGAACATAATAGAGAATCCAGAAATAGACCCATACATGTATGATTAATACATTTTCTACAAAGGCGCCAAGTTAATTCAATGGGGAAAGAATATCTTTTCAACAGATGTGCTATTAAAATTGTATAGCCATATGAAAAATAATGAACTTCAACCCTTACCTTGTACCATATATAGAAATTAACTTGAAGTGAATCGTGGATCTAAATGTTTATGTAAAAACTGTAATCTTTCTAGAAGAAAATAGAGGAGAAAATTTAGTGACCTTAGATTTGGCAAATATTTTTTAAGTGTAATATAAAAAATATGAAATATAAAAGAAAAAATCAATAAATTTTTAGTTAAAATTATAAACTTTTAGTTTTCAATCGACAGTTATAAAAAATGAAAAAGCAAGCCACAGACTAGGAGAAAATATTTGCAAAACACTTATCTCACCAAAAACTTTTATCTAGAATATAAGAACTCTTATAAGTCAATAATAAACAAACCCAGTTAAAAACTGTATTAAAGATGTGAACAGATACTTTACTGAATAAGATATATGGATGGCAAATAAGCATATGAAAAGATGCTCAACATAATTAGTCATTATGGAATGTAAATTAAAAGCACAAAATACAACTGCAAAATCACTAGAATGGCTAAAGTCGAAATGGCTGACCATAACCAGTGTTGGCAAAAATATTGAACAAGGATCTCTCATATGCTGCTGGTGGGAATATAAAATGGTACAATCACTTTGGGAAACAGTCTGGAAGTTTCTTAAAAAGTTAAGCATACACCTAACATATGAGCCAGCTATTCCATTCCTGGATATTTACTTTAGCGAAATTAAGGCATTTGTTCACATAAAGATTTATATGTGAAAGTTCATAGCAGCTTTTTTGGTAATAGTCCCAAACTGGAAACCACTCAAATGTCCATCATCATGGAAACCAATTTTGGTATATCCGTTCAATGGAATACAATTTAGCTGTTAAAAAAAATTAATGAAGTATTGATACATGTAATAACATGGGTGAATCTCAAAATAATTATGATGGGTGAAAGAAGCTAGACAAAAAAGAATACACTCTGTATGATTCCATTGTATAAAACTGGAAAATGCAAACTAATTTATAATGACAAAAGGCAGATCATTGGTTGCCTGGGGTGGGAGTAGGACAGGGGGATTACCAAGGGGCCCCAAAGAAACTTTTGGGGGTGATGGACATGTTCATTATCTTGATGGGATAGTTTCATAATTGTGTATGTCAAGACCAATCAATTTGTGTACTTTAAATGTATGTAGTTTATTGTATGTCAGTTATACCTCAATAAAGCGGTAAAAAATACTGAAAATGAAGAAACAAACAAAAGAAGATATTTGGACAAATGAGTCTGGAGCTCCAAGAAGAGACTCGGACTAGAGATGTAAATTTGGGAGTTATCAACATAGGTGTTAAAACCACACAGTAGATGAGGTCACCTAGAGAGTGTAGCTAGAGAAGGCAGCTGAATCCTGAGTTCTTGGGCAAGCCAACATTTAGAGGTCAGCAAGAGGATCTCTAGAGGTCAGGTAAGGAGACTGCAGAGAGGCCTGTGCCCCTGATATATTGGGGTATGGACCATGATGGTTAAATTCCACCAGTGCTTGGTTTAGAGAAAAGGCTGATGCATCCTGAGGGTGTAGGGGACAGAGGACCAAGTGAAATGGGTATCAACAAACTCAGGCTCTCATAGTCCATATAACCCGCTTGAATCTAGGGAGGCATTTTTTGATCCACCTTGCTTGATGACTTTTTCAGACCTGTTGCTGGCAAGAGGAAGCTTCATGGAAGAGGTCAGTATACCTTTAGCCCTTAAGCAAGGAGGAGGAGGATGTTCAGTGAAATACGTTCTCAGGATTAAGCATAGGAAGCCCAGACCAGAGAGGCTAGAGTCAGGAACTTTTGGTGAAATCCTTTTAGCTGTAATTTGTAATGTTCCACCTATATTATTTCTGCATTCCCCCAAGTGTAAAAACAACTTTGCAGTTAGCAGTACACTTCTTTTTTTTTTTAAGATTTTTTTGATGTGGAGCAATTTTTAAAAAATTTTTTTATACACTTATTTATTTTATTTATTTTATTTTTGGCTGTGTTGGGTCTTCGTTGCTGTGCGTGGGCTTTCTCTAGTTGCGGTGAGCGGGGGCCACTCTTCGTTGCGGTGCACAGGCTTCTCATCGCGGTGGCTTCTCCCGTTGTGGAGCACGGGCTCTAGGCGTGTGAGCTCAGTAGTTGTGGCTCACGGACTCAAGAGCACAGGCTCAGTAGCTGTGGCGCATGGGCTTAGTTGCTCCGCGGCATGTGGGATCTTCCCGGACCAGGGCTCGAACCCGTGTCCCCTGCATTGGCAGGCGGATTCTCCACCGCTGCGCCACCAGGGAAGCCCTGATGTGGACCAATTTTAAAGTCTGTATTGAATTTGTTACAATATTGCTTGTGTTTTATGTTTTGGTTTTTTGGCCACGGGGCATGTGGGATCTTAGCTCCCCAACCAGAGATCGAACCTGCACCCCCTGCATTGGAAGGCAAAGTTTTAACTAGTGGGCTGCCAGGGAAGTCCCGAGCAGTACACTTCTTAAAATGCAAAGAGTCCCTGTTTTTCCTCTGTGTTGTCCAATCTGAATCTCTTTAATAGCCAGTCTTGTGGAGAGAAATATTGCAGAGGCTAGAGTGGACCATGGCATCTTTCAAGTCAAAAGAAAAGTAGGCTAAGTCCCTAAGTCTTGGGTGCTGGGTATTGGCTGGGACCTCAGAAATGGTGCTAGAGCTTAATTGTAGAAAAGCCTCTGATGGTTTTCTTACCAATGCTTAAGACTCCTGAATCAGCACAGAAAAAGGAACTTTGGAGCCCACTTGGCGTTGGAGGCTGCCATCAGAGCTACTGGCAGGTGGGCCAGGCACCTCATCAAGAATCATAGCGGTCACTGTCCTGTACGGGAATGGGCAGCGCTGGGGTTTCTAGGCAGATGGGTAGAGGGAAATAGAGGGACTCAGAAGGCCGGTATTAGTATTAGTATGGAGGAGTCTGGAGAGGAGGTGATATTCATGAAGGAGGTGTGCAGAACAAAGCTGAGAGTAGCTGTTTTTTGTCAGAGAAAGATGGATGTGAGGATACCTCATTAGAATTGAGGCCAGTCCTATAGGCCAGTGCTTGTCTCTAACTTGCAAATGATTCACCTGGGGATTTTGTTAAAATGCAAATTCTAATTCAGTAGATCTGAGGTGATGCCCCAAATCGTGCATTTCTATCTAACAAGTCCCCAGTCAACATTGGTGCTACGGGTTCTGGAACCATACTTTGAATAACAAGGCTATAATATGTGAGTCAGGAGAAAAGAAGAAAGAAGCAGCTAGGGAACTTGGGGATGAACTCTCTGGGCCCAGGATCTGAGACTTGGTTGGCAGGAAGATAGTTGAGGAAGAAATGTGAACCTTAACACTTGTGGCTGGGCCATGATGTCCCCCTGAGAGACTGGATCCTGAACCTCTTTTTATTAATGACATCCTTTTGAGCAAGGATTGGAATGGATATAGAGAAAGGCCTAGACTGGCAAGGAGAACCCTACCCTTTGAGTTGCTGGTAGAAGTAGAGTCGGGGTGATGACAGAGGGGCTGCCTTGGTGTGTGTATAGGCCCTCTTCGGCTTTCAGAAGATTTGAAATGTAGAGAGTGGCTCAGGGTTCCTTACTTGTTCCGTTTCTGTGGAGTTCCTAAAGGTCTTCACAGTGGCTGCCTGATAACTGCTTTTTATATTAAAGTCAGCCCATTAAGTATGTCTCTTAGGCCTCATTGGAATAAGTATTTCACAGCTTCCCATTCTGAAGATGGGAGCTCTGTTGGCTATAGCCCACCTGTGACAGTTGTTGGTGACAGGGTCAAACTAGAGAGAAGAGAATATTCAGACTGTCATCAAGAATCCCTGACATGTAGAATATAAACATCTCAAAGCATACTGGCCAATTGTATTACAGGTTTGTTAGTACAAAAGCATATTGTTATCAAAGGAATCTGTAGTCAATGGTGTGAGCAAATGCGAATTAATTGGATTATTCATCTTCGCTTCTCTATTCTTGTTGTGCTCACCCCTCTTGGGTTTGTAAACAACAGTTCTTTTAGCTGTAGTAGTAAATAGTCAATTTATTTCACAGCATGTTTTTTGGCAAAATAGATAGCTGTAGAAGTATCAAGCTGTGAGGCAATAATAAAAAATAATTTGCTCTTATATAACAATTTTATTTTCAGAATTCCTCCATGCTTTTAGTATTTATATGTAATTTTTATTACAGACATTTAATGAAGGCTTCTTGAGGCAAATGATAGTTTCTTTACGTTGTCAATTCGGAAATTAAGTGACTTGTTTGAGAACTTGGAGTTTTGGGAAACAGGGAGTAGAATCCATATGTCTTGACTTAGTTTAATGTTCTTTCCTTTCCTTATGTTTGTTTTTTTTGCTCTTTTTTTTTTTTTTGTGAGAGTGTGTGTATGTATTTTTATAGCCTGAGGGTTTGTGGCTTTCCTCAGGTTTTCAGAGTGGATGGATGTGTCACCAAATGGTTAGAAGCCATTGGTCTTGATGATTCTGCCTGGAACAGTTCAGGGTACCTGGTGGCTTCTCATCCTCCACCCCTCCTGCCCTGTGCTAGATGCTGGAGGTACAAACTCAAATAGGTCACATGCTTTGCTTTTAAGGTGTTTGTAGGCTGGTTGGAAGAGGGATGGGAGCAGTTGTAGTATGGTTTGCACGATAGAGAAATACATGTTGTTATGCGAGCACTAAACTGAGAGAATTTGGGAAGGTTTCATAGGAGTTCCATTTGAACTATGGTTTGGAAGATGGGAATGGAGAAGGAGAGAGGTTTGGTTTTCTTTTAGGATGAGAGTGATTTGTTTAGGGCTGAGAATTATTTGGCAGGAGAGGGTTGTGAAAATTTCCACTTTCAGGGAAGAACATATGAAGTAAGGCTCTGTCTTTCTGCCATGCAGTTGGCTGAGTGCTGCAGCCCCTCAACCAACTCTCTTAGACACGGGCAAAAGCAGGGAATTCCTAATTGTTACCAAGATCCCCCCCTCTAGGAAGACTAACATCCTTGACCCCCTTTTACTGAAGCTCACAGTATCCTGCTCTTTGCTCTATAAACTCGTCTTAATTGTCATGTATTTGATCTTAGCCCCACCTCTTCCATTTTCTTTTCTTTTTCCCACCAAGCTCATCTTCCATAATCATCAACAACCTTGTCCTTTATCTTTTTTTAAACTATAATAAATTCATCCTATTATTTTTCTTTTTTTAAAAATCAAATACTGTAGTACATTACAATTAAGTGGATGTAGCCTCTGTGGATGCTGCTGCTGATTGCTAACTTTTTAGTGCTCACTGTGTACCAGGGACTGTATTTAGTGCCTCACACCATTCTTTAGTCTGCTTTTATCTCTATCCCAATTTCGTGAATGGGAAACCTGAGGTTTAGCTTAAACATCTTACTTATTTAGGGAACATATAAACATAACTAGGGAGTGACAGTGTTGGGATTCAGATTCACATCTCCTCATGTCATGACCTCATTGCTATTTGTTATTCCAGAGATGCAAAGGAGAGAGTTATTTGATCTGTAGATAGATATTGTCAGGTATCATAAAAATCAACATAAATCCGGAAAATAATAATACATGATTTAGCATTAGGCAGTATCCTGAGTTGCCATCATGGGTAAAGAAGATGACTTTATCAATTGAAACGACCAAAGGCCCAGTATTATTCTTTTTTTTTTTTTTTTAAGCAGCACATAGTATCTTTTTATTATGAGTTTTACTGGTCTTGATCTAGTATTTCAGTTAATTTTTTTTTAATTTTTAAAAATTTTAAAAAATCTTTTACTTAGTAGCTTTTTATGGTTTATTATATATATATATATTTAATTTAAAAAAAATTTAAAAATCTTTTACTTAGTAGCTCCCAGTATTATTCTTAGAAGACAAACAATTTAGAAACAATTAATTAGAATTCGAGTGAACTGGGTGGTTGTATCCTAAGGCTAGAGAGATATGAAAGCTACCAAGGGCATTAGGGAGGCAAGTATTGGGAATGTGTCTTACCAGACATCTGCCCTACATAACAGATCGAAACCGAGAGAGCTAACCCAATTATAAAGTCAAACCATGAGCTACAGCCCGCTGGACAAGGCATAGAATCAAAGAGGTTATAGACTCAGATACCATTCTGGCTTGTTGGCAGCAGATCTCAAGTTCATGGGGCATGTGACACAGGTATTCAGAAGGCAGGTAGGCATTTGTCATATAGAGGGTGCCTCCTTCTGGGACTTTGGGACAGGGTTCTAATTCCAGAGATGTGGGACCATCTTATTACAAACAGACTGTTGGAGGCAGCCACTAGGCTGGGAGTCAAGGATAAGATTTAATCCCTGAGCTAGGAGAATTGGCTAGAGCGGTACTGGGAGCAAGAACCAAAGCGGAAGACCAACCTTGAAAGGCAGAACTCTGGGCCTTTTTTGGCTGTACCAAAGGAGATTTGGGAACCCAGAATTCAGCTCTGGTATCTTGGATCTGGGGGTTGGGTTAAAGCTCAGCCCTCCTATAGGAGGAGCCAAAGCTGTTTAAATATTAACTTCTTTGCTTGATTGGGAACTAGGGTGAGCAGCTTAGTTGATGCAGCCATAGTGAGTGGCCCAGAGAAAATCAGAGTAAAGGAGGCTGATAAGAGCGTATTAAAATTAAAATCAGGTGAAACTGTGAAACAGAAGCTGACTAGCTGAAGAGTCAGGAGTGGATTTCAAGTGAAATTTCTTCTCATTGGAACTTAGCTTCTATATTCTTCTGTCTGAATATTTAAAATATAGTAAGACAGACTGGAGTAGATTTGATATATTGATACCCAATGGAAAATTATAATTTTATTCATTTATCACCCAGGTATTTGTTGAATACCTGCATTGTACTTGGAAATAAATCAACCAAGCACTTTGTTAGCTAAGTCTAAATTTCTCTTGGGACAGGATTATTTTACTTAATTTACAACAGAGTAAAGTCTATACATGAATTAAGAAGGATGGAAAAGCAAGGGCAATTATTCTGTGTTTTCTAACATGTCTATTGTACAGTTCCTAAGAAAACTTATTTTTATGCAGAATGCTAATACTTCAGCAAGGGAATAATAGAAGTATGGATGGATATTTTGGAAGAGGTTGGCACAGAAAGGACTTGAGTTTAAAAGAATAAAGGAAGTGCTGATAGGAGTAACTACTCTTGTTCTAAATTAAACAAACAAAAATCAAAGTGCACATTTAATCCCTAACTTTCAATGGCTGTTCCAAACCTTCTTATGGTCACATGAAATTGGTCTAGTACAGTAAATTGTTTCCTTTGACAACTAACTTTTCCTTCAAATGATTGTTTTAAAGTTTTGTCTTCCAAGTTCTTCTTTAAATATGCACCCATCATACTAGATTATATTTAATCCAATCTCTTATATAACCACTATCATTTTGGATTGCTCTCAATTCCAGTGGAATTCGGATTTCTTAGAACTGTTTGGTTTCTTGGCCTGCATGGCAGGCCCAAAAAAGACTTGGAAGGTACTTAATCTTGGAGGGCAAGGTCTTTGGAGCCTCCACCCATAACAGTATGGTAGGTAAGGTATATCTACTACCATGATCAGATTTTCCCAAAATTGTTATATACACAAACCTATTTTTAACAATCATCTTTTCTTCTTCTTTATTGCCAGCTCTAGGATCAAATACTTCAGGTTCTTGCCTGCTTTAAACATGCCTTCAGATCTCTGTAATTCAAATTGAAATGTCTGAAATAAGGAATGTATCATTTAAGGATAGAGTAGCTTATTTGTGCTGGGAAACTCCCAATTAATATTTCAGGATTATTTGCTAGAAAACTAATTCATTCCTCCTTAACTCCATGGAGATGGTTTGGTGAAATTCACATTCATTGTAAGGAATGAGTTAATATAGGTAAAGTACTTAAAGCAATACTGACATATTATAAATGCTCTAGAAATGTCAGATATTACCATTATTCTTCTTTGAAATGAGGACTGAGAGTTACAGTTAGGCCAAGATCATAATAATGACTCAAGTTTACTATTCCCAGCTCTTGAATTTACCACTGATAACATTTGCTCATAGTAGACATAAAATGTTCATATAAAATGTTGACATAAAATGTTGATGTCTCAGTATGCATTCCTTTGAGGAAATTGCTGGACAATTGTATGGTGGGCAAGATTATACTGTGGAATGATGTGGTTTATTTCTTACTCATGCCCTTTGCCCATCAAGCTCATCTAGGGTTTTGTTTTACATGATCATCACTCCAGAGCCCAGGCTGAATGGAACAGCTGCCATCAGGAGTACTCCCCTTTTCTGTGGCAGAAGGAAACAGAGCCCTGGAGGGGCCACATTTAAAATGCCTTTGTCCCAAAGCGACTTCATCAGTTCTGTTCACAACTCATTGGCCAGAACGAGTCACCTGGCTCTACTCAACCACAAGAGGGCCAAGAAGTATACAGTTCTACAAAGTGTCTGCAAGTAGGGATAGCAGGAAATATCTGGTGAACTGCACTGATGACTATCACACTGGATTAATTAGATTCATTGTATTTGCATTCCTGACCAGCCATCTGAAAAGTGTATGCCACTGGTCAGTAGGGAGATCAGGCAAAAATTTCTATATCATTTACTATAAATACATTACCACTAATGAAAAAAGAATTCAGAAATACCTGAAAATGATCTAGATGGTCTTTAAGATCACCCTTAGTTATGTAAGTCTTGCTTTAAAGTACAGTGTGTAATACAAAGTAAATTTGTTGATCTTCAAATTAAGCTAATGGTGTAATTTTTGTAAGTGAAAGGCAAGGAAGTTTTAAGGAAGTGTACTGGCATTTATTTGGTAATATTTATAAACCTTAAAGAGTTTGTCATTAGCAGTAGTATTTTGATATTGTTGCTTGCTACTGCTATTGTTAAAATTTTCATTTTTTATTAAAAATATTTCAATAGATATATATTATCCTATGTTTTATAGAAACTAGTCATGATTTAGGGCATATACATAATTGTCTTATGAATTTAGGCAACTAGGGAGAGGAATATGGTAGATTTGGAAAACTATAGGTATTTTAGTATTTTGGAGCTTGAAATGCAAGATAGGGATATAAAATGGCAGAGATGAGGCCGGGCTGGTAAATGGCAGGTTGGAAGATTCACATCGTGAAATGTCTACATACTGTGTGAAGGAGTTCTGCCGTTATCATGTAGGTATGGGGGAGCCTTTGAAGAATTTTGAGGAGGGGTGATGTAGTCAGATTTGCATAGTAGAATATCATTTTGGTGGAAGGGTAGAGGATTTAAAGGAAAGGGGTAGGGACTTCCCTGGTGGCTCAGTGGTTAAGAATCTGCCTGCCAACGCAGGGACACAGGTTGGAGCCCTGGTCCGGGAAGATCCCACATGCCGTGGAGCAACTGAACCCGTGCGCCACAACTACTGAGCCTGCACTCTAGAGCCCGTGAGCCACAACTACTGAGCCTGAGCACCACAGCTACTGAAGCCTGTGTGTCTGGAGCCCATGCTCCGCAACAAGAGAAGCCACCACCACAAGAAGCCCGCGCACTGCAACGAAGAGTAGCCCCCGCTCGTCGCAACTAGAGAAAGCCCGCGCAACAACGAAAACCCAATGCAGCCAAAAATAAATAAATAAATAAACAAATTTAAAAAAATAAAATAAAGGAAAGGGGTAAAATTGGTGGGAGATTGATAAGAAAGTTACTTAAGAGAGTCTCAGTGAGTGATGATAAGAGTCACAGTGGCCATGTTGATTGTAAGGAGATGAATTTAAGACTATATAATAAGATCGAACATGGTGATTGGATGCAGTAGGCAAGGGAGAAGGAAGAAGCCAGGATGACTCCTGCATTTCGGGCTCAGGTAATTGAGGGGATGATGGCACCATTTGCTAAGTTAGGAAGGGGAGCAGGGACATATGATGGGTTTGTTTGGACACATTGAGTTTGTGAGGCTTGGAGACATATAGGTATATAGAGCTTGGAGGCAGCTGGATATTAGGATTTGGAGTTCAGGAGTGAGATCTTGGCTAGAGGTAGAGATTTTGGTAACCTCAGTGGCACTTGAATAAACTGTCTGGGGATGATTTATGGAGAGATAAGGCCACTGAGGATGAAGTCTGAGGGACACCAACACTTAATGGGCATGGAGAGGAAGAGGATCCAGTAAAGGAGACTGAGAAGTGGTGGCCAGAGAGGAAGGAGGAAAACCAGGAGAGAATGTTAGTCTGGGAACCAAGACAAAGGAGCATTTGAATGAGGAGGTAGTCAACAGTGCCATGTTGTTGATAGACCCAGTGAGGAATTTTAATGAGAAGTTAGATTTGGCTAACATGGAGCCATCTGTGACACTGATCAGAGCAGTTTTAGTAGGAAAGAAAAAGAAAGGCAGAAACCAAATCCCAGTGAGTGAAGGGGGGCATGAAGGAGGCCATGAAAGGGTAGTGATAAGACACAAAGATGATGGTGATGGTTGTTTTGGTATGAGAAAAACTTGACTTAAATGTAGTATCTTTTTTTAAAAAAAAAGAATCAAATTTATTTATTTATTTATTTTTGGTTGTGTTGGGTCTTCTTTGCTGCATGCGGGCATTCTCTAGTTGCAGCGAGCGGGGGCTACTCTTCGTTGCGGTGCGTGGGCTTCTCATTGAGGTGGCTTCTCTTGTTGCGGAGCATGGGCTCTAGGCACGCTGGCTTCAGTAGTTGTGGCACGTGGACTCAGTAGTTTTGGCTCGCAGGCTCTAGAGCGCAGGCTCGGTAGTTGTGGCACACAGGCTTAGTTGCTCCATGGCATGTGAGATATTCCCAGACCAGGACTCAAACCCATGTCCCCTGCATTGGCAGGTGGATTCTTAACCACTGTGCCACCAGGGAAGTCCCTAAATGTAGTATCTTAAGTCAGATTTCCTAGAGGCAGAGCTTGAGATGGAGAGTCTTGCCCATCTCAAAAAGTAGTCTATTTTTATGAAAGATTTCTGAAATACACCAAGTTACTTAAAATTTAATTAGTAAAATCATGACATAGATTAAAAGTTCAAATTTGAGAACAACGTACAGAGAACTGGATTTAACGCTAAAAAAAGTTGGGCCTGGCTGGTAAGAGAATGAATCGATAATGCAGAGCACAGAACCAAGGGTAGAACAGGGACTTGCTCTAGAGAAAGCCAGATCAGGTTTTAGAAGCAAATGCACTGGGGACAATTGGCCAGGAGAAGAGAGATGTCCCCATGGCAGTTTTTGGGAACATAGGCACCTTCCAGGGCAGCAGTTGGCAAACTTCCTGTAAAAGACAAGATAGTAAATGTTTGAGGCGTTGTGGGCCACATGGTTCTGTCACGACTTCTCAACTCTGCCAGTGCAGTGCAAAAGCAGCTCTGTTCCAGAAAAACTTCATTTTCAGAAGCAGCTGGATTTGGCCTGTGGGTGGTAGTTTGCCGACCCCTCTTCTAGAGGCATGATTAGACCTCATGATGGACTTTGCTCCTGCCCAACCAACCAAGCAACTGTAGAAGCCTTGACACAGACCCCTGCTTCTCCTCCTTAAACAGCAGGACAACTATGCTGGGAAAAGTTTTCCTGTTTTGACTCCATCTCAGTATTTCAGGCTTTTAGTTCTTGAGTCTTTTGATGTTGAATCAGACAATGTTAGAGTCTCTATCTTTGTGGGTTCTTGAAAATTAGTTTGCATGGATTCTGTGTTTTGTTTTCCTTTAGAGTCTTCTCTTTAATAATATGTGTGAACGTTAAGCTTGCAGCCTATTAAGAATTCTGTATGTATTTACCATGGTTTTAGATCATTTTTGATCAGGTTAGAAATAGATCTTGCAGATTAAGTACTAAGTAATATTTTTTGGAAGCAGGGGAAATTGAATGGGAAGCACACTGCCACCTTAACTTTGTTTCCTTACTACTGCTTATTCTAGCTTCATTCAGTTTCTCATCCAGTGTCCCTGGGCTCTGCCCTTATGCTTCAGGCCTTTTTGCCATTTACTTGAGCAGTAGGTAGTATGTATCAGTGCTTGAAGTGACCAGAGAGAAGACAAGTAGTTTTCCACTAAGTCCTTTTTAAGTGCCAAACCAGGCCCATTTGTGTCGCTGTAAAAATTGTCATTGGTACAGGATGTAGTAGAGGAGGACAGTAGTAGGTCAGGTAAAAGTCAGTGTTTGAGGCAAGTGACAAAGATCAGTTGAAAGGGATGAGTATAAGGCTCCAAATGAGAAGTGTGTTCATGGTCGGGAACCAAGGAGATTTCTAGCAGGTTGGGACATAGAACGAATGATGGAGATAAATGGTTTAGAATATAGACTGTCAGCAGGCTCAGGGGAGAGCTAGTCCACTCATGCAACTCCTCTGTCAAACCTTCGTTGAGTGCTTACTATGAGTCAGGCATCATGCCGTACCTTAGGAATATGGTGTAGAATGAAGTAGGCGGGATCCGGTTCTGCATCTAAACCACAGAACATAGAAAACTACTTGAATAACTGTTCTCTCAATTCTCCCAAAGATGGTACTTAAATAGTGCCATCCTAGGTTCAAAGTAGAGAAGTTAATTCATTGTCTAGTAGAGCCACATGGAGTGGTGAGGGCAGTGGTAGAGGAAGTCCTGGAGTGCTGTGGGAGTGCACGATAGGGATGTCCTGCTAGGCTGCATAGGATCTAGGAATGCTTTCTGGAAGAAATGAAGTCTGAATGGAAAGTAAGTTTTAACTATATGAAGAATAGGGAATAGAGACTTAATGGAAAGGAGATCCTAGCCTGCTCTAAATCCTAAAAGTTGTTTATTAGCTGGAATGGAGGCTGTGAGGAGAAAAGTAGTGGCTGGAGATAAGTCCTTGTCAGCCTTATTATGGGCTCCTTCTCACTGGGTACTGGCAAAGGCCAGTTGTAGACTCGAAGACCCAGATCTTGCTGCGTGAATGTCAAGATGAGCTGGATACTTTTGCAATTCTTGGTACATGGTTATTTCTTTTCCTGGAACCACTGGTGGAATGAGGTTTGTTATACACTATGATGGAGTATCCTCAGCCTGTAAACATCATAGGCTCAGATACTTTGGGATAAGGTCTTGTTGTCTTTTGACAGTAAAGAGGTTGAGCCTTGGCAGCCTGGGTATATTGCTTTGGGGCCTTCTGTCTGTCCTCTTCAGTACATTCTTAGTGTTGGGTGTGATATTCCTTTTGGGGTACTCTGGATCTTTGCAACTCAGAGTGTGGTCTGTGTACCAGCAACATTACAGAATCTCGGGCTCTACCCCAGGACCCACTGAATGAGAATCTGCATTTTAACAAGATTCCCAAGTGATTTGTATGAACATTTAATTTTGAGAAGCACTGATGTGGATGATTAAAGAATTAACTCTTCTGTTCTTTTAAAATAAAAGTTACATTGGCACTATAGAGACAGGAGGAAGATACATATGACACTATTACAGGTAATCTTGGAGGAGAGTCATGAGTGCAGTGTCACTTGTTGGGGCTTCAGAGGTTTGAAGTAATGATTTCCTTGTTTTAGCAGAATTAGACTCTGCACTTCCCCTTACCCCCTGCTGCTTCCCCAATTAGCTCTAGCAAATGGAGGATGGAGAGATTATTCTTATAGTTGTAGTTAGAAAAAGTCTACTAATTAGTTTATTGAAAAAAGATTTCGGGGCTTCCCTGGTGGTGCAGTGGTTAAGAATCTGCCTGCCAATGCAGGGGACATGGGTTTGATCCCTGGTCTGGGAAGATCCCACATGCCGTGGAGCAACTAAGCCTGTGTGCCACAACTACTGAGCCTGCTCTCTAGAGCCCACGAGCCACAACTACTGAGCCCATGTGCCACAACTACTGAAGCCCATGTGCCTAGAGCCCCTGCTCCGCAACAAGAGAAGCCACCGCATGAGAAGCCCACACACTGCAACAAAGAGTAGCCCCCTCTCGCTGCAACTAGAGAAAGCCCACGCGCAGCAACGAAGACCCAACGCAACCAAAAAAAAAAAAAAAAAGATTTCAATCTATATCTTGAGTTGTTTTTATGCCAGTAAGTTTTCTGTAACCCTCTTTCTCCCACATTTTTAGGAAATCATTTTTATATTAAGTTCAAACAATCATGTCATTCCTTGTTAGCCTCCAGTTTCATTCTTTTTTTTTCCTGAAGAATTACCTCTTACACTGTGTTTAATACATGTTTTTATGATGCAGGCTTTCTCTTTTTTCCTAAATCACTAATTGAGACCTGATTTTAGGTGTTTGCGGCATGTTATAAAAGTCTTTTTGAAAAGTAAGCTTACAGAATATTGAAAAAACATTTTAATGTACAGAATTTTGCATCTTGAAACACTCCAAAGTATGAAACAGCTTTTAATAACTTAAGCATTATTATTATTCTTTCTGCTCTATGCCATTGTTATATCACATGCTATTGCATCAGATGGTATTGAAAAGAAAAAGAATAATATAAGCTTAAAGGGTAAAAACTAGAAGAGGCAAATTTAAACAAAAGCAGTCTGAAACTGTTTAAGTGTCTATATTTGAAGTTTATCAAAAGGATATATTATTCTTTAATTAATAAAGCACTCACATTATCAAAATAATTTGTTATTTATAATTGGAATTATTTTTTTTATTTGGATGTTTTCTTGACTTTGGTAAGATTAATTTTTTTTCTTTAGATAAAATTCACATTTTAATCATTTAAAAGGGTACAGTTCAGTGGTTTTAGTATATTCACAGTGCTATACAACCATTACCACTCTCTTATTCCAGAACATTCTCATCACCCCAAAAAGAAATCCTGTTCCCATTAAGTAGTCACTCCCCCTAGAACCTGAGAACTACCAGTTTTCTATCTATATAGATTTCTCTATTCTGGACATTTCATGTAAATGGAATCATACGGTATTTCTCCTTTTGGTTCTGGGTTCCTTCATTTAGCATGTTTTCAGGGTTCATCCACATTATAGCATATATCAATATTTCATTCCTTTTTATGGCTGAATAATATACCACGATACAGATATACCAAATTTTGTTTATCTTTTCATCATTTGATGGACATTTGGGTTGTTTCCACTTTTGGCCATTATGAGTAATGCTGCTCTGAACATTCACAAACAAGTTTTTGTGTGAGCCCATGGTTTCAGTTCTCTTGAGTACAAACCTATCAATAGAATTACTGGGTCATATGGTGAATCCATGTTTAAAAGAAATGATTTTTGTAATGTAGATCACTAAAATACACTGTCCCCAAACTTTTCTGATCCAAAAGGAATTAGTCTGGTGAATATAAACACAATTTTAGCCCTGAAAAGATCTGTTTTTTGATAGTTAGTCTATTGTATGAGCAGTGTATGAACTGTCTTGTTTCTGTTCCTTTTCACATGGAGGTCACTATTTGGGATATTTCAAAATGGCACCCCATCTGTTACCTAGCCTGTAAAATGATGACCCTTTGGTTTATTGTTTTGTGAGTTACTTCTGGAGCATCGAAAGTTCCCTTTTAAAAAATACTGTGGGGCTTCCCTGGTGGCGCAGTGGTTAAGAGTCGGCCTGCCAATGCAGGGGACACGGGTTCCAGCCCTGGTCCGGGAAGATCCCACATGCCACGGAGCAGCTAAGCCTGTGCACCACAACTACTGAGCCTGCACTCTAGAGCCCGCGTGCCACAACTACTGAAGCCTATGTACCTAGAGCCCATGCTCTGCAACAAGAAAAGCCACCACAATGAGAAGCCCGCGCACCGCAACGAAGAGTAGCCTCCGCTCGCTGCAACTAGAGAAAGCCCGTGTGCAGCAACGAAGACCCAACGCAGCCAAATTAAAAAAAAAAAAAATATTGGGGGCACTTAATAAGAGTTAGATATACCCGGGCTGTTTTGTTGCTGTTGTTGAAGGAGGTTGATTATTATTTTTACTGTTGTCATTGTTGCCGTCGTTGAAATAATATATTATTGAAGTACAGTATAGAAAGTAGATTAGCTTTATTACCTAAGAAAATTATTCAAATGATATCTATGTTGGTGGGAATGTAAATTGATACAGCCACTATGGAGAACACTATGGAGGTTCCTTAAAAAGCTAAAAATAGAACTACCATACGACCCAGCAATGCCACTACTGGGCATATACCCTGAGAAAACCATAATTCAAAAAGAGTCATGTACCACAATGTTCACTGCAGCTCTATTTACAATAGCCAGGACATGGAAGCAACCTAAGTGTCCATCGACAGATGAATGGATAAAGAAGATGTGGCACATATATACAATGGAATATTACTCAGCCATAAAAAGAAATGAAATTGAGTTATTTGTAGTGAGGTGGATGGACCTAGAGTCTGTCATACAGAGTGAAGTAAGTCAGAAAGAGAAAAACAAATACCGTATGCTAACACATATATATGGAATCTAAAAAAAAAAGAAAAAGTTCTGAAGAACCTAGGGGCAGGAGAGGAATAAAGATGCAGACATAGAGAATGGACTTGAGGACACGGGGTGGGGGAAGGGTAAGCTGGGACGAAGTGAGAGAGTGACATGGACATATATACACTACCAGACATAAAATAGATAGCTAGTGGGAAGCAGCCGCATAGCACAGGGAGATCCGCTCAGTGCTTTGTGACCACCTAGAGGGGTGGGATAGGGAGGGTGGGAGGGAGATGCAAGAGGGAGGGGATATGGGGATATATGTATATGTGTAGCTGACTTTGTTATAAAGCAGAAACGAACACACCATTGTAAAGCAATTATATTCCAATAAAGATGTTAAAAAACAAAATATCCATGTACTACCAGGTCTTAGCCATCCTTTAGTTAAATAATTAAATCAATAAAAGACTTTGCATTTATTTCTTTAACTTTTACCTTTTTGTTTTCCATCCATCTTTGACCTTATTGATATTTTGAATATTGGTTTAATCATCTTCTCTATTAGCTGTCTCTCCTTGATGTATTATTTCTCTTTTTTGGCACTTTGTGTTGGGCATGATTTCAATTTTCTGGTGGATACAGAAACATAAGGCTGAATCTGTACTCTTAGGTCAGGGGCAGGGGTGTATTTCTCTAAGTGTACAGATCCTTGTTTTGTGCACACTTTTCTTCCATGCTCCTATTTATTTTCCTCCTTCCTTACAGCCAGGTGTTTTGGACCCACTGCCCCTTTGTCGGCAGTTTGGCTTCTGACCCACTAGTCTGCTAATGTTCTTTTCATGGTCGTCACTGACCTATGCAGTTTTCATTGGTCACTGTCTTAGTTTTCATTTTCCTTAGGCTTTCTGTAGTGATTTAACACCATTGATTTCTATCTTTTTTTTTGTAATAATGCCCCATTAGCTCTATAGCCCAGTTGTTGTTGTTGTTGTTTTTTTGTCTTCTTCTTGGTTTGTTCTTTCATAGTTAAATTTCTCTTATTCCTTCTCCAGTTGTAGACATTTCCCATTCTCCTGCCCTGAGCTGTCTTTCCTTTATATTCTTTTCCACAGAAGTCTTTATGTACACTCAGAGTTTAAACTGGCACTACTCTGGGTTATTTCCACCATCCATTCCTTACCCAACATTTTTTTTTTTAATACATTTATTTATTTATTTTTTAGCACCTTTAATTATTTATTTATTTATTTATTTATTTTTTGGGCTGTGTTGGGTCTTCGTTTCTGTGTGAGGGCTTCCTCTAGCTGCGGCAAGTGGGGGCCACTCTTCATCGCGGTGCGCGGGCCTCTCAGTATCGTGGCCTCTCTTGTTGTGGAGCACAGGCTCCAGACACGCAGGCTCAGCAGTTGTGGCTCGGGCCCAGTTGCTCTGTGGCATGTGGGATCTTCCCAGACCAGGGCTCGAACCCGTGTCCCCTGCATTAGCAGGCAGATTCTCAACCACTGCGCCACCAGGGAAGCCCTATCCAACATTTTTTGATTGGCCACTTTGTGCCTGGCACTAGGCTAGTGCCAAGATGCAAAGGTGAACACATGCTTGACTGCCCTTGATTTACTTGCAGATCAGTCTGAAATCAGGTATGTAAACAGAGCACCCATAGTATTCCTTAAAAGAGATTTGAACACAGATGCCCGAGCTCAGAGGAGAGGAGGGGACAGCTCTGCCTAAGGAAATCGGTTAAAATTTCTTAGAATAGATGACATTTGAATTTCAGTTTAAAAGGAGAGTTTGCCAAAAGAAAATTCTGGCGAGAGGAGAATGTTTTAGGCAAAGGGAACTATACATTTTAAGGAATATAAGCATATATTCCTCCCAAGTCTAACCTGGTGGGGGCAAGCATTGTGTCATATTTATGTTTATATTCATGGCATCCTGGAAAGAGCATGGGCTTTTTGAGTCAGATTGGGGTCCACATTCTAGACCCTTTGCTTATTGATCCTGAGGTTCAGAGGCCTCATTTATAAATATGATTTCTATTTAAGTTTCTTGGTAAGGATTAATGAGCTACAGTCACCTATAGTAGTGTCTGGCAAGTAGGTGCTTTTAAAATGTGAGTTTCATTTTTTCACTTTCTTTCCCTTGTACCTAGTTGCCCAATAACTGACATACAGTGGGTGGGGAATAAATACTTGAACAATTTTAGTGTTTCCAAACAATATGAGAAAAATGACTGATATCGTTTCTTTTGATGTAAAATTTTGTGACTAAAAAGCACAGGGTGAATTCACTAAATTTAGTGGTCTTACAAAGTAGAAATTTGTTTTCTTAAGAACTAAATTTAATTGTAGGAGAAAACAGCCCTGGATCAAGTTAGGTTTGCTGGTTGTTTGCACATGGGAGCTGGATGTAATTTATCCCCGCTGAATATCCAAGATGGACTATGTTGATTGTAAATGTTTTCTGTAATATTTCTTCACTACTGTTTACAGATGGTTTTTTATTTGTTTTCATCTTACTTTCCTTTGGTTTAAAGAATTAAATAAGTGTGGTTGTAGAACAAATTGTTCCAGGATAGTCTCCTTTCTCCCCAAGGCCCAGATGCTGTAGCTCACCTATTTCTCAGTTAATATTAGCTCAGACTAGAGTCATCTAGCCCTTTGTTACCAATTACATCCTTATTCCTTTGTGTGACATAAAGGCCTACCATGACCTGACCTCTGCCCTCTTGGACAACCTTCAGTGTACCCTTAGACTTTAGGCACCACAGACTGGAGGTCTTTGAATAAGTACCGTGTAGCTGCATGCCTGCATTTTCTTTTCACACACATTGTTTCCTTTGCTTGCGATTTTCTGCTTATATCTCTCCCTCTCTCCCGACTCACCTTTCAAGACTGGATTCACAGGTTTTAGCCTCTGGGAACCTTTACTTTATATCTCCACAATTGTTACCCAAGGTTGCTGTTTTACTGAATTGAAAAATCTTCAGATGTTTTTCATCCCTTACCATACAGCCTTTATATTATTTTTGTTCACATTCCAATGGTATTTGATGTTTTCTTCTGGGTATTATTTGTGTTGCTTATTATGAATGACTCCCACCATATGATGATGTTAAGAGTGGCAGCTACCATTTATTCAGTCCTATTCTGTGATAAGCACTCTTCTAGTTCCTTTGTAAATACTGTATATTGCAGATATAGATTATTTGTAAGGTGGACTAAACTGTACTATTTATTTTTCATTATTCATGTACTCATTTCTAAACAGGCCAGAGCATATTGATTTAATTCATGAGGGAGCAATGTGTGGCAACAGATGAAAAGTCAGTCCCTAAGTCAGAAAATTCTTGAATTTAGGTTTTTGATCATACTTCCATCTTCAAGCTATTTCTGTTAAGGTTGAAAAAACTTAGAAAATATATTGGTATCAGTTTTATTATTAAATTATTTAAAAAGTAGTTTAAAGGTGTGGTTTTTTTTTAACAATAAATTAAGGCAGGGAGGTACTTATATATCTGTTAGTGTCTCCTTTATTCTTAACTTGTTGATGTGATGATTCGTTCAGCAAATATTATTTTGGACGTCTGTGGTGCACCAGATAAAGGAATATATATGTCATAGAATATAACAGACAGTGTGCTGCCCTCATGGAACATACGGAAAGTTTATATCATCTGTTAGGCCTGAATGGATCCAGGGAGGCTTGTTTTCAAAACCTATTTTTGTTTCTTTGTTTAGGAACCCTAAGGAGGTTTAACTAATGTCTTAACATTTGGAAACTGCTTTAACAAATGCAAAAGTGAGAGGTGCTTTTTAGCTGTTTCTAATTCGAAAGGAAAATTCTGTTCTTTCAGCAGAAAATAAGTTGTCTCTTTAGCTAAGTTCATTTGGGGAAAGAAAAACCAGTCCTAGTATTATACACTTACAGTATGATTTTTGTCTTAGAATTAATAAGTTAAATGACTTCCCTAAACTCATTCATTTTAGGGTTATTTGGTACCTTTTTTGAGGTACCAAATAACCTTTTGAGGTGTAAACTTGATTAAAGAATGAATCACCTTTCATTTTATTTTCCTTCCTTGCATTTTACCTTGAAGCTTTCCACTGATAGCTCATTTCTGAGAAGCTGCATTGGGAAAGGGTATTGCTCCCTTCCTCTTTCCTTGTTCTTTAGCCCATCATCTCAAATCCTTAATGTGAATTGAGACACAGAATGTGCACATGTGTCTGTATGCATTGCAGGGGGAATTTTTTAGGGAGTTGGAGGGTACTTGTACGTAGTTGGACCAGGATTAGTGTAGGAGAAAAACCAAGAAAGATAAAATTCATGTATGTATACGGACATATACATATATATGGAAGAATAGCTATAATATTGGAACTGCCCAAAGCACTTGCAGTCTTACGTTTTATAAGTTCCATGAACTCTTGACCCGTTATTGAATTATAATTCGTTTATTGTGTTGTATGTATTTTGTACCCTAGAATTTCTAGCCACAGTAAAAGCATTTGGCTGATGGTGTTTATTTAAAATTTTTTAAAAAATTTATTTATTTATTTTATTTATTTTATTTTTGGCTGCATTGGGTCTTTGTTGCTGCACGTGGGCTTTTTCTAGTTGCGGCGAGTGGGAGCTACTTCGTTGTGGTGCACGGGATTCTCATTGTGGTGGCTTATCTTGTAGAGCATGGGCTCTAGGCGCGCGGGCTTCAGTAGTTGTGGCACGCAGGCTCAGTAGTTGTGGCGCACGGGCTTAGTTGCTCTGCGGCATGTGGGATCTTCCCAGACCAGGGCTCGAACCTGTGTCCCCTGCACTGGCAGGCAGATTCTTAACCACTGCGCCACCAGCGAAGCCCAGTGTTTACTTTAAAAAGGCAGAAAATCCACCTTCAAGTCATGTCAGTTTCTGATTCCATCAGGGTAATCCATCCCCATTCTAACTGCCTGCTTAAAAAAATGTGAATCTTTAGAAGAAGAGAATATCTTCTATTTATAATTTTACATCTAAAATGTCTATCATTTAACAAAAAAATTACCCTATATGCCAGGAGACAAGACAAATAATAGAAAACCTAAAAAGGAAAAAAAAAAACCCAAAAGCGACACACCAACAGATAATTCAGATTTTGGTGTTAATTAGAAATTGATTTTAAAATAATGAGTTAAGGGACTTCCCTGGTGGCGCAGTGGTTAAGAATCTGCCTGCCAGTGCTGCCAATGCAGGGGACACGGGTTTGAGCCCTGGTCTGGGGAGATCCCACATGCTGCGGAGCAACTAAGCCTGTGCACCACAACTACTGAGCCTGTGCTCTAGACCCCGTGAACCACAACTACTGAGCCTGTGCACCACAACTGCTGAGCCCGTGTGCCACAACTACTGAAGCCCACGTACCTAGAGCCCGTGCTCCACAACAGGAGAAGCCACCGCAATGAGAAGCCCATGCACTGCAACGAAGAGTAGCTCCTGCTTGCCGCAACTAGAGAAAGCCCATGCGCAGCAATGAAGACCCAACACAGCCAAAAAAATAAAAAATAAAAGAGTTAATATGCTCAAGGTAATACATGACAAAATGGAGAATTTCACCAGAGAACTGGTATCTACAGAAAGAGAATGGATAGAAATTCTAGAAATGAAAAAAAATTGATTACTTAACATATGTGTTTAGCTACAAATTAGATACTACAGAAGAGGGGATTAATAGACTGGAAAATAGCTCAGTAAAACATATTTAGACTGAGGTATGGAGAAAATAAAAGGGGAGAAAATACACATATGAGCTTAAAATACATATTAGACACTAAGAAAAACTCTTACATTTGTATAACTTGAGCCAAGGAGGAAAGGAGAGAGGGAATGAGACTCAAACACTATATTAAGGAAAAATGGCCAAGAATTTTCCCAAACTTATAAAAGACGTCAGGCCACAGACTTGAGAGACTTGAAAAAGCCCAAACAGGATTAATACAAAGCAAATCATATGTAGGCATACTGCAATAAAACTTACAAAAGCCAAAGAGAAAACTCTTGAAAGGAGATAGGAAAATAAGGTACCTTCAAAGGAACAACAGTGGGACTATCCACTGACTTTTCAAATGAAACTGATGAAACCCAGAGGATGATAGAATGGTATCTTTTAAAGTACAGAAAGAAGGTAATTGCTAACCTCAATATCTATACCCAGTGAAAGTATTTTTTGAAAGTATTTTTCAAATGTAAAGGCAAAATTTAGATGTAATAGACAAATTTCTTTGAAATGTCCAACAGAATGTTCAGAAGAAAAAATAGAAAATCTGAATAGTTGTATATCTAGCAAAAAAAATTGAATCTTTATTTCATTTTTTTTTTAAACAAGGTAAATGCCAGGGTCAAATGGCTTTAACAGTGAACGCTTCCAAATATTAAAGGATGAAAAATAGCATCAGTCTTAAAAAACTCTTCTGGGGAATAGAACAATGTTTTATGAGGCCAAAATATTCTTGATATTAAAAAATGACAAAGACAATACAAGAAAATTATAGGAAAATCTCTCTCATTAACAGAGATGGAAATATCCTAAGTAAAACAATAGGAAATTGAATCCATAGATATATAGAAGGTATTATATATTAGGACCAGGTGGGATTTATACCGGGAAGGCAAGGTTGGTTTACTACTCAGAACTCAGTTAATAGGGAAGGTGATGGTCCAAGGGTACAAAGTTTCAGTTATGCAAGATAAATTCTGGAGATTTGCTATATAGGAGGGGTCCCCAACCCCCAGGCCGTGGACCGGTACTGGTCCGTGACTTATTAGGAACCGGGCCGCACAGCAGGAGGTGAGCAGCGGGTGAGTGAGCAAAGCTTCATCTGCTGCTCCCCGTCGCTCCCCATCACTCACATTACCGCATGAACCATCCTCCCCATCGCTTGCATTACTGCCTGAACCACCCCCCACCGCAAGTCTGCGGAAAAATTGTCTTCCACGAAACCGGACCCTGGTGCCAAAAAGGTTAGGGATCGCTGCTATACAGCATAGTGCCTATAGCTAACAGTGCTATATTGTATACTTAAAATTTGCTAAGAGGATTGATCTTAAGTATTTTTACAATAAAAATAAAGTTAAAGTGGGTGGAAAAAAACTTGGGAGGAGATAGATACATCTGTGATCTTCATGATGGTGGTTGTCGTTTCTTTGGATGTATACTTATTCTCAAACTTATTGACTTACATATGTTAAATACGTCCAGCTTTCTGCATGTCATTCATATCTCAATAAAGTGGTTACAAATGGACAAAAACTCAATTAATAAAATTAACCACATTAATAGAAGAAAAGGAAAAAAATCATATGATTTACCTCAGTTTTTGCAGAAAAGTACTTGGTAAAATTCAGTACCCATTTTTTTTTTTTTTGGGGGGGGCCATGCCATGCAGCTCGTGGGATGTCAGTTCCCCAGCCAGGGATTGAGCCCAGACCACCTCGGCAGTGAAAGCCTGGAATCTTAACCATTAGGCCACCAGGGAACTCCCAATACTCATTTTTTAAAAAAAATTTATTTTATTTATTTATTTTTGGCTGCGTTGGGTCTTCGTTGCTGCGCGCGGGCTTTCTCTAGTTGTGGTGAGTGGGGGCTACCTCTCCGTTGCGGTGTGTGGGCTTCTCATCACGGTGGCTTCTCTTGCTGCGGAACATGGGCTCTAGGCACGCGGGGTTCAGTAGTTGTGGCTCGCGGCTCTAGAGTGCAGTCTCGGTAGTTGTGGCGCATGGGCTTAGTTGCTCTGTGGCATGTGGAATCTTCCTGGACCAGGGCTCGAACCCGTGTTCCCTGCATTGGCAGGCGGATTCTTAACCACTGCGCCACCAGGGAAGCCCTCAATACTCATTTTTGATAAAAGTTCTTAGCAAACTAGTAATAGAAGAAACTCCTTTAATCTGCTAAAGGCTTTTAACCAAAAAAACCTATAAAACATCATAATTAATGGTGAAACACTGAAAACTTTCCTTCTGATAGTCTAGGGTATAAAACAAAGATGCTCATTATCACCACTTCTGTTCCACATTGTACCAGAAGTGATAGTCAATGCAGTAAAGCAAAGGAAACAGTTAGAGGGTTGGGAAAGGAAGCCAGTAGTCATTATTTTTAGACTGCTTGATTTTATATATGAAAAGTCCAAAAGAATTAAGGCTGCTGCATACAAAGTCAACCTACAAAAATTATTTGTATTCCTGTATATCTGTAACAAACCAATAATGATTAAAAAAATGATACCCTTTACATTAGCATATAAAAAGGAATACCTTAGGATAAATATAATGAAAGATTTCATTATATTCATAAGTATAATGTAAGACCTCAACATTAAAAATTACATGATGTTATCAAGAGACGTTAAAGATGCCCCAGCTAAATGATCTTGGACTGTAAGATTCAATATGGTAAAAATGTTAATTCTTTCCAAAATGATCTATAGATTCCACACAATCCCAGCAAGCATTTTTATATGTGTGTGGAAAGTGACCAACTGATTCTAAGTAGTGTAAAGGCCAAAACTAACCAAGGTAATTTTGAAGAACAAAGCTGGAGATCTTGCACTACCCAACATCAATATTTATCATGAAGTGAGCACAATTAAGACAGTATGGTATTGATACAAGGAGAGACAAATAAGCTGATGAATGGAGTAGAAAGTCCAGAAAAACACTCATTCATATACAGCCACTTGATTTGTGACAGGGGTGACCAGGCAATGAAGTGGGGGAAAGAATCTTTTCAATTTGGATATCCAACATGGAGAAAAGGAATGCTGACTCTTATCTCACACCATACGTAAAAATAAATTCTAGATTGGATTACAGATCTGTGTTACAAATATAGAAAGGGAGCAGTAAAGCTTTTAAAAGAAAGCATGGGAGCATATCTTTATAACCTTGGGGGCAGCAAAGACTTCTTAAACAGGAAACAAAAAACACTAACCATAAAGGGGAAAAAACCCCAATAAATTGGAGTACATTAAAGAACTCTGTTCATTAAAAACACCATAAGCAAAGTTAATATTAATCTACACAATGGGAGAAAATATGTGCGACACATCTATTCAATAAGCGACTCATGTCTGGTTTATAAGGAATTCCCACAAATCACTGAGGAAAAGAACAAGCAAATAGAAAAATGGGCAAAGGACTTAAAACCTTCACAAATAAAGGATATCCAAATGGCCAATAAATTTATAAAAAGATGCTCAGCTTCATCAGTTATCAGGAAAGTATAAGCCAAAACCATAATGCAGTACCACTTCATAACCTACCTAAAGTACTAAATTGAAAAGGGCAGGTAATGCTAAGCACTGGTGAGGTGTAGAGTAACTGAACTCTCATCACTGCTAGTAGGAATCTCAGTCAGTATGGCCGCTTTGAACAGCTGCTTGCCATCATCTGCTAAAGCTGCGGATACCTTATGACCTAGAAGTTCCATTCCTAGGTATATGCTCAACAGAAACGGATACATCTGTGCACCAAAAACATGTTCATGAATCTTCAAAGCAGCATTATATAAAATAGCCCCAACTAGAAACGACCCAAATCTTCATCAGTAGTAGCATGGTTGCATACATTGTGGTACATGTATACAATAGATTTTTATATGGCTGCAAGAATGGATGAAATACAGCTATGTGGAACAATTAAGTGTGACTCTCACAAACGTTGAGCCATAGAAGCTAAACACAAAAGAATATTTGTGGTATGATTCTTTATTATAAACATGTAAAACTATTTTATGCTTTTGTCAGGATGTTTATCTTGCAAGGGGTAATAACCAAAAAGGGCAAGAGAGTGGTTTCCAGGGTGTTGAGTCTAGTAGGCAGAATTCTAAGATGGCTCTCAAAAGCCCCTTCCTCTGATATACACACCATATGTGGTCCTCTCCCCTTGCATGTGAGTGGGAACTGTGAATATGATAGGCTATTGTGCCAATGAGTAAGTTTACATTATTTGGCAAAGGTAAAGGGATTTTGCAGATGCTATTGAAGTCCCTAATCGATTGGCATTGAGTTAGTCAAAAGGGAAGTTATCCATCTGAGCCTGACCTCATCAGGTGAGCCCTTTAGAAGAAGGTCTAAAGGTCAGAGAGACTCTCCTGCTGGCCTTAAAGAAGCAAGCTGCCATGAGTTCTACAGCTGCATGGAAATGAAATTTGTCAACTGTGATTCAAGTTCATAAGAGGACCTTGATCCTTAAGCCATAGATGAGACAGCAACCTCAGGTGACACCTTAAAGGCAGCCCAGTGAGATCCTTAGCACAGGACCTAGGTAAGCCATGCCTCTGGACACCTGACCCACAGAAACTGTGAGATAATAAATGTCTTGTTTTAAGCTGCTAAGTTTGTGATAAGTTTTTAGGCAGCATAGAAAACTAATACACTGGTAATACTCTATTTCTTGTAGTAATTATGTGTGTATGTATTTACTTTGTAAACATTTGTCATATTATAGTTATGATTTGTGTACTTGTTTGTGTATAAGTAAAAATGGATTATATTGAATATTGAATAAAGTGTTTACTTTAAAACAAGGAAAAAATTAATAGCATTCTTCTGCATTACCTTTGACCAGTATACAAATATAATCAAATAATTATGTTGTAATTGTACTGGTCAAGTTGAACACAAGCAGATTTGGTCATAAAATTAACTTAAATATTCCTTTCCATTAGTGAACTCACCTTCTGTCCTTGCTCTGTTATTGACATGTCACTTACATTTTACATGTTTCCCCCATTGGTTTCACTCTGAGTGTCATAGAGTCTTTTTTTAAAAAAAAATATTTATTTATTTATTTGGGTGCACTGGGTCTTAGTTGTGGCACGCAGGATCTTTGTTGCTGTGTGGGGGATCTTCATTGGGGCGTGTGGGATCTTTAGTTGTGGCATGCGGGATCTTTAGTTGCAGCATGTGGGATCTAGTTCCCTGACCAGAGATTGAACCTGGGCCCCCTGCATTGGGAGCGTGGAGTTTTAGCCACTGGACCACCAGGGAAGTCCCTGTCATAGAGTCTTGAAGCTGGAGATGTAATGATTTTCCAGTCTAACTTCCATATTTTACTTTTTCCTATTTTAAAAAAATTGAGGTATAATTGACATATAACATTATATTAGTATAAGGTATACAACATGTTTTGATATTTGTATGTATTGCAAAATGATCACCACAATAAGTCTATGTATAATACCTGTCACCATACATAGTTACAAGAAATTTTTTTTTTCTTGTGATGAGGAATTTTAAGATTTACTGTCTTAGCAGTTTTCAAATATGCAATATGGTATTATTAAATATAGTCGCCATGCTGCATACTACATCCCCAGGAGTTACTTATTTTATAAGTGGAAATTTGTACCTTTTGACCCCCTTCACCCGTTTGGCTCACCTCTGGCGATCACCAGTCTGTTCTCTGTGTCTATGAGCTTAGTTTTTATTTGTTTTAAAAATTCCACATATAAGTGAGATCATAAGGTATTTGTTTTGCTCTGTCTGACTTATTTCACTTAGCATAGCATAGTACCCTTAAGGTCCATCTATGTTGTCACAAATGGCAAGATTTCATTCTTTTTTATAGCTGAATAGTATTCCATTGTGTGTGTGTGTGTGTGTGTGTGTGTGTGTGTGTGTACATCTGCTTTATTGCTTTTTCCGTTCATTCACTGATGGACACTTAGTTACTTCCATATCTTGGCTATTGTAAATAATGATGCAGTGAACATAGGGGTACATATATCTTTTCAAATTAGTGTTTTCATTTTCTTTAGATAAACACCCAGAAGTAGAATTGCTGGATCATGTGGTAGTTCTAGTTTTAATTTTTTGAGGAACCTCCATGCTATTTTCCAATTTACATTCCTACCAGTAGTGCATGAGGGTTCTCTTTTCTCCACATCCTTGCCAACACTTGTTATTTGTTGTCTTTTTGATAATAGCCATTCTAGCAGCTGTGAGGTGATATCTAATTGTGGTTTTGATTTGCATTTCCCTGATGCTTGGAGTTGTTGAACATCTTTTCATGTACTTGATGGCCATCTATATGTCTTCTTTGGAAAAGTGTCTGTTCAGACCCTCTGCCTATTTTTTTAATTGGATTGTTTGTTTTTTTGCATTTGAGTTGTATGAGTTCTTTATTTATTTTGGATATCAATCCCTTATCAGATATATGATTTGCAAACATTTTTTTCCATTCAATGGGTTGCCTTTTCATTTTGTTGATGAGTTCCTTTGCTGTCCAGAAGGTTTTTAGTTGGATGTAGTCCCACTTGTTTATTTGCTTGTTTATTGCTTTTGTCGCCTTTGCTTTTGAAGTCAGATCCAAAAAATCATCACCAAGACTGATGTCAAGGCACTTACATGTTTTCTTCTAGGAGTTTTTTTTGTTCCAGGTCTTACATTCAAGTCTTTAATCCATTTTGAGTTGATTTTGGGTATGATATAAGATAGGGGTCCAGTTTTATTCTTTAGTTTGTGGATGTTCAGTTTTCCCAACACCATTTATTGAAGAAACAATCCTTTCCACATTGCTCTTTTGTTGTAAATTAATTGACTACATATACCTGATTTATTTCTGGGCTTGCTGTTCTGTTCCATTAATCTATTCTGTCTGTTTTTATACCAATACCATGCTGTTGTGATGACTATAACTTTGCAGTATAGTTTGAAATCAGGGAGTGAGATGCCTCCAGCTTCGTTCTTCTTTCTCAAGATTGCTTGGGCTATTTGGGATCATTTGTGGTTCCATACAAATTTTAGGATTGTTCTCTTTCTGTGAAAAATGCCATTGGAGTTTTTTTCATTGAGGTACAGTTGATGTACAGTATTATATGTTTCAGGTGTACAACAGAGTGATGCACAATTCTTGAAGGTTATATTCCATATATAGTTATTATAAAATATTGGCTGTATTCCCTATGTTGTACAATATATCCTTGTAGTTTATTTTATACATAGTAGTTTGTACTTCTTAATCCCCTATTCCTATATTGCCCCTTCCCCCTTCCCTCTCCCCACTGGTAACCACTAATTTGTTCTCTGTATCTGTGAGTCTGTTTCTTTTTTGTTATATTCACTGGTTTGTTTTATTTTTTATATTCCACATATAAGTGATATCATACAGTATTTGTCTTTCTCTGACTTATTTCACTTAGCATAATACTCTCCAAGTCCATCCATATTGTTATAAATGGCAAATTTTCATTCTTTTTTTATGGCTAAGTAGTATTCCATTGTGTGTGTTTGTGTGTATGTATGTATACCACACACATCTTTATCCACTCGTCTGTTGATGGGTACTTACGTTGCTTCCATATCTTGGCAATTGTAAATAGTGCTGCTATGAACATTGGGTGTATGTATCTTTTCAAATTAGTTGTTTTGTTTTTTTCGGATGAATACCCAGAAATGGAATTTCTGGATCATACGGTAATGCTATTTTTAGTTTTTCAAGAAACCTCCATACTATTTTCCACAGTGGCTGCACCAATTTACATTCCCACCAAAAGTGTTCCCCTTTTTCTACATCCTCACCAACATTTGTTATTTGTGGTCTTTTTTTGATTATAGCTATTCTGACAGGTGTGAGATGATATCTCACTGTGGTTTTAATTTGTAAAACTGCCATTGGATTTTGATAGGGATTCAACTGAATTTGTAAATTGCTTTGCGTGGTATGGACATTTTAACAGTATTGTTTCTTCCAGTTCATGAGCACCCAGTATCTTTCCAATTATTTGTATCTTCTTCGGTTTCATTCATTAGCATCTTATAGTTTTCAGTGTACAAGTCTTTCACTTCCTTGGTTAAATTCATTCCTAGGTATTTTGTTCTTTTTGATGCAGTTGTATATAAGATTGTTTTTAAATTTCTCTGATAGTTTGTTATGTAATGTATAGAAATGAAACAGATTTTTGTATTTTGATTTTGTATCCTGCAATTTTACTGAATTTATTTATTAGTTTTAACAGTTTTTTGGCAGTGTCTTCAGGGTTTTCTATATATAATATATCATCTGCAAGTAGAGATAGTTCTACTTCTTCCTTTCTAATTTGGTTGCCTTTTATTTCTTTTTCTTTCCTAATTGCTCTGGCTAGGACTTCAATACTATGTTGAATTAAAGTGCTAAGAGGGAGCTTGCTTGTTTTGTTTCTGATCTTAGAGGAAAAATTTCTGCTTTTCACTGTTGAATATGATGTTAGCTGTGGGCTTGCCACATACAGCCTTTATTATGTTGAGGTACATTCCCTCTATACTCACTCTGTTGAGAGTTTTTATCTTAAATGGATATTGAATTTTGTCAAATGCTTTTTCTGCATCTATTGAGATGATCATATGATTTTTATTTTTTATTTTGTTAATGTGGTGTATAACTTCCTTATTTTAAAGGTGAGGGAACTAGGACATGTTTCAAGTTAGATGTAATGTGACGTGCTTCAAGTTATGTATTGAACAGCAAATCCAGTATCTTAGTTCTTGAAGGCTCTACCTCTGTGACCGTTTCTTCATATCACAGGCTTTCTGGAATCCAGAGGATATAAGTGCTCATCGTTTGGTTATGTTGTGGATGCAGTTTGGATCAGGATGGAGGATACTGAGAGTGGGTAAATTTCTCTGGTTCTAATTAGAGGTATAAGCTGATATTGAAGATAGTAGGGAGGTGTAGGGGAGAAATTCATTTAGCCACAAATGTCTACTATGCCTGTGTTTATGCTGTGCCCTGGGATGTCCTTATCACAGTTTTCTTTGTTTTGGGTACTTACTTCCCAGAAATGGCTTCCTGCTGTTCCAAATTTTCTAAGACTCATGCTGTTTTACAGCCTTCCTCTTCCTTGAAACAATATGAAGTTAGATAATATCCCTCCTTTTCCCAAGTGTGGAAACAGGATCTGGACTCTGTATGGTTGAAAGAGTGTAAAGCCAGGTTGAAGTCAATCATTGACCACAAAGAATCTTTGGGATAAAATGTCCACAGATAGAAATACTGACTAAATGGTTTAGGAAAGCATTTGAAAATTAAATGTAATAGGTATGGCAGGTAAATGCATGTAAACATGTTTGATCCATAAAACAATTTTATTTGTGCCTATTTTTAAAAAATAGCTTTATAACTTATGGCTTCTTCTGTTTTACATCTCTGGTCCTGAGTTCATAGTATTGTATTCTGGAAAAGCTAGAAATATTAAAATAGTGCTTTAAGGGTAAAGCATCTCTCAGTGTTTCCATTATAAAATGCAATTTTAAAGGGTTTAGAAGTCAGCTATAAAAATTTGTTCTTGGCTGATACTTTGTATACAAAAATCTCTGCCCAGGGTAATTTTCAGAAGAATTTTTGCAGTGGCATAAACTGTGAGGTTATATGGCAGTACCAGCTTACATTGAGCTCATTTTTATGCTTCTATCAAAGTGGGGGAAAGATGACAGCTTTTAAAATGATTCAAATAAAAGAGTATGAAAATTATATTTCTAGCCCTGTGCTTTTAGAAAATTTTGGTTAAAAAAATGTTACTGTACCATCAGAAGACTCACCATTGGCTTAAGTATCCAAATAATAGCACCACTTAACCCAGTGTAAGCCCCAAATCTAGATGACTTTAGAATAATTCTTTTAAAACCAGATTTTAACAGCTGATTTTGAAAGTAGTATTTGGGCCATCAGTGACTATGTAACCCCAAAGAGATCCCTTTGGGCCGCACTTGTTGAAAAATAGCTTTCTGTTTGGTACTTGAGCTTAGCTGTCTGCAAAGCAAGGAAGGAAGTACTAACGGGAAAGCAAAAACGTGTTTCTTACATGACTGGAGACTTACACAGTGAAGCTGGAGAGCCTCTTGTTAATGTAACGTTCTTCCCAAAGCTTTGGGTAGGTCTTAACTTGAAAAGAAGATTGACCACAATGCAGATAAGCTCCTTGCTCTTACACTGTTGTGAATACACGTGCACATACACTTCCACTGCACTTTACAGCTTGGCCAGGTTTCTTTTTCTTTTTCTTTTTTTTTTTCCTACTTCTTCTTCAAAGCTAAATCACATAAGCAGATTTCCTCCAGGGATAATTTTATATGTGGTAGCCAGACTGGTCTTAGAGTTCACAATAGCTTCCTCTGTTGTGTCAACTTCTGAACCTTGGAAGTACAGTTCTGTGCATAGAGCCCATAGGGAACATTTGAGGTCTTGTCGGTTTGAAATGAAATATGACTTTATGTGAAATATGAATTGAAAATGATATTGGACTATATACAGTTGTTCAGAAATATAGTCTCCCTGGTGGAGAAGGAACTGCCTCGTTAGTGAAAGTCTGCCCCACCTTATTGTCTGAAGTAATGATGCTATACCACACTCAGGGCCAAACTAGGCAAAAAGAACAACGGGACCAACAGCAGAAACACGTTAGTTTTTGCTCTGAAAGAAAACAACTTCCTTACACAAATATACTTATCAATGCTTATTCAAAGATCTTAGGAGATTTGCTTTGGGTTTGTAGGGTCCTCTTGTCCGCCGGCCGGGGCCTCCAGCTCTGGGTGTGCTGAGGTAGAGGAAAGCCTGCCTTGGCTTCAGCGATTGAGGCATGTTGCTTTCTCTGGAGTCATCTATGCTGAGAGACCACTTCTCCATCCTTGTCTGGTCCAAGTTTAGGTGGCTTATTATAGGGAGAGACAAGTGCTCATGCTGTCGTGACCCAATGATATGGAAGTGATAGTGGAAATCTTAAAGGGAGAGAAGGGCACTACCGTACCATCGAGCAAGTGTTTGAATTCACAGTTCCTGAGAAGTGGGTATGTTTAGTATAGAGATGCCTTTTTGGGGAAAGAGTAGATTATGTAATTTACCAGAGGAGTAATCTGTTACTATCCTTATTTTGCTCCATTGCCCCAGATTTGGCCAGTGGACGCCCCCTAAGTTGGTTCCTGTGTGATTTTGACATGTTCTTGTCATCCTTTGAACACTTTATATTCTGGAGATGTTCCAGCCTCATCTTTCCCTGTGTTAGCCAAGCAATTAGCCATATTCTAAGAAGTCCTGGTACCTTTTAGCGCATAAATCCAGATGCTCCCAAGCCTTCTCAATGAAGAGAGCTAAGAAATATAAGTATGCATATTTACTTATATTTATAAGTATGCATATTTACTTATATCTCCTGTGTCTGTCTGTCTCTCTGTCTGTCTATCTGACTAGGTAGCTACCTGCCTACCTACCTATCTTGAAAACTGTGAGTTTACACTAAAAGCTCCAATTCCAGTGCAACACCACAGGGTTCATTGTAGTTTCCCCTTTTCAGTATTTGTAACTCTCTTCTTTAATGATGAGAAACCTGGCTCTTGTCCACATATTTCCTTATTTGCTCATCCCTGTTTGTAACCAATATGCTGACATTGCTGGCCTGCTATTCTACTAGGTCACCTTTCTTACTCAGGCTTCAATCCTTGCCTCCTCGCTCAGGCTGTGATTCCCCATCATTGTACCATATTATTTTTGAGCTTGTGTTCTTTTAAAGTTGGGAGTTCTAGCTTTTTTACATGGAATCCTATAGCCGGTTAATCAGTGGCACTTGATGTACAAGAACCTCGGCTCTACCCGTGTATAGAGAATTGTATCATTTCTATCCTTTTTTTTTTTGGCTGCGCCGCGTGGCATGTAGGATCTTAGTTCCCTGACCAGGGATCGAACCCGTGCCCCCTGCAGTGGAAGCACAGAGTCTTAACCACTGTACCTCCAGGGAAGTCCATATCACTTCTATCTTGATATTTGTCTTGATGGCTATCTTTTAAGCATCAAGTTGAGAAAAAAAGAAAAGAAATAAACTATGTGTGCTGCATGCATGTGCATTTTAACTAAGGTACTATGGATGACATTCAAGGCTGTCTTTGGCAAGGAAGAGCTCAGTCTTCCTTTTGGATTTGTGTGTGTATGGCTTTTCAGAAGTGCCCAGCTCTAACTACATCTGTCTACTTGTTCCTCAAACATGCCTACTTCCTGGACTTTTTCTATATCATCTTTTTCATAATATCCATCCTCTTGACACATGCTGTTAACCACCATCTTTCTAAGCCCTTCTTGGTCATCTCGGCAGGAAGCAGTCATTCCTTTTGTTGGAGCTTATGCCATTCAAATGATATTTACTTCTGCTTAAAGGTATTTGGGAATGTGCTCTGTGGGTCCTACTTATTTCCAGGTATCAGTAGGCCAATACTAATGATAATATTTTTGAAAGTATTTTGTTAACTATTAAGTGTCACCTCACTGTGCGGAGGAGTTATTTAATACCTAATAGATGCCTTGCAGATTATAAGATTTTAATAAATGTTTATTGGATTTTAAATTTTGTGAGAATGAAAAATATTTGGTATTTTCAGTTGATAACTTTGGCTCATACTTTCAATGTTTTAATTGAGTTTTTGCTCCCCACTGTATATAGATGCTGAGCTTGTTTGGCTTGGGTACAAAGAGATTTATTTGGTTCACATATTAGCATATAGTAAAATTTACCCTTTTTAGCATTCAGTTCTATGAATTTTAAAGCATGTATAGCTATGTGTAACCTCTACCACAGTCAAGATGGAAAACAGTTCCGTCCTACCCACAAATTCCCTTGTGTCTCTTTTTAGCCAACACTTCCCCTTACCCCACAGCCCCTGCCAACCACTAATCTGTTTTATGTCCCTATGGATTTGTCTTTTGCGGAATGTCACATAAATGGAATTATTTTGAGTCTGGCCTTTTTCTATTAGAATAATGCATTTGAGATTCTTCCATGTTGTTTAGTGTTGCTAAATAGTATTCCATTGTATTGATGTCCCAGAGTTTGTTTACCCATCCACCAGCTGAAGGACGTTTGGATTATTTTCAGCTTTTGACCATTAAGAATAAAACTGCTCTGAATGTTGCTGTACGTGTCTTTGTATGAACATATGTTTTTATTTCTCTTGGTCAAATGCCTAGAAGTGGAATTGCTGGGTCATATGGTAAACATATGTTTGTCTTTATAAAAAACCATAAAGCTGTTTTCCAAAGTAGTTGTACCAGTTTTCACTACCATTAAAAATGTATGAGAGATTCAGTTTCTCCACTTCCTCACCAGAATATAGTAGTATTATTTTAGCCATTCTTGTGGGCGGATAGTAATATTACTTTTTGTTGTTGTAGTTGTTTGTTATCTTTTGTTTTGCATTTTCCTGATGAGAAAATGATACTGAACATTTTGTGTGTGTGTGCTCATTGGCCATTTATATGTATTTAGTCTTTTCTGAGGTGTCTGTGCAAGTCTTTAACCCATTTTTTAATTGGTTTGTCTTTGTGTTAATGAATTGTAAGACTTCATGTGCTATGGATAAGGACCTCTGAGATATATATGTGTGTGTGTATATATACATTTATTATTTATTTCAGATCTTCTGTGTTGCTGTTTTTTTGTCTAGTTGTTTTATTACTTATTTGATAAATATTTATGATTGAGGATTTATTTCTCCCTTTACTTTTGTCAGTTTTTGCTTCATCTGTTTTGAAGCTTTTTTTATTAGGTGCATGTACATTTACAGTCATTATATCTTCCTAATGCATTGACTCTTTTATTAATATGAAACGATCCTCTTTGACCCCTGTAATACTTTTTTTTCTTGAATTCCACTTCGTGTGATGTTAGTATAGCTACTTCAGTTTTATGAAAATGTTTTCAAAGATGGGAAATGATAGAGAACATCTGTATGATGACATGAGAAAGTTTATCATGTAGAAGGAGGGGGCAGTGAAATAGTGGGGGAGAAGGTACTACCCAATGAGCGAAGCCCTCAAGGCAAGAAACAGTATCCAAAGCTGGATCGCTCTATCTGTGGTTTGAGGTGGGAAGAAGGAAAGGATGGTTGCAGATACAAGTAAATTTTTTAGAGTTGGCCATACCTTAAATCTATTTAAAAAATCTAGCAATAGGCACACAGCTTATAGTGTGCCAGCAACCACTAATCAAATGTGGTTTCAGTTTTTATTATCAGTACATGAATGTGGTAGTTCAAGTGTTGGCTGACTTTTCAGATAATTGTGGTTAATCTGTTATTAGTAAATTGGCTATATGGAACATCCTTAGGCTCTGGGATTGTGGCCCTTACATTAATGTCCTGAATATCCCTTGCTCTGAAAAATTTTAATTGTGTGCTGTCTGGTTTTGTGAAATGGTCTACAAATTGAGCTTATTTTTCAGTGTGGTCCAGCATATTGAAGTGTGTCTCAAGGATGTGAAATTCATTTTGCTACAGGTGGTGTGATGTGAAGGAATCTGAGGTCAGGTACTGCAGCTAAGTCTCTCTACATGTAAAAACTTCAAATACAAATAATCTTTATTTGACATGTGCTCTACATCCATGAGCATGTTGTTTAAACTTTTTAGGTTGTTTTCTTTCCTGAATGATGTTGACATTCTTGCTTTGATTCCATGTCAAAAATGGTTGTGATTCTAAAAGCGGAATGATCTTTGATTCATGGAAACAGTTTGAAATTATTACTAGTAGGCTTCTACTATGAACAAAAATACAAAAAATTATCTTTCAAAAGAACCCCACTTTGAGCATTTCTAAGGAGACTTCAACTTTGTTCGTTACTAGGATTGAAAAACTGGCCACATTCCTCAGATGCAGGGGAGTACTGTGTAGTCCACCCCCTTACTACAGCGATGGATTCAGGCCTGGGCATGTGACCAAAGTCAACCCCAGCAGCCTAGTCCTGAGACTTTTTCGCAGAGCACCTGGGCAAGAATTTCTCTCTTTTTTTCCACTGTGGTCTCTAAGAGGACGGGATATATTCTGAAGCTCCTGGAATCCTTCTTGACACATGAAGAGAGAGGCTGCCCTGCTTTTGGAGCTAATATTGAAGAAATCTGAGAGCGCCCCACTGCCCCCCCCCATCACTCCCTCCCTCTGCAAATATCAGATGGGCCTCTCAGTATGATCAGATTGACTCAATTATGTAAGCTAATCAGTTACTTATGTAAGCTAATCAGCCAATTCAAGTTAGTTTTTCTGTCTCTTGCAGCTAAAACACTCATTATTAATACATTGAATATGTTTTAGAGACTTAAGTCAAAATACAATAAAGAGTAAGGTTAAGAGAAAAGCAGTCACTGTGTACAAAGTTACATGTAAATGTATGTATTCTTTCACTAAATCTCAATAATTGTCTGTTCCTTCCATGAACTCTGTTCTTGGAAGTTCTTCTGTCTAGTTCTTCTCTCTCTTGGGAACTCTCCCCTAGGGCTTGCTTTCCCAGGTTTGTTTCTATCCACCCTCTTGCCTGACTTTATTTGTTCCTGAGTTTCGGAACTTGGTGTGATATTCTGCCAGATTCTCTTCCCCACCTCTGCTCATTTCTAGGATCAAAGTACATAATACCTTGCTACGGAGATTATTCTAGTTGGAATCTGCTGTGTTCTGTGAATTGTCTCTCCTCTAGGGGAAGTATGCCTGCTTCTTACTCTCTTTGGTGTCTAGGCACAGACGCTTGGTTGTATCAGGGTGAAGTTGTGGTTAGTTAGTTTCTTGTGGTGGCCGTGCAGAAAAGGAGAGAGGGCGTGTGTTACAAGACACCCGTAATTCTGTTTCAAGTCCCGTGATCTCTTCGGAACAGTGTCCAGAGACCCTAAAGCCAGACTCATCAGATGTCTGCACTCTTCCTCTCCTTCAGTCCAGGCCTGCTCTGCACAGAGGGCTCCTTGACAGATACCGATCATTTCTCCAAGAGCCCTGTTTCCTTTTTTTCTTAAAATATTTTTTAAAAAGAATCAAACAATTTAACAAGGGAGTTATATGGTTTTCCTTATTGTACTCACAGAGAAATAGAAAAAGGGAGACAGATCCTGCTGTTCTAAGTTGTTAGAAACCTAATTTTGAGTTGGTGTGATCTAAGCCAGGAAAGAGTTTGCAGTGGCCTGTGAATGGTGTATAATGGAAGGAACTGGCAGATAAGATTAAAATGGTTAAAAAAGGTCAGTGGACATTGAGAAGGTCAAGGTCTTTGAATGATAAGCCAAAGAACAGAGAATTAGTTTCTCCAGGGAAGAGAAATCCATGAAAAATTTTGAGTAAAAAGGTAGTTTAATCAGATCTTTTTTTTTCTGGAAGTTTGTAGGATGGTCCTGAGAATACCAGGGAATTTGTGGAAATATAAGAGCTCTTGTAGAAAGACAAGTGAAGGATTTGGTGAAGCAGTATGTTTGGCAGTAGAAAGAGTCAAATATGGTTGTGAGGTTTTGAGTTTGAAAGGCCTGGAAGAAAGTGGTCATGGTGTTAATAAAAAATAGAACTTACTAGAGAATGGACTTGAGGATATGAGGAGGGGGAGGGGTAAGATGTGACAGGGTGAGAGAGTGGCATGGACATATATACACTACCAAATGTAAAATAGATAGCTAGTGGGAAGCAGCCGCATAGCACAGGGAGATCAGCTCGGTGCTTTGTGACCACCTAGAGGGGTGGGATAGGGAGGGTGGGAGGGAGGGAGATGCAAGAGGGAAGAGATATGGGAACATATGTATAACTGATTCACTTTGTTATAAAGCAGAAACTAACACACCATTGTAAAATAATTATACTCCAATAAAGATGTTAAAAAAAAAAAGAGAGAACAGGAAGGGGAAGTGCTTTGAGGGGAAGGACTAGAGTGGCGTTTGATGGTTTGAGTTTAAGGTGATAGTAGCACATTAGGATGGAATTGTGTCGGAGACATTGTGTTAGGTGCTATATTAAGTATTGGGAATATAACAGTGAACAAACAGGAGAAAAAGTCCCCACTTTCATGGAGCTTGTGTTTCACCGGGAAAGACATAATAATGTAAATAAAATACCATGCTCAATAGTGGTAAGTACTGAAGAGGGAAAATAAGTAAAATAAGGGAGATATGAATTTGGGGGTGGGGTTGAGATTTTAAATAGGGTGACCGAAGAAGGCTGCCTTGAGAAGGTGACGTTGAGTAAGAACTGAAGGAAGTGAGGGAGCTGTCCTCGGGAAGATCTTGGGGAACAGTGAATACATGCCTAACGTGTTCAAGGGATAGCAAAGATGCTGAGGTGGGGAATAGTTGGAGATGAAGTCAGCAGGATCACAGGGTGGGGGCAGAGATCAGGTAGGGCCTGTGTATCAGTCAGGATTTGGGTTTTAGCTCTGATGGAGGCAGAAAGCCTTGCAGGATGTAGAGCAGAGAATTGACATGATATGACTTACATTTCATAGGCTCACTCTGACTGCTGTGTTGGGAATACATGGAAAGAGGAGAAGAGTAGGAGCAGCCCCCTTACAAGGCTCTTGCCTGTGTCCAGGTGAGGGGTGATGGAACCTGACCCAGGGTGGTGGCCATGGTGGCAATGAAGACAGAGTGATAGGATGAGCTGATGGATGTGATTGGGGGGTGGGGGGGCGGGGAGGGAGGGAGGACTTGACCCATTGATAAGGATAACAAGATTTTTGGCCTGAATAACTGGGAAGATTGGGGATAGTTTGTTCTACTCCTGTTAACTAAATAAAGGCACTCTTGGATTAACTACCATAGGCAAACAAAGTTCCCAATTAACATATATACCTTTATGAACGTCGGTAATATGTCTTTAAAATGATAGTATCCATGGTCATGTTTTAAAATGAAAGAAGCTTATTGGCAAGCCTTGTCGGGAACTCCCTGTGGAAATATCAATTGCTTTTCTTGGCTCCAAGGTATTTCCTGAACAGTGTATTATACTTTGTCCCAAGCATGCCATTAAGGGATTTGAAAGTTTGTTAAAACATGTGTGGCAAGTGAGTGCTGTCACTTAAGCCCAGCCAGAGAAGCCAAGAAACGAAAAGCGGCTCCTAGGTGGACTTCATGACATGCATTAGCTCTGAATCAGAGGCTCAGGCAGTGGGATAGGCAGGGCATTATCTCCTGTGCACAAAGCCTTCAGCTGACACTGTTGTAAACAGCCCTTTCAGCAGAAAGTGCCTGTGGACATAGGCATATGTAAATCTTTTTGGAGAAGCTCCATTTTACCAAGTTGATAGCAACCCCTGCCCCAGGGGAAAGTCATAGAATTTATTTGCTTGGAACAGAATTTTCCAGTGCTAATATAGACTTGTTGTTTTTATGAGATTTAAAATAGCACTCTTCAAAGATGGCTTTTATGTTCAAGGAAGGGTTTTTTATATCAGTACACAGGGAGACTATGAAATGTTTCATGCTTGGAGTTTGGGAATGTTACTTGGCACTTTTATTTATGATTCCATTTAAATTGGTTACAGGTACTCTTGCTCCCCAGTTTTGAAATACATTATATTAATTATAAAAGGAGGGAGAAGAAAAAAACTAATTGAGTTTTAAAGTGACCGGTTTCTTGACTCTGTTGAGTTTGAGTTGCTCTTTGCAGTTGATCTGATTTACAGCTCAGTGTAGACATCCCCCCACGCTCCTTCTAAGGGATGGATTGGTACTTCACACTCTGCAGAAATCAGGAAACATCCCTGGAAGCTGTGCTCACATTTTGGCTTTCTCGTCTTCAGGCATTCGTGATTTTTCTAGCTAAAAATGTTGTTTTAAATTGGTGACAGTGAACTTTATGGTTACATTTGGGTCCATATTGAAACTGGAGTTATAATTTAGATATGAAGGTCTAGAATTATTTTAGAAAAATGCATGTATTTAAATGTCTTCCAGTTTTATTCATTTGCACGTGTACTTATATTTGCTTCTTATGGTGATGCGTTTCAACTCTGATAAAATAACTGGTGGCGCGTCCCTGGTTTCCAGACAGTGTAGTAGTGGAGGGCAGTGCAGTATCATGCAGTATCATGTAGATAAGCATCTGAATTTAGCTGGCTCTTGCTGCTTGGTAGTTATTTATTTCTTGTAATTTTTTTTTAGAATTCTTCTTTTACAGCCAATTCAAGTCTTTCTCATTCTCGTCAGAAGAAGAGAAAAGGAAACTAATATTTATTGAGCATGTTTTATATGCCAAGCATTTTGGGAGCCTCTGGGGAATATGAAAAATGAATGTGGTATGGTTTGCTGTCTGGTGGAAGAGAGAAATATGTAAACAAATAAATGGAATACAACTTGATCAACAAACTTATAATGAAACAATAGGTAAGGAATAGCAGTGGGACAAAGGAAGGAAACAGCATTTCATAAGAGATCGGGGAGTTTAGTCAGAGAAGCAGTCACAGAAGAGCTGGATCTTGAATTTTGATTATTTGCCAGGCAGGCAAAAGATACACAGGTATTTCATGCAGTGGGTGTTAGTGGTGGGAGATGTACATGCAAAACTCACTCTGAATCTGTTTGCAGGAAATCTCCCATAAGAGTGTCCAGGACTGAGAGCTGGACTTAGAGCCCTAGATCTGTGGTCATGTCACAGCTCTGCTATTTAGTAGCTGTGGGATTGTGACATGTCTGAACCTGTTTTATCCTGTGAGATGGAGATAATTATTCTCCTATGTATCACCCAGGGTTGTTGTGTAGATCAAATTAGTTAATGTGTGTAAAGCACAGGGAAGATAGTGCAATATGAATGTGAAGAGTGATAATAGAAGTCTTAGTGTTTAATGTGTTCATAATTATATTTAAATTCTCTCTGCTTCACTAACTCCTATTCCTTGTGAAACCCCCTTTGAGTCTTTTCTCAGTGCTCTTTTCTCAGCTTCTCTTTTCAGAGAAGCTTGGCCTTTGCTGAACCGTTGTGGTTAACTTCCTAATTTGGATTTCTGTCCTCCAATTCCCATCTCCTGATCTACATTTCCAGCTACCACCTGGATGTTCCCCATCACCTTGGACTTCCTGGTTCTAAAGACTAAATTTGTTTCCTTCTATACAGATTCACTTACAACTTTGTTCCTGGCACCTGTGCTAAGAGCTTTTCATATATTATCTCAGTTCTCCAGTAATCTTATGATATTGGGTACTCTTGTCCCCATTTTAAATATAGTGAAACTGAGATTCAAAATAGCTTTGCCAAAGTGGCATAGCTACTAAGCAGCAGAGCCAGATGCAGACCCAGGTGTGCTGACTACAGTTCCTTCTCTTAACCACTTTTCCCTACTTCTCACTTTACTAACTTTACAGTAAAGACCAGACTCATTAACTTGGCATTCGGTGCTCTTCATGTTTGCTTCTTCATCCTCTTTTCTCACTCTTACTGTACATTTTCACTACTACTTGCCTTTCCTGAAGGAAAATTTGTATTTTCTTATCTCCTTGCTTTTGCATATGTGTCCTTTCCCATCTTAGTCTCCTTTTCCTGTGTTCACCTGTCAAAATCCTGAGGGACGCAGGGCAGTGTAGTGGAATAAGCCAGGGCGAGAGTTGAGTAGATCTGTTTTCTGCTTTCCCTCACAGTCTTGATCTGTTTCACAACGGGCTGGACCAGTTTACATTTATACCAGCAAAGGATCACTGTACATTCTTGCTGACATTTGGTATTGTCAGGATTTTTAGCTTTTGCCTGCGTGTGGGTTTGTGGTGTTATCTCATTGTGGTTTTAATTTGCATTTCTCTGACAACAAATGAGGCTGAGCAGCTTTCCATCTTTTTTGTCTATTTGGCAATAAAGATTCACTATTTTGTTAAGTGCCTTTAAGCCTTTCCCCCATTTCTCTATTGGATTGTCTTTCAATGATCTATAGCAGTTCTTTATATATTCTGGATATGAGTACTTCTATGGCTTATCTTTTTAAATTTCTTTTACATTATTTTAGGATAAAAGGAAAAATTTAATTTTAATGGAGTTGAATTTATCATTATCTTCTTTCATGGCAGTGCTTTTTGGTTATGTTTAAAATGTATTTCCCTATATATTTTCTCAAATATTATTTTCTAAAATTCTGCCAGCCTTTTAGATTAGCGTCTTCCTTAGACATTTTCCATTCACATGGTTGCATCATGTCTCTGATTTAGCAAATGTTCTTGTCTTCGAATTAGGGATATTCTATAAGGCATTTTGCTATTCCTTTGCTAACACAGGGTTCCCCTTAAAGTACAGAAGTCATGCTACACCCACCCTCCTTTCCCAAAAGTTGTATCTCTTCCTCTCTGTGTCTCAGAGCTCGAGATTCTGGGCTTAGGCCTATTCCTTTCAGTGGTAAGCTTCTAATAGCCTCCTCTCAATTTCATCCCTAACGGTTTTCAGGGTTCCTCCCAAGTCCTACTGAAGAGGCCACATTACTGCTTTCCATCTGCCAGAGATTGCAGCCTGTTGGAGAAAGGGGATCACCTTTTTCCTTCATTACACTGCCAAACCACTCTGTCGCCCAATTTCACCTTCCAAAAGGAGACAATAGGTAGATTACAGATGTATCCATGGTAAAACTAACTTCAGGGTATATCTGACAAACATTTCTGTGTGTGTGTGTGTGTGTGTGTGTGCATTTGTATTTTCACTGTTTATTTTATTTTTTTAATGCTTTTTTTTCACAGTTGCATTTAATTAATTAATTAATTTATTAATTTTTGGCTGTGTTGGGTCTTCGTTTCTGTGCGAGGGCTTTCTCTAGTTGCGGCAAGCGGGGGCCACTCTTCATTGCGGTGCACGGGCCTCTCACTATCGCGGCCTTTCCCGTTGCGGAGCACAGGCTCCAGACGTGCAGGCTCAGTAGTTGTGGCTCACGGGCCTAGTTTCTCTGCGGCATGTGGGATCTTCCCAGACCAGGGCTCGAACCCGTGTCCCCTGCATTAACAAGCAGATTCTCAACCACTGTGCCACCAGGGAAGCCCTCACTGTTTATTTTTATTAACAGGGTTATGTGGTGCTCATCCTATCCCGTTCATGGAACAAGACTTGAGAGTGAAAAAGTTCTGTATGACCCAGCGATTTGGTTCCCTCACTAATCTGTTTCTATCCTGTCCTCCAGAGACTAGACTAAATCTCCAAGGGAGAAATAATCCCAGTTGCAGCGTGCACTCAGAATAATAAGTGCAGTCAGCTGCCTCTCTCTCTCAGGTCTGTGGAGGAAACCAGAGGAAGTTTTAAAGTCCTCAGTTAACCAGGTCAGTAACATATCCATTTTCCTGAGGCCTCACTCCTTTCACTCCGAGCCCAGAGCTCTCCAAAATACTGATCAACCTGAACTGGTAGCCACCAGCACCAGACTTTTTACTCCCCTTACTCTTAAATTCTTATAGAGTACTTTCTGTCTACTTGTAGTTGTGCAGTTTTCTGTGGAGGAAGGAGTTATAGCTTTCATCTGATTCTCAGCAGGATCTGCTAAACTTCAAAACTGAGAACCACTGAGCTAGACTTTTCAACTTTTTCAAGGTCAGTCCCACAGAAGAAGGCCTCTTACTTTACAGATCTAGGGAAAATTGGGCTTCTACTTTCTAATCCACATATTCGTGTGTCTGGAAACTGTTCTGAAAACTCTCTTGCATCCTGATAGTCTTTTATATTCCTTTTTTCATTTTTCTACCCTTTTATCCATCAAATAATGTTTATTCATCAAATATTGAGCACCTAGATTCATTATGCAAGTTGCCATAGAATATACGGAGATATATAAGATATTATTGGTGAGCAAACAGTCTTAACAGATGAGGTAAATCACATACATAGATAACTCTAGCGAAGTGAAAAAAATGAGAAGTGCCGTAGAAGAGGTATGTATAAATTGCTTTGGGACTTAAGAAAAGGAAGAAATTACTCTGGTCTGGGGCAGGTAGCAGGGCATGAGGAGGAGCTGAGAAGACTATGTGGTGGATTCTGGGTTATAGAAAATCCAAGGCATTTGGACAAGGTCTTGAGAGATGGGTAGATTTTAGATGTGTGGAAATGTTAGGTGCAGTATGCCATCTCTGGTTCTTTATTCATTCAGATGAGACTTGAGTGTATAATGTGACTTCATGTAGTTTGTATTTTTCAGGGAAGATAGACTCTGAACAGGTCATTTCCTACTTAATTGCTGTTCATTCATTCAACATATATTTGAGTGACTACTAAATGCTATTCCTAACTCTTAGAATATAGCAGTGAATAAAATAGCCTCTGTGCTTATGAAACCCACATCCTAGTTGGGAGACAGAAAGTATATAATATATTGTCAGGTAAGTATATAATATATTGTCAGGTAGTGATAAGTGCAGTGATGAGAAATAAAACAGGGTAAGAAGATAGAGTCATAACAGCGAGGTGGGGCTGTTTTAGTTAATGTGATCAGGGAATGCCTCTCTGAGAGGAGGATATTTGAGCAGAGACCTAAACAAAATGAAGAGAGCAATCCCTGTGAATAGCTGGGCAAAGAGTTTTCCAGATAGAGGGAACAGCAAATGTAAAAATCTCAAGATGGAAGATTTTAGTATTCTAGGAATAGCAAGAAGATCTCTAGGATTGGAGTGTAATTTGCAGAGGAAGAAGTTGTAGAAAATGAGAATGCAAAAATAGATATGGGCCAGATTTGACAAGACCTTGTGGCATGGTGATGGAAGGATGTTGGGAAGCTATTGCAAGAATGACATGATCTGATTTGTTTTAAAAAGATCACTCTAAGGCTTCCCTGGTGGCGCAGTGGTTAAGAATCTGCCTGCCAATGCAGTGGACACGGGTTTGAGCTCTGGTCTGGGAAGATCCCACATGCTGTGGAGTGCCTAAGCCCGTGTGCCATAACTACTGAGGCTGCGCTCTAGAGCCCACAAACCACAACTACTGAAGCCTGCACGCCTAGAACCTGTGCTCTGCAACAAGAGAAGCTGCCTCAATGAGGAGCCCACGCACCGCAATGAAGAGCAGCCCCCGCTCGCCGCAACTAGAGAAAGTCTGTGCGCAGCAACGAAGACCCAATGCAGCCAAAAAAAAAAAAGATCACTCTAGTTCCTTTGGTCCAAAATAGAAGTCAGGAGACCAGTTATTACAGTAGTTCTCCAAGGAGATAAAGGTTGCTTGGATTTTTATAGTAACAGTGGAAATGGCAAGAAGATATATTTTACAGGCAGGCTCTCTCTTTTTTTTTTTTTTTAATAATTTGGAAATACCTGTCATTAATGGTATACTGTGTAGTATTTTTTTTTTTTAATTTTTTCCCCCCTACTTTATTTATTTATTTATTTATTTATTTTGGCTGTGTTGGGTCTTCGGTTCGTGCGAGGGCTTTCTCCAGTTGCGGCAAGCGGGGGCCACTCCTCATTGCGGTGCGGGGACCGCTCTTCATCGCGGTGCGCGGGCCTTTCACTATCGCGGCCCCTCCCGTTGCGGGGCACAGGCTCCAGACGCGCAGGCTCAGCAGCTGTGGCTCACGGGCCCAGCCGCTCCGCGGCATGTGGGATCCTCCCAGACCAGGGCTCGAACCCGCGTCCCCTGCATTAGCAGGCAGACTCTCAACCACTGCGCCACCAGGGAAGCCCAAGGCTCTCTTGATAGATTGGATGTGGGGTGTGAGAGGGAGAGAGTCAAGGGTGATGCCCCAGTTCGGTGCCATCTGCCGAGAGAGGCAGTGCTGGAAGAGGAATGGGTTCTGGTGGGGACCAAGGGTTCTCCTGTTTGAGGCGCCAGCTGACATCCAAATGAAGATGTCAAGTAGGCAATTGGATATGAGTCTGGAATTTGGGGGAAGGGTTGAGGCGAGGCATTTAATTTTTGGAGTTAATAGCATATAGAGAGATTTAAAGCCATGAGACTGGATGAAATCATCTAGGGAGTGAGTGTAAATGGATCCTCTCCCTAGTGGTGTTTAACATCTTCCTCTGTTACCTATATTAGGTCAGATTTAAGTTCAAGTTAGGGGAAAATACTTCACAGATGGTGGTATTTACTTCCTAATTATAGTACATACATCAGTATAGTATTTACTTCCTAATTATAGTACATCAGGAAGTACTTTGGTTCTTTCTCTTTATATGATATTTGTATTAATCAGTGGGTTCAGGTATTGCTGCTCTGGTCCATCTATTATAAAACTCCATCCCCATCAGCATTTAGCAACCATCGATGATCATCTTCTGCATCTGTCATTTCAGCAGGGATATCAGAATGGTGATAATGAAAGTCTTTAAGTCCTTCCTTCTTAGTTAGCTGAAACTCTTCTATAAAGAAGAATTACCTCATCAACTGTTTGGCTAACCTGAGGTACATTTTATATAGGACAGGTAGGATAAATGTTTAGAATTTTCTGAGGTTGACCAGAGAGAGCCCTTTCATGATGATTCCTGAGTCCTTTAGATGAGACTCTAGTAGCCTGTGATAGCTTCCTTGTTTTTCCCATATGACAAGATCTTCCAGGTTCTTTTTTTTTTTTTTTGTGGCTGCATCTAGTTGTGGCGAGCGGGGGCTACTCTTTGTTGTGGTGCGTGGGCTTCTCATTGCTGTGGCTTCTCTTGTTGTGGAGCACGGGCTCGAGGTGCGCGGGCTTCAGCGGCTGTGGTGCATGGGCTTAGTTGCTCCTCGACATGTGGGATCTTCCCGGACCAGGGATCGAAACTGTGCCCCCTGCATTGGCAGGCGGATTCTTAACCACTGTGCCACCAGGGAAGTCCCCAGGTTCATCTTGTTTGTTTCCTTTTCTAGACTTGAATTAGCCATTTCTCGAAGGAGTTCCACAACCCTCATTCTTAACCAGTATGTGATATGGAACGGTTTTAGAGTGCCTTTTGTATCCTATGACTTTAAGGTGATCTTTTTTCCCCGTAACATTTATTTTATTCTTGTTTGTACTGCGATAACAAAAATAGAATGAAAATACTTTCAAAATGCAATGTATTAATTTATATTTTAATTATACAGTTTTGAATGACTTGATTTATACATTTAACCCTGCTACCATACAGCATTCTCTGCTTCAGTAACTCAAAAGTGAATTTAGTGCCTAAAACACTAATTCTTGAGTATAGCTAATCAAAACCATGGAGATTATCATAAAATCAGAACTGGGTTGGTTTTGAAATGTGCTGTACCGTTAAGCTTGCTGTACTCTGGTCATTGCTTTCCACTGTGCTCTTTTTCCCATTGACTTTTCCTTGAACTTTGTATGTGTAAGCCAAAGCATAATTCTTAATATGTAGGTAGGCAGAATCATGGTGATCACAGAATTCTCTTTATATTTTACTCACACACGTATACATACATACAAAGACTACCTTTCACTGTGGGATAGTTGGGCCTTCAAATTTTATAAAGTCAAAATTCTGGTTACCCTCTAATATTTTCTCCTTGGTCTGTGGGAACCAAATCCTTTCTGAAACCATTAGCAGAAGAAATAAATACATAATAGAAAGTAAAGGCCTGGAACCTTTGTTTAACATCTTTCCAGAAGACTACATTTTACCTTGTATTCTAACTGTAGCATGTCAGTTGTTTTCGTTCACCCTTGCCCCCAGCTCTCTTCTTTCTGAGATAAAGTTTGTATGGGATGACACGTAAAAAAGAACAGTAGACCAGTGATTGTGTTGTAGCCACCGTGCTTTAGACATAGGGTATGCACACGTACCTCCTGCCTGTGCTTTGGGCTGTTCTGACAATGCCCAAGGTTGTGTTAATTCTTTGAGGATGGTCAGGGGCAGATCTTCCTAAATGTTATTGAATTTGCTCGGCACATTTAAGGAAATTGAATGGATTTGCTGATTTGAGTGATGTCAGATTTCTTTTTCTTCTCTAATTTGTCAGTGAATTCTCTGTTTTTTGAATGATATATTTTGGGTCAGGTATGAAACCAGGATTCGTGTTTCAAGGCAGAAGTGCAGGAGAGCTGGTTTTGTAATTGTATATTAATTTAAAACTTAGCTGTTGCTTCACTCTTATGTTCTCATGCAGGAAGAGGCCTAAGGGGAATCTTTTTAGAGATTTCTGGCTTAGCCACTTGAACTTTGTTTTTAACTGTTAAAGAAAAGGAGCCTTGTTTGTTTGGACATAATGAACAAATGTGGAAATAATGAACAAATTAATGAATGAACAAATGAATAAATCAGTGAGTCTGACAAGAGTCAGATTTCTGTTATCACATTTTCATGAAGTCAGATATTTTAAAACTTTGGGAATATATTTTTAGAGTCTATATTCTGATTGTGTGAATATCTCTAATATTTTCCTTTGATTTTCTGGGTGGATATTATAATATTCATTGGGGACAGTTATGTTAATTGGAATCTATGACATTATAATGTTTGGAGAAAGATTTCTTTTAATAACTTTTTGTGCATTGTATAAAATGAAAATCTTTCATTAAGCATGATCTTTGTGTGATCTAATTTGAACATTAATCTGGTTTGTTGAAAGCAGGCATCTAATTTGAAACCTCAGAGTTAAACTCAGAAAAATATTAGACTTCTCAATTATGAGCACATAGAGAAACTGCTAGAAGCTCACTCCATGCAGGTCTCTGCTCTAATGTCGCTTCTTCCAGGAGGCATCCTCCCTAACCACCCTACTGGTAAACTAGCCTCAGTTTCCAATAACCAGCATTTTCATATTATATTTTTTTTTTCACTAGCACTTATCACTATTAGACTTTTGATTGTGTACACCGCTGCTTCCTTGCCACCTGGAGCAGTGCCTTGCACCATGAAAGTTACTCCGTACGATTTGTCGAATGAGTAAATTGTTCACCATCTGTCTCCCCACTAGAATGTAGGCCTCATGAGGGTGCGTGGCATAAGGTTGGCCTTCCAGCATTTGTTTGAAAGAATGAAACGAATGTGCTACCAATAGTGATCAAATTCATATACACACACACGTATGTATGATCACATCTTGATTATATGTTTAAATTGCACATAGATTTCTCATCCAGAAATAGATTATTAGAAGGATATGGTGTTCTAAGTAACATCTAGAACCTACAAAATCTGCTGTCTTTTTTGCTAATGTAGATGGGCAGATTTACATATAGGGTCACCTTTTTTTTTTTCAGTGACTAAATAACACTGGTGTATGTTAATATTGTGCCCATAGAAATCAAAGGGTACTGTCATATGAGTGTCATGTGACTAACTCATTGAATGGATTAGTAGTGGATTCTTTTCTCCTATTTGCTTCATTTTTGTTAAATTGAAAATTTTTGATATATTGTGTAATGCTCATTCTTATTTCTAGTGTAAATGTCTATCAGTTGTGTGCTTTCTATACTGATCTCAGGCCTCAAAATGGAGAATTAAGGGTTTATATTTTTTATGGGAACGTTTTATAAACTCTTGTTCACACTTAATTTTTTTTCTGTTTCATCTTACATTGTTGTGGTTTCATTTGGGAACACAGTGACAAACTATGTTGAGTTCTTTTATCATTTCCCAGCATACTAGTTGGTCCCATGTGATGGACCTTTTGTGAAGCAGTGTGGTACTTCTGGTATTCAGGGCCTTTGTGGGAGAGAGGATGAAAATATACATCAGAAAAATGAGAAGTGGATATAGCATTAATCTTGGGCATCTTGAAGAGCTGGATTGATCGTAAAGTAATCTGTGCATCTGGAAAATAAAGATTCTTTTTCAAACTACATGGTGAGTGTCCAGTGCTTCTGAATGTGCAGTTTTTTCCTTAGGAAAGAAAAATGAAAAAAGAAAAATCTGCACTTTCCCATTTTTCCCTCCAGTGATTTAGCAGAACTTTTCTCTTTTCTTCAGGTAATTAAACCGGAGAGCAATGATAAAGAAACAGAAGGTGCCTATGAATCAGATCTCCCTGAGGAGCTCTGTGGAAGCCATCTCCTGCAACAGTCCCTGAAAGGCTATAATGACAGTCCTGATGTCATTATAGAGGCTCAGTTTGATGACAGCGACTCAGAAGATGGACATGGCAACACGCAGAATGCTCTGATTGATGGTGTTAAGAAGCTCTCAGTTTGTGTTCATGAAAAAGGTGAGTACCGGACTGCTCTCCGCCGTTTTATTTTAGTAGATTGTTTTAAGTATTGGAATTCTCTCTGTGCTGCAGAATTAATCACACAATACCGTTGGTATCTTTCCAATTTCTAACCTGTGGCAGCTTTTAGGAAAGGGGGATCTTTGACAGGCTTCCAGCTGCTGTTTGTGAGGAGGGGACAGAAACGCTGCTGGTGATTTGTGTGGTCAGTGGTTGCTGTTGTCATTTCCTAATGGGTTTTGCATTGTGTTGATAGCTAACCTTGAAATTTCCTGTGATGAGCCCAATGCCACCCTGTGGTTGATATGAACATAATTAAACCAAACTAAAATCCTTACAAAAAAAGCACTTTGTTTTACCCTGGATTTTGCTTTAATTTTAACTCGGTACATTTTGTCCTTAGTGGTGAATAGATCACCTTAAATTTGATAAGTAGATTATCTTTACAAAGTGTTTTGATTGTAAGCTTTTAAAAAAGCCAGTCTTATTTTCTCTGATCAAAATTTAAGCCATGGGTCCCCTGGATACTGAAAAAAGCAATTGCAAACACACAGGTGAAGAGCTGTGACCAAGGGCCCTACCTGACTGCACTCTGGGAAACTTAAGGGAAAGTAGCAATGAAAATTGGAATATTTCAATGTGTAGATTTCTAGGAGGTTTTAAGTGCAGAGAATATGTTTTCTAGCCAGATTGATTTTTATGTATGTTATGAAATGGAAAATATTGACCTGGTTAGGCCAACTAGATTATGAGGGTTTTTTTTTTTTTTTTTAAAGGAATTCTTTTATTTTTATTTTATTTATTTATTTATTTATTTTTGGCTGTGTTGGGTCTTCGTTTCTGTGCAAGGGCTTTCTCTAGTTGCGGCAAGCGGGGACCACTCTTCATCGCGGTGCGCGGGCCTCTCACTGTCGCGGCCTCTCTTGTTGCGGAGCACAGGCTCCAGACGCGCAGGCTCAGTAGTTGTGGCTCACGGGCCTAGTTGCTCCGCGGCATGTGGGATCCTCCCAGACCAGGGCTCGAACCCGTGTCCCCCGCACTGGCAGGCAGACTCTCAACCACTGCGCCACCAGGGAAGCCCCTATGAGGGTTTTTTTATCAGGAAGAAGTTTCTGGCACAGTCCCCACGAAAGGCTAGAAGAAATGCCAGAAGATTACTAAAGGAGGATATGCAGCAGACACCCTGTGATAGGGACTGGTGAGCACCGTTCTCTGACATCTTATCATCTCCAGAAAGCTGGAGGTGATTTCAGGAAGTGACTGCATAAGGATCACCCTGTGTCTTCACTGCTGATGAGGCAGTGATCTCGGGCAGCGAGCACTTTCTAAAAGCATGTGTCGCTTTCTGGTGCCAAGTACTACTCATTCAGAAGGACTTCCCGACTTTGAAATTCTGTCTGAATGAAGAGGCTACTGCTTCCTCACTGCCCCACCAGGGGTGCTGACGTGAGGGCACCCAGGTTTCTTTTGTTTTTGTGGCCTGCTTAGATAACTAGTGGTTCCACTGTTCAGGGCCCAGCCAATTGCATTTGGATGTTATTCCTTGAAAATTCCTTCTTCTGATGTTTCTTCTTTCTTCCTTTAAAAACAGTTTAATAACCAGGACCCTAAATAGCCAAATCCTCATCTGCAAGGTCACCAAGGGAGAGAGATACTTGAAGGACAAAGCCAGGGGAAGGAGTACTTTAAAACTTACTGGGTATTTGGCCCAAAACTACTTTGTGGAAACCTAGCTCAGGTGATTGAACTTGGAAGACCTCAGCAGCCTCTTTTCCTCTAGGTTCCAAGTTGAAGGGATGAGATGCTTCATTTTCTCATTAGTGATTGGTACCAATACAAGGGCAAGGAAATATTGATGGATGGAAGTGATGGCAGAATTGATGCCCGGGGTGGATATTAATAATTCACTTTATCCTTTGTTTGGGAAATTCTGATGCCAGACATACTTTTTTTTTTTTTTTAACATCTTTATTGGAGTATAATTGCTTTACAATGGTGTGTTAGTTTCTGCTTTATAACAAAGTGAATCAGTTATACATATACATATGTTCCCATATCTCTTCCCTCTTGCATCCCCCTCCCTCCTGCCCTCCCTATCCCACACCTCTAGGTGGTCACAAAGCACAGAGCTGATCTCCCTGTGCTATGCGGTTGCTTCCCACTAGCTATCTATTTTACGTTTGGTAGTGTATATATGTCCATGCCACTCTCTCTCTTTGTCACATCTTACCCTTCCCCCTCCCCATATCCTCAAGTCCATTCTCTAGTAGGTCTGTGTCTTTATTCCCGTCTTGCCACTAGGTTCTTCATGACCTTTCAGACATACTCTTGATTTGTCCTCTATTGTAATTTTCCTCCATCTCTGTTGCAAGTAAGTGTCATTGAGTGCTTTACAAGTCCACCGTATGCAGTTTTTTTCCTTACTGTTTTTACGGTATTCGTATCCTACTGTTATTTATATTGCTTCCTTACTGGCCCTGACTGAGGGAACAGCCTTAATCCTTCCCTCAGTATCTGGTACCAATTTCTCTTTCCTGCTAGCCTCTAAATAGAGAGTTTTGAAACCACATGGCTGTTTCTCATTTCTTGCCCTCTTGATATTTAGGAAAATTGCAATTTGCTCTTTTAAAAATCATGGTGTTTTTAAGGATATTTCAACCAGCTTCTCTTCTCTGGATAATATAAAATCTGGTTACAGTTAGGATGTTAGTTCTTTTTGTACCATTTAAGGGTTTGAAATTTGTTATTGAAACAAACCATAACCTTAAGAACATCATAAACTTTTCCTAAGACTTCTAGAAAGGTTCTTTGCTTTGTGTTGTAATTGCAAATGGATTATTAATCCTAGTTCACACCTGTGTGCAAAAGAGTGCTTTTTGTTTGAATATCATGTTTTTTTTACCCAAAGCAAACATGACATATTACATGTGTATACTTAGTATATCCCTTTTTGCCCGGGAAACATTCATATCTTTACCATAACTACCAATTTCTTTGGTAATTGAGCAGGTAACCCCAGCTGTATGCAGCAAGTGCCTATCATTGCATTCAGAGAAAAGTTTCTCTGGGCATCTCAGACCTACACAATAGTTTCTTCTAGGAAGACAACATGGATCTGGATCATCCTCAGCCCTTGAGAGAATAGGCCAAAGACCTGGGCCCCTTTTGTAGGTGCAGTCCCACAGCCTCCCGAGGCTGAGCTTTTACCACTTCCCAGGCAATGGCATTATTGTCAGCATAGAAAACGGCCATCTGTGTCAAGACTGGGGACAACCCAAATAAATATTCTTTGGTATCAAGTATTTGAGTAACGATTGCCTGGTTAGCAAACTCCAAAGGATAAAAAACATCATGACTAATTGGTACAGTAGCTCTTTATCATACATCTTTGGGAACTTTAAGAACAGTTTTGGCCTCTGAGTCTTGGCGATGGTGACTTAATCAGGTTGTGATGTACTTTTCCTGTTCTCTACCTTAGTAGGGTCTGTCAGAGATCTTGTTCAGCTTTCTGGTCTGGAGACAAGCTTCTGCCAGTACCCTGATGACTGAACATGGGTTTGAATGTAGAGTCGGTGACCCTCTCAGTTCTCTCTTTTGTCTCTGGTCACCTTCAACTCTTTTTTGAAGGGAGAATCCACATGGAATCCTTGTTCCCTTCCGAGGTTTGAATCGATCTATTACTGCGCCTCCTGGGGCCTGCCCAAGTCAACCTTAGGAGTCAGGAAGAGCCCTTTTTTCACACTTAAAATTCATCTCCTTCCAGTGACAGGCCTATTCATTGCCTAGGTTTAAGCTCTCTTTCCTTGGATAAAAAGTAACCGTATTTCCCTTTGGCTGAGAAAAGCAGATCCATGTGATTATTCTCCTGTGATACTTTGGGGTTACTGAAATGCCAAGAGCCCTTACTCCTGACTGTCTAGAAACCCTTCTTTCTCAGAGCTAATTTTTTTCATTTCCTTTCTGCTAGTGTTTCCAGATTCTGAGATCAAATCTTTCTTATCTTTTTGTTTCCTAGCTCTCCGCTGTGTATAATGATGATTAATGTAATTAGAAGACAGTTATGTTTGCTTCAGAAATTATATTAAAAATTAAATATAAGGCAGTTTCCCATCAACCACAATTTTTGGACAATGTTTTGTGCTAGTGTTTTAAAGTATTTGTTTAAAAAAAAGAGTAAAGCCTTGTCCAGACCTATGTTAGAAGGATACAGTGGGAATTTTTGCTTCCCTGTCTTTTATTTATTTATTTATTTTTATAAATTTATTTATTTATTTTTAGCTGCGTTGGGTCTTCATTGCTGCACGCGGGCTTTCTCTAGTTGTGGCGAGCGGGGGCTGCTCTTTGTTGCGGTGCGCGGGCTTCTCGTTGCGGAGCACAGGCTCTAAGCGTGCAGGCTTCAGTAGTTGTGGCATGTGGGCTCAATAGTCATGGCTTGTAGGCTCTAGAGGGCAGGCTCAGTAGTTGTGGCTCACGGGCTTAGTTGCTCCGTGGCATGTGGGATCTTCCTGGACCAGGGTTCGAACCCGTGTCCCCTGCATTGGCAGGCGGATTCTAAACCACTGCGCCACCAGGGAAGCCCTTCCCTGTCTTTTTTTTTTTTTTTTTTTTTTTACTTCTCAATACAGTTTATTAGGCCAGTATTACCCAGATAGCAAAACCAGACAAACACAGTATAAGAAAGGAAAGCTACAGGCCAACATCCCCCATGAACACAGACGCAGAAAGCATCAACAACACACTAGCAAATATAATTCTGCAATACATAAAAAGAATTGTACACCATGGCCAAGTAAGGCCTATTCCAGAGATGCAAGGTTGGCTTAATATTTGAAAATCAACCAATGTGATCCACAATGCTAGGGGCTGTCAAAGAGAGAATAGGGTCTGTCAGGAATGCGGCAACCATGTGTTCCATATTCTAGGCACCATTCTGCAAACTTGCAAGCGCGGTAGAGGTACTTTTTATCCCACGTGAGGTGGTAAAGGGAAAGGAAAGAGTAGCCGTTCCCAGCGGGCCCATGGCAGATCCCATAGCCCTTCCGCAGCACACCTCGCCGCCAAATCACATCGCTGCGCTCCATGGCGTCCTTCAAGTACTTCTCCTCCTTAAAAACCTTGTACGCCTGCATGGGCATGTGGATGACACCGGGGGCCCCGTGACACCAGTGCACCAGTCGGTCTGTCTCATTGCTTAGGGATGACGGATAATTCCCAGATCGGAATCTTTTGTGGCGCATATAGTCAATACTAGGTTTCACCATTTCTGTCAAGGTTTCTTGGTCCACTTTTGCTGCTGGCTGCATTAACATGTAGTAGATTCCGGCCATGCCATGGGCTGCTCCAACATACTGCTTCCTGTGCCACTGATACAACAGGGGACAGCGCTCGGCCTTCTTTTCTTCCCTTGACAAAGCCTTGCCCGATTCAATGATAGCATCGACTACCTCTTTGACAGCTGACCCACACACGGCGCCTAGCCCCATCTCCGTGCTCACGTAGAGTAAGGCATACAGATAGCCTGCCCGGCCCTGAAGCAGCTCGTTGGGAAGGTCTGAATCTCGGCAGACGATGGCTCTCTGGAGTTGGCAAAAGTTTTGTGATGCATTCCTGGGACTCGCAGTCACATTTGAGTTTATGATATACCACAGCTCCGACGGCCAAGGGCCCAGCATCTCCACAGAGGAAAGTGACCCTCCGGCCATTCAGATTCCGAAGTGTTCTCTTTACGTAATCCGGGGATCTGAGCAGATAGGTCTGGTCACATGTGACCCGGTACAACTGCAGGTACAAAAGGGCTATGCCTGTCCAACCAGTATAAGCAGAGCAATCATGTGGATCCACTGTCTTCAGCCCTTCTTCCATTTGCTGTAGAAGATCTTTAATTTTGGTCTGGGTCCGCCTTGTGAAATTATTAATAATCTTCCCATCGCTGTGGAAGGGGAGGCCGAGCTCGTCGCGAGTGAGCTGGGGGCGAGCACATGGCGGCTCCTCGGCCGTGCTGCGGCGGCCTCGTAGTCCGGGAAGGGGTTGGGGAACGCCCGCTCTTCCATATCCGCGTCCCCGCCCAACTGCAACTTAAACCTCCGGGACATCCCTTCCCTGTTTTTTAGACTGAGTGGCTAATGCATTCATATCACGTGTGATTCAGGTAGAGACAGATGGTCAGGACCTCCAATGTCTAAGACCCAAATCCTGTGCTAGACCAGCCGTTCCTCCCTGTGAAGTCCATTATGGTTTATTGCAGGATATTGAATGTAGTTCCCTGGGCTAATACAACAGGACCTTGTTGTTTATCCATTCTGTATAAAATAGTTTGCTTCTGCTAATCCCAGACTCCCAATCCTTCCCTCCCCCACCCCACCTCCCCCTTGGCAACCACAAGTCTGTTCTTTATGTCTGTGAGTCTGTTTCGTGGAAGTTCATTTAGGTCATATTTTAGATTCCACATATAAATGATATCATATGGTATTTGTCTTTCTCTTTCTGATTTACTTCACTTAGTATGATAATCCCTAGGTCCATCATGTTGCTGCAAATGGCATTATTTCACTCTTTTTTATGTCTGAGTAGTATTCCATTGTGTGTGTATGTGTGTGTGTATACCACATCTTTTTTATCCATTCATCTGTCGATGGACATTTAGGTTGCTTCCATGTCTTGGCTATTGTAAATAGTTCTGCTATGAAAATAGAGGTGTATGTATCTTTTTGAATTATAGTTTTGTCTGGATATATGCTCAGGAATGGGATTGCTGGATCATATGGCAACTCTTTCAGTTTTTTTTTTTTTTTTTAATTAATTAATTAATTTATTTATTTATTTATGGCTGTGTTGGGTCTTCGTTTCTGTGCGAGGGCTTTCTCTGGTTGTGGCAAGCGGGGGCCACTCTTCATCGCGGTGCGCTGGCCTCTCACTATTGCGGCCTCTTTTGTTGCGGAGCACAGGCTCCAGATGCGCAGGCTCAGTAATTGTGGCTCACGGGCCTAGTTGCTCCGCGGCATGTGGGATCCTCCCAGACCAGGGCTCGAACCCGTATCCCCTGCACTGGCAGGCAGACTCTCAACCACTGCACCACCAGGGAAGCCCAACTCTTTCAGTTTTTTAAGGAACCTCCGTACTGTTTTCCATAGCAGCTGCACCAATTTACATTCCCACCAACAGTGTAGGAGGGTTCCCTTTTCTCCACACCCATGAAGCTTCTTTTACCTTCTCATTCCTGCCAATAGTTAGAATTATTCAGCTTTCTAGTTTTTTATACTCTAGAGATTAAGTTCTGTAAATTGCCTTTTCATATTGTTTGCCCATTGTTCCATCATGGTTACTGTTCTATTGCTGATTTGCAGGCAATTCTTATCTATTCTCTATAATAATCCCTTTTCCATTTTAGGCATCACAAATATCTTCTACCATTCTGTCCTTTAGTCATTTGTCTATTAACTTTATGGTGTTTTTCATTGAACAAAAAATTCTTAATTTTTCTGTGATAAAATTAATCATATACTTTATGGGTTTTTTTTTAGTTTTTTGCATATTCCTAGGTCACATAGATGTTTTCTCGTACAGTCTTTTATTAACTCCACAGTTTTGCCTTTTGCTGAACTTCATAAAGCTGATTCTTTATTGATTGAGAGTATCATTTGGTTTCTCTCCTTTAAATCTATTTTTGTTATTGAACCATCCTCGAATTCCTAGGATAAATCCTACTTAATCCCAATATATTATTATTTTTTAAGTACAATATTGGATTTACTTAGGTAATATACAGTGTAGGATTTTTTTGTACCATGTTGAATGGACCTATCATTTTCTTATCATTATCTGGTTTTTACAGTCAAGATTATATTAGCTTCATAAAATGTCCTGGTCAGTTGTTTTTTTTTTTAATTTTTATTGGAGTATAGTTGCTTTACAATGTTGTGTTAGTTTCTGCTGTACAGCAAAGTGAATCAGTTATACGTATACGTTTATCCCCTCTTTTTTAGATTTCCTTCCCATTTAGGTCACCACAGAGCATTGAGTAGAGTTCCCTGTGCTGTACAGTAGGTTCTCATTAGTTATCTGTTTTATACATAGTAGTGTATATATGTCAATCCCAATCTCCCAATTCATCCCACCACCCCCCTTTCCCCTTGATATCCATAAGTTTGTTCTCTACATCTGTGTCTCTATTTCTGCTTTGCAAATAAGTTCATCTGTACTGACTGTTTACTATTTTCCCAGAATAGCTTGTATAAGACAGGAATTACATTGTAAAGCATACTCCAATAAAAATTAATTTAAAAAAAACAGGAATTAAGTGTTCCTTAAAATTTGGTAGAACTCATTGTAAAATTTTCTGCACCTGCTGTTTTTCAGAAGGTGAGATCTTTGCTCTTTCAGTCTCTTTTATACTGATTGGTCTGTTCAGCCTCTCTTTTTGATGCCAATTTTGGCATAACTTAAGGGGAATTTATCCATTTGAATTTACGATCACATAGATATTCCTAATACTCGTTAATATTCTTTAATTATTAAAAAAACTCCTTGTGTCGGTACTATCGCCTCCCTTTTCATTCTGTATTTTAATTGTTTGACTCTTCTCTCTTTTTTCTTAACTCTTGCTTGCCAAAGATCTATCTTATTAATCTTTTCAAGGAACATGATTTTTGGTTGTGTTATTTTTCTGTTTATTGTTGATGATGTTGTTCTGTATATCATTGATATTTGCCCTTATCTTAGTTATTTATTCCTTACTTGGGGGTTTTTTTTTTTTGCCCTTTCCCCATCTTCTTGAGTTGAATATGTCTTTTCAACTTCTCTTGTTTCCTTTGAAATATTTTTAAAGCTATAAAATTCCCTCTAAATACTTCTTTTGCCATATCTAGGCTATACCTAGATATATTTTTGTATACATGCATACCCATATATGTATTTACACATAATAATCACTGATACTTATTGAACATTTACTGCGTGCTAGGCCCTAAGTACTTTATAATTATTCCTCATGATATTTAATTATTTAATTCTTACAGCATATCCAGTATGTGTTCTGCCTATGTTCTCTTCTAGGAGTTTTATGGTTTTGTATCTTACCTTTAGGTCTTTAATCCATTTTGAGTTTATTTTTGTATATGGTTTGAGGAAGTGTTATCATGTCATTCTTTTACATGTGGCTGTCCAGTGTTCCCAGCACTACTTACTAAAGAGACTGTCTTTTATCCATTGTATATTCTTGCCTCCTTTATCATAGATTAATTGATCATAGGTACATGGGTTTACTTCTGAGCTCTCTGTTCTGTTCCATTGATCTATATGTCTGTTTTTGTGCCAGTACCGTGCTGTTTTGATTACTGTAGATTTGTAGTATAGTCTGAAGTCAGCGAGGGTGGTACCTTCAGCTTTATTCTTTTTTCTCAAGATTGCTTTGGCAATTCAGGGTCTTCAAGTCTGCGGTTCCATATACAATTTAGGATTATCTGTTTTAGTTCTGTGAAAAATGTCATGGGTATTTTAATAGGAATTGCATTAAATCTGTAGATTACTTTGGGTAGTATGGCCATTTTAACAATACTAATTCTTCCAATCCAAGAGCATGGAATATCTTTTCATTTCTTTGTATCATCTTCTACTTTCCTTCATCAGTGTTTTATAGTTTTCACAGTATAGGTCTTTAATCTCTTTGTTTAAGTTTATTCCTAGATATTTTATTCTTTTTGATGAGATTTTGAATGGGATTGGCATTTTTTTCTTTCACTTTGTGATAGTTTATTATTCGAATATAGAAAAGCAGCAGATTTCTATATATTAATCTTGTATCATCTAACATTACTGAATTCATTTATTAGTTGTAATAGTTTTTTGTTTTGAGACATTAGAGTTTTCTATATATAGTATCAGTATCATCTGGAAATAGTGACAGTTTTACTTCTTCCCTTCCAATTTGGATGACTTTTGTTTCTCTTTCTTGTCTGATTGCTGTGGCCTGGACTTCCAATACTGTGTTAAATAGAAGTGGCGAGAGTGGGCATACTTGTCTTGTTCCTGATTTTAGAGGAAAGGCTGTCAGCTTTTCACCACTGGGTATGATGTTAGCTGTGAATTTGTCATAAAGGGCCTTTATTATGTCGATATATGTTCCCTCTCTACCACCTTTGATGAGAGTTTTTATCATGAATGGATATGGAATTTCATCAACTACTTTTTCTGTGTCTATTAAGATGATCATGTGATTTTTATTGTTTTTGTTAATGTGCTGTACCACATTGATTGATTTGCAAATGTTGAACCATCCTTGTGTCCTTGGACTACATCCCACTTGATTATGCTGTATGATCCTTTGTATATATTGTTGGATTTGGTTTGCTAATATTTTGTTGAGAATTTTTGCATCTATATTCATCAAAGATATTGGCTTGTAATTTTTTTTTTTTTTTTTGTGGTGTCTTTGGTTTTGGTATCAGGGTAATGGTGGCCTCACTGAGTGAATTTGGGAGTGCTCTGTCCTCTTCAATTTTTGGAATAGTTTGAGGACGATAGGTATTAGCACTTCTTCATATGTTTGGTAGAATTCCCCTATGAAGCCATCCAGTCCTGGGCTTGTGTTGGCTGTAAATTTTTTAAATTACAAATTCAATTTCACTGCTAGTGATCAGTCTGTTCAAATTGTCTGTTTGTTCTTGATTTAGTCTTGGCAGGTTGTATGTTTTTAGAAATTTGTCCATTTCTTCTAGGTTATCCCATTTGTTGGTGTATAACTGTTTGTAGTATTTCCTTATGATTTTTTGTATCTCTGTGGTATTGGTTGTTATTGCTCCTCTTTCATTTCTAATTTTGTTTATTTGGGTTCTCTCTCATTTCTTCTTGGTGGGTCTGGCTAGAGGGTTATCAATTTTGTTTGTGTTTTCAGAAAACTAGCTCTTGTTTTCATTGATCTTTTCTGTTGTTTTTTTGGTCTCTATTTTATTTCCTCTCATCTTTATTATTTCTTTCCCACTGCTGACTTTGGGTGTTGTTTGTTCTTCTTTTTAGACGGTAGGTTAGGTTGTTTATTTCAGATTATTCTTGTTTCTTGAGGAAGGCCTGTATCACTATAAACTTCCCTCTTAGAACTGCTTTTGCTGCATCCCATAGAGTTTGTGTTTCCGTTTTCATTTGTCTCGAGGTATTTTCTGATTTCCCCATTGACCCATGTTGTTTAGTCTTTACATGTTTGTGCTTTTCCCATTTTTCTTTCTGTAATTGACTTCTAGTTTCATACTGTTGTGGTTGGGAAAAATGCTTGATGTAATTTCTGTGCTCTTAAATTTGTTGAGACTTGTTTTGTGGCATAGCATGTGATTTATCCTGGAGAGTATTCCTTGTGTTCTTGAAAAGAATGTGTATTCTGCTGCAAACAACTTTATTTAAACCTGTGATTCTCAAGTTATTTGGTCTCAGGACACTTCTATGTTCTTAAGAATTATTGAAGACTCCAAAATGCTTTTGTGTATGTAGGTTATATCTATCAATATTTCTGTATTTAAAATTAAAACAAAGAAAGCTTTAAAATATTGCAAAATAAGTGTACTTACTTCTAGTTGTGTTTCTGTGTACATTTAAGGAAAACTTCAGATTTTAAAATAATGATTTATTGGGCATTAGTGAGGTTGATGATTTATAGTAGATAAAACCATAGTCAAAATACTGAGGAGAAAAATGGAATTAACTTCTAAAATATACTTGTTTGTACTTTAAATTGATAATCTTAGAAAATTCTAGAAAACACAAGAAGACATAAGCACACATTCTATTGGTCATTAGAGCAGGGGTTAGCAAAGGTGTTCTGTAAAGGACCACATAGTAAATATTTCCAGCTTTGTGGGATACACCAGAGACAGAGACTTCTGTGTCACAATTACTCAACTCTGTTTTTGTAGCCTGAAACTGGCTGTAGAGAATATGTAAATGAGTGGACATGGCTGGATTTGGCCTGTGGGCCAGTTTAGTTTGCTGACCTCTACTTTACAGACATGAGAAAATGAGAGTGAAAGGGACAAATAATGTCTTAGTATTATTATGAAAAGAGTCTTGACCTTGTGGGCCTTTGGCAGGATCTCAAACCACACTTGGAGAACCACTGGTTTAAGCTTACTGAAATTGATAGTTGATGCTGAACAAGACTTTAATGAATGTTTTAATTATTTACTGTTAGGAAATGCAACACTTCTTCAGTTCCTTAGTTTCTTGTGGTTACTGGATTGGTTTTTTGCCCATGTAGTGCTAATTAAAATAATTTAGGTAAAAATCTGTTGCCTCAATTTTTGCTCAATTGTGGGGTCTTTTTTGGGGACTGTTTGTGCCCCATTTTGCTGTTTTGACTATAGTATGGTCTATGTATGTCTTAGTTCATCAAACCTGTTCACAATGTGAATTTTGAATCTTACATCTTCTTAATATGTTTAATAGTTTATATATAGCATTATTGCACATTAGAAAAAACTTGAGTATTAGAAAAAAAACAATGAGTATTTTGTGTTCTTTAGTATTAATTTGAAAGGAAATTTTTTCCAGCAATTTCCTACATGTAATTGTTGATATATAAGAAAGCTATTGGGGTTGTTTTGTGTATCTTTAAACTGGATACCTTAATGAATGCTCTTATTATTTCCAATAATTTTCTAGTGGCTTTGATTTTCTAGGTATAAAACAATTTTATCTGCAAATAATAATTTTGCCCCTAACTTTCTAATTTGTGCTCCTCATTTATTACCTCATTTCATTGGCCATTGCTTTAGGAACTGTATTACATAATAGTGGTGATTGCCTTCTTCTGGACTTTAATAGGAATGCTTCCAGTATTAAACCCTCAAGCGCAGTGCTGGTTGTTGGCTTCAGACCTAGTTAACCAAGTGTCCTTTTTCTTTTTTAACTAAAAGTTTCTATTGGGAATGGATATTGAATTTTTCTTTCAAGTGCCTTCTGAGCTTCTTTCAAGATTTCGGTTTTTTCCCCCCTTGGCTTGTTTACTTGATGACACATAACATTGAATAATTCTTGTATCCCTCATACAGTCATGACTCTCATTTGGTCATGGTGTATAGCATGTTTTAACATGTAACTCAGTTCTGTTTGCTAATATTTATTTATGATTTTTGGATTTAAAATACAAAATGTGAGATTTGTCTGCAGTTTCTTCTTATTGTGCTGTCTTTTTTGTGTTTTGGTATCAGGCTCTATTAACTTTTTGGGAAGAACCGGGGAGCCTTTCTTTTTCTCACTGCTTTGGAGCAGTCAGAATAGCATTGAGAATGATCAAGCATTCTCAATACTTGAAGCATTTAAAGAACTCATGGTTGGAACATGGGTTAGGGCTTTCTTTAGCTGGCAACTTTCTCCATGTGTAATGATTATTCGTTTCTGTAGGGTTTTTTCCCTCTTCTTGCATTAATTTTGAAAATGCAAAATTAAAATTATATTTTCCAGGAAAATCATACATTTTAGCCACCTATTCTAATATTTTAGAATAGAGTTGTACAAAGTTTTTTCAATTAATTTCCTCTGCATCTATAATCAAACCTTTCAGTTTTCCCCTCATTTTTTATTACACTAGGAAGTGACTTGTCTGTTTAATTTTTAGTACAAATGTATTTCTACTATTTTTATTTATTGTAAGTAATCTCTACCTTTATCTTGTATTCCTAAGGACTTTCTTTTAAACATGTTAAGTCTGAGGTGGTCATGTATAGTTGGAAATGTAGGTTGAAGTTCATGTCAGAGGTTGGATTGGAAATGTAGTTTAAAGCGTCATCGGCATCTATTCAGGCCCTTGAAGAACCCCTCTATTCTAAGAGTTTCTTTAAGGGACTGTCAGAGGACGGGGGCCTACCTGTTCTCTTCTGCCATCTGAGTTTCCCTCCTTGAAAGCAATAAATATTATCACACTATTCGCTGCCCTACACCCTCTATAAGAAACAGAAACTCTTGTGGTTTTAAAAATCTTTTGTGTGTGTGATAAAATATATATAGCACCAAATTTGTCTTTTTAACCATTTTTAAGTTTACAATTCAGTCCCATTAATTACATTCATGATGTTGCACAGCCATTACTGTTATCTAGTACTATTCCCACACTTTTTATTATCATGCTAAACAGAAACTCTATAACCATTAAACAACTCCCCATTTCACCCACCCCAGCCTCTGCTAACCACTCATCTACTTCCTCTCTATAAATTGCCTCTTCTTGATATGTCATATAAGTGGAGTCATACAATATTCCTCCTTTTGTGTCTGGCTTATTTCATTTAGCATAATGTTTTCAAGGTTCATCTATGTTGTAGCATGTGTCATAATGTCATTCCTTTTCATAACTGAGTTACTACTCATTATATTGAATATACCACATTTTGTTTATCCATTCATGTTGCTGGACACTGGTTTGTTTCCACCCTTTGGCTATTGAATAGTGAGTAATGCTGAAGTGAACATTGGTGAGCAAGTATCTGAGTTCCTGTCTTCAATTCAGTTGAAATTATACCCAGGAGTAGAATTGCTGGGTCATATACTTAGCTGTTTGAGAAATGTGGGTGTTTTTAAAGGAATTTTTAAATTGTTAAATACATAGTTATTAGAAGGGTTAGCAGAGATAGAAAACCATGATGAATTATAACAATCTTGAAATAATAATATTTGTTCTTTACTGAAATATGATCGGAGCTTGTCCAGTTCTTTCTCTGGCTTGTCATTTTCACCTTCTCCTCTTCTCGTTTTTTATCATTGAGTCAGTCCTACCTATTTTCTCTTTGATGTATCAACAGACCTAGGGAGCTTGGGTTCCAGAACATTTTTCTAACATTACAAGTAATTTATTTTATAGAATATACTCTGCCCCAATCCATTCCTTACAGCACCTAGGAATAGACATACCTGTCAGCCTTCTTGCTAGTACTTAAACACCAAATTATTGGAATAGAAATTTAAATAAAAGCAAATAATCTATATTAAATGTAGTTCATGCTGTTACCTGGAAACAGAAGTTCCCAGGCCTCTAGTATGCCTGTCACTATGTGTGCCTGCCCTTCTCCTCAGTAGAGGTGAATGAAGACTTGAAGGTCTCTGGAGCCACCCCCCCCCCCGCCCCCGGTTCTTTTAGCATCTTTTGCAGTATTGCACTCCTGATTCTCTTGCTTGCTGTCCACTTTTAGCTTTATACTTGGCTCCCTGAATTACTTAATAATCTACTTTTGGGGGGCTTACTGGTAATAAAAATGTAGATCAGCATCTTTGTGTGATGGTATCATTTTCTCCTTATTTCCAGTCACCCTTGGAATCTTTCTTCCAAGTCTGTCTACTCATCCCTCTCTCTGGTACTTTCCAGGTCAGGCTAGTCCATGCTAGTGACAAGGGTCATATCTGTTTACAGTTGCATTACTATAGAAATTATAAAATTCTGGACCTACATGAGTCCTACAAGATCAAGTACTCTCCTTGACGTGTGTTAGTCCACCCCTCGGGGCTTCCAGTGGAGTACTTCACATTATTTATAAATATTTCATGACACTAAATGAAAATAGTTCATTTGCTTTAAGACTGCAAGGTCAACTTATTTTACTTTTGATACAAATGATACTAGCCTACCATGGTAACATTGACTTTTCTTGCTGATCAGAGGTTCTAATTAACAGTTGTATGTTTTTGATTAAAAAACAGGGTAACAAATTAATTTTTGATGCAGTTAAGTTACTAAAAATACTTCAAAGTGTGAGATCTTAGGCAAAAATTAATTTTAAAAAATGTATTTTAAAAAATTCTGCTCTGATTAAAAGGTTAGAAACAACTGATCTAGTTCACCCCTTTTTTTTTTTTTACAGACAAGGAAACTGAGACTCAGAGAAGTTACTTGGCATGTCCAGTGTCCCACAGGAAGTTAGTGAGTTTGTAAAAGAAAAACACCTTGTACCTCAAATAACAACAGACAGTTTCTACAAATGGGTTATATTTTTTGAAGAGGAGATCATGCCAGATCAATTTAATTTCTTTCTAAAAGAATATGTTGAGTATTGTTCATTGCCCATCTAGAGCCTATTCCCCTCTTTCCCTTTCCTATATGCACCTAGATTTTCATCTGGACATCTGCCCCTTCCCCAGATTCCTGGGACTTTGAACTAAGTTGACCCCAGCTGCCAAGTTTTGGTTGCCTTATACCAGTTACTTGGTTACCTTATGCCAGTAGAACTTTCTGTGTAGCCACTTAGTCACATGTGGCTGTTGAGCACTTGAAATATGTGACTGAAAAACTGAATTTTTAATTATATTTAATTTTAATTAATTTTAAATAGCTACATTTGGTTTGTGGCTACTGCATTGGGTGTTGCAGCTTCAAACCATTTCCTCTTCTCATAGGCACATGACCTAAGCAGTCTAATCAGGGTGACTCCTGCTTAGAATTCTGGGATTAAGTAGTTTCCTGATGGATGTGAACATGAAACATTTATCCCTGATTGGTACTAGAAGCTATCCTATGACTAGCCAAGTGCTGTGGATAGAGGAGTGGAGAAGCAGAAAAAAATCTGGGCCCCTACAACCATTAGAGGGCTGGGCCCTGGATCAACTGACCTTGAAGCCTGTCTTCCTTCTGGACTTCTAATTGCATTAGCCAGTGATTCACCTTTGAGATATAAGCCAGTTTGTGTTGAATGTTCTGTCATCTCAACTAAGGGCATCCAAGGAGATACAGAGGGAGTGGCAAGCCACGCATTCTGCCCCTTACTAGGAAGAGAAAGATGAATGAAGAGTAAAATCCAGATGCTTGTCCTTGAGGTGAAATTATTCCATAAGAGGAGATAGAGTAACAGACGTGTGTTCTGGATCTTGACTGCCTTAGTCCCCTTCCATGGAAATTGCCTTTACTAACGTGGTAAATGCAGTCTGCCCTGTCCCCAGGACGTTAGTTGGATCATGAGTGGACCCCTGACCTAAGAAACATCAATACAGTGACTGGCCAGTGACCCATTAGATTTTTTTCTCCACAGCTTGAGGACTCTGGGGTAACAGTGTCATGTGGAGTGAGGGCTGGAGACAAAGTCATTAGGGAACAGAGGCTTCTAGAAACCACAAACAGTGCACAAAGAGAAGAGGAACAGATTTGCAGAGGGAGGGAGGGACCATTCAAAGAGGAAGGGGGAGAAGGTGAGAGGAGGAGGAAGAGGGAGAGAAAATAAGACAATTTGCTCTCTAGGCCTTGAAGGATGAGTAGTTTTCCAGGCGAAGAAGGGTCAGAAATATTCTTGGCATGAACAGGGGCACAGAGGTGGATAGTAGGTAGAATAATATCTACAGTGGGAAGAGTGCAGTATGCATGATGGGGAGTCTGGAGGGGAGGCTAGAAAAATAGGCTGTGGTGAAGTTTTGTCCAGTTATCTGTGGCTGCTAAGAGATCTGGGTAATGGGAAGTCACCCAAGGTTGTTAAGGAAAGGAGACTGATTGTTAGGAAGAGGGGAGAAATTGGGGCATGGCATGGGACCAGTTAAGATGCTTGAAGACCTGACTGAGAGCAATGGCAGCTGGAATGCAGAAGAAGGGATAGGTAGGCAAGATATTTCAGAAATAGAATCGTCAGAGTTCGATGGTAGATCAGATATGGGACTTAAGACAGAAGAACGTTCAAGGATGAGACTAACTTGATATCTAGTTTAGCAACTGCATTGGTGTTGACATTCTTAAATGAGAAAAATAAGACCAGGTATGAGATGGACTATGAATCTGGGTTCTGATTATATGTTGAATTTGAGTTACATGGGGGACACTCAAGTTGTAACATCCAGTGGGCGATTGGAAATAGAAATATCGACCCAGAGGAGGGATGGTGAGAGTTATAGATCTGAATATTATCAGTTGAAGCTATAGGAAATTGGTGAGATTATCAGGTAGATGGTCCACAGTTGGAATTACCTGAAGTAGTCATTATCCTATAAAACCAAGGCATAAGCTGGTAGATATGGAAAACTCAGGCGCAAGGATGGAGGGTGGGAAGTAGCTCTGATAAAGATTTTGAGAGCCTTGTACAAGACCTAACAGAAAAATGTATAGAACTAAGAAGGAAGTGATGAGTATTTTTAAGAAATGAAGGAATGCCTCTCTTTCGTTAGTGGATATCAAATGATTAAAGATTATTTTTATTTAAAAAGACTGATTCTCACAATTATTTAAAATAACCTTTATTCAGGGAGAATCCCCTCTTTTTTTTTTTTGCATTTAACCATTATTTTGAAAGAATGGATTGAAAGAGAAAAGTTCAATTTGACATTATTGAACTGGGAAAATGAGAATCATTACAGGTGGGGATGGTTAATGTCTTCATCCCCACTTCCCTCGACCTGGGATTCTGAGCACTTTGGTCTGTGAAGTTAGTTTTCAGGTCATCAGACTCCAAGAAGGGAAGGCCCAATCAAGTAGCTCTTCCCCTTTCACCCCTCTAGGCAGAATTTGGAAGCTTTATGCAGTAGAATAATGAAGCCTTTTTTGTAACTTAATGTTTAACCTGCTTTCTTAAGGTTTCTTGTGGGTTTTTTTTTTTTTGCTTTGATAGAGACCCTTTCTTAGCCACTATGCAGAACTATGATTCATCTTACTGGCATTGATTACCCCTTTGGGTCACTCTAAATAATGCCCATTCTCCCTTCAGAACTACCAACTAGATTTTTCAAGTCATGCAGCAACATGTCAGGGGAAACCTTTGCTTGACTAATGGAGTATTGGTAGCTATAACCTGTTGAGATTTACAAAAAGTTGTTGAAGACTCCAACTAAGCCTATTGGGGGGGAAAAAAACTGGCTTGTGTGGCTCTGGATGGGGAGAGGGAACTGGGTGTCCTACTCTGGGTGTAGAACCGCCACCATTAAGGACAGATCTTATTTAACATTTTGCAGTAGAAAATTGTCCCTGCTTTTCAGATACTGCTTAAAAAAAAAAAGGCAAACTAAAAAATAAATGAGTCACCCCTATCCCTTTAAGTGGAACCAGCCTCCCACCCCTGCACACCCTTTTACTAGGCCCCTGAGTAAAGCTCAGCTGCATAGTAAAGTCTCTCATCTCCGCTCCCAGTTAGCTGACCCCTGTTTGGCCAGTCCCCTCAGCTCTGACTCATTTGCTTGAGGCAGAGGCAGCAATCGAGTATAAACTTGATAGTCTTGACTTGGGATCTAATGTTCATTTTGACCCTCCTTATTTCAAAGCTCTTTTGATATCAGCTTATATGGACTAAACTATTGTACTCTTGACTCTACAGTTCACCCAGGCCTCACTGCACCTACTCTTCTACGTATAAATGCTCCTTGGGCCTACCCTGCTACATTTTGGCCAGGATCCAAACCTGTTTGGCTAGCCCTGTTTGCATCTCCACCAGGGAAGGAGGAGCCAATAAAATGTGGCAACACTCCTAGTAGGAAACAAAAAAGTACTGAACAAAAGCTCTTGCCAATCATTCTTGCCTCTTACTGCTTCATTTTCCTTATTTGTAAAAAAACAAAAACAAAAACAAAAAAAACTTCATAATAAATACCTGCCTTGACTTCTTCACAGGTCCTTGCATAAATCAAATGAGGTAATGGAAGGGAAAGTACCTTAAAAAGAATAAAGTATACATTTAGTTATGGGCATTTTCCAAATCATTTTTTGAAGCCTGTCGCCTCTTGAAGCAAGAAGTGTCAAATGAATCTTCCTACAGAGGTTCTCAGACCGCATGATGTCAGTGATGAGCTCTGATGGCTCTTTTTGGCAGTCCTTGTCCACCAGGGGTCTCCTGCCTGTCTCTCCAGCCTATGTTCTTTTTTTAAAAAAATAAATTTATTTATTTTATTTTTGGCTGTGTTGGGTCTTCGTTGCTGTGCGCGGGCTTTCTCTAGTTGCAGTGAGCCAGGGCTGCTCTTTGTTGCGGTGCATGGGCTTCTCATTGCAGTGGCTTCTGTTGTTGCAGAGCATGGGCTCTAGGCGTGTGGACTTCAGTAGTTGTGGCTTGTGAGCTCTAGAGCGCAGGCTCAGTAGTTGTGGCGCACGGGCTTAGTTGCTCCGTGGCATGTGGGATCTTCCCAGACCAGGACTCGAACCCCTGTTCCCTGCCTTGGCAGGCGGATTCTTAACCACTGTGCCACCAGGGAAGCCCCCAGCCTATGTTCTTGCACCTGCCCACTCAGACCTCACATCCAAACAAACCGGGCCTTGTATTGTTCCTAAGCACTCACTTCCCTCTTCTGCCTTTGTGTCTCTGTGCCTCCTCTTTTCTGCCATGAATGCTGCCTAATTCCCTGACTCCTCCTGTGAAAATTCCTCTAACCTTCAAATGTCAACTGTCGTTTTAAATGTGTATTAATTATTTATCGCTGTGTAACAAATTTGCCACAGACTTAAAACAACACGTTTACTATCTCACATTTTCTGTGGGTCAGTAGAACATAATAAGAAATATATATTTGGCTTCTGCCCCTGCTTCCTGACACAGAGCTCCTAAAGACCTTTGAATTTCCTGAGTGATAGCGATGCTAGGAGCATCTTTTGTTCTAATACGTGGTCTTTGACCCTGGTTCCTTGACACAGAGCTTCTAAAACCCTTGTCATTTCCTGAGTGATGATGGTGATAGGAGCATCCATTGTTCTATGAGGCAACTCTTGGTGGACTCCTGGATAGCTTCCGGATGGGGTTGGTCATGAAATGATTCTAATCATTTCAGGCTATGGTTAGAAGCTTGACATTTTCAGCCCCACCCCCATCCTTCAGGGAGTGGAGAGAGGCTGAACATTGAGTTAATATTTGATCATGCCTACATGATGAAGCCTCCATAAAAATTTCTGAACTATAGGGTTTGGAGAGCTTCTAGCTTGGTGAATACGTCCATGTGCTGAGAGGGTGGTGCACCCCTCGACTCCATGGGGACAGAAGCTCCTGTGCTCAGGATCCTCTGGGCCTCCTATGTACCTCCTTGGCTATATCCTTTATGACATCCTTTATACTAAACCAGTAAATGTAAGTTAAATGCTGCCCTGAGTTCTGTGAACTGTTATGACAGATTATCAAACCTAAGGATGGGGTCGTGGGAACCCCCTCAATTTGCAGCCAACTCAGACAGAGTGTAGGTAATCTGGAGGCCCACTACTTGCATTTGGGGTCTGAAGTGGGGGGGTGGGGGCAAGCAGTCTCATGGGACTGAGCCCTTAATCTGTGAGGTCTGTACTCACTGCAGGTAGTTAGTATCAGAATTGACTTAAATTGTCGGACACCAGGTGGTGTCCACAGAGACTTGCAGAATTGCTTGGTGTGAAAAACCCATACATTTTGTATCCTAAGTGTTATGAGTAGAGGAAACAAGGTTCCCCTTTAGTCAGGAATCTGGGCGTGGCCCAGCGTGGTCCTCTGCTTCAGGGTTTCTCAGAAGGTTGCAATCAAGGTGTCAGCCATCTGAAGGCTCTACTGGGGAAGGGTGTTCTTCCAAGTTTATATGGTTGTTGGCTAGATTCAGTTCCTTGCGGGCTTTTGGACTGAGGACCTCACTTCCTTGCTGGCTGCTGGTGTGGGCCTCTCTGTATGGCAGCTGGCTTCATCAGATCCAGCAAGGGAGAGAGTCTGTTTTCAAGGTGGAAGTTACAGTCTTATGGAACGTAATCATGGAAGTGACATCCTGTCACGTTGGCCATATTTTGTTGATTAGAAGCAAGTCGTTAGGTCCTGCCCACACTCAGAGGGAGGGGGGCTATAGCACGGTGTGAGAGCGGGAGCTGTGAGGATCACTGGGGGCCGTCTTAGAGTCCGCTCAACCACAGGGTGTTTTCCCCACGAGCCTGTACTTATTTCTTCCAACTAGATGTGTGATCTTTCCTTTCCGTGACTCTTCTTACTAGGTACTTGTTTCTTTTTTCAGTTCACATTCCGTGACTGATATTATTATGGCTGAATATTTTCTTTATTTCCTCATATAACTGTTTTTGCTCATCTTTCATCTACTTTCAACCCCCAGAACAGTCTTGTACTCAGCAAATGTTCTGCAAAAGATTACCCTTCCTTTCCTTCTTTGAAACTGAGGAAGAACCAAACTAGTTGCTTTCCTGTTTAACACCTGAATCCTTTTTCTCCACAGCAGCCACATAGGATCCATTATAAAACCTTCAGATTCGTCAGTTTGGCATCAAAAGCAATGACTCATCCATGTCTATATAACCTGGCTGGAGTGATCTGCCTGATTTGCACTTAGAGCTAGAGGTTGTTACCTTATTAAGGAGAAGCAATTTTCCATTAAAGATGCTTCAAACATTAGCTATTTTTGAGTGGTGTATTGTTCTGTTTCCTAGGGGGCTTGCTGGGTCTCAGAAATGATGCAGCCTATAAGAATTTTTTCTTCTTTAACCTACCTGTTTTCATTTGCCTGGTAATGATCATTTTGGAGTCCTATTTTTAGGTAATAGGAACTGAATTGATAAAGAGGACTGACTCTTTAGAAGCAGCATTTTAATACTTTCCCTTTTGCCCAAGCAGTGGGCTGGATCTTATTATCCCTGTTGGAAATGTTCAATAGGATGAAATATCACATGTGCTTTAAGAGACTTAGAACATGAGAGAGATATATGTTTGATATATGTGGATCACAGGCTCAAAACAGAGCAAAACTCATTTACTTTAGCTTCCCATGCTTGTGGGGGGGGGGAGGCCAGTCTCTACTTAACCCTCTGTGATAGCTCAGCACCTTTTTCATTTCTTGAAGTTTTGATGGATAGCTAGCCTTTAGAAGACAGGTAAAGAAACACTAGTCAGATTTTAGTAAACACTGTGCTTCTGGTGTTGAAATGATCATGTCACAATAACAGGTCAAGCTTGTTCCCTTTAAGAAAAACTCAGATGGAAGTCAACTTAAACTTGGAGGAGTCATTCATCTGTTGGGAAAGATGCAGAATTAGTAAGTTAAAGCCAGCTACAGATGGGAGCACATAAGTATGTGGGCCTACATTTTGGGTCTTTTGGGAGCCATGAAGCTAAAAGCCAATTAAAGCTTTAGTAGAGAGAAATTTAAAAGTGGTTTCTCCTGGGCAAGAGAAAGATTTGGAGCAGAGAGTGCTCAGAGAAAAGCAGTGTTGATGATGTAATTAATACAGTTAACAGCTGGGAATGTGAATCAGTGCGAAGCCCCATCTGAGAAGACCCTGTGAAGGACTCAGGTTTGGGCACGAAAATCACTCTATCCAAGGCACAGCTTTAACTCAGGAACCTGAAGGTATCTTCATGGTCAGCCTGGGGAGAAGGGTGACCAAGTTCTGACACATGAGTCCCCCTGTTCTTCATCTCTCACCAGTCTGTAAATTAGAACAAGGAAGGAAATTTGGGTAGTGAAGGGATTTTTTTCCTTTTAACGCTTGAGTATTAGCTTTCTTTTCATTCATTTATTTATTCTGTTACTCTTATATGAAGTCCTTCTTTCCCCAGTCTATAGACATCTGTCTACTTTCAGACAGTGTTATCATTGTTATCATCTAATTGATATTCCCAATCTCTGCCCCAAGATGTAGAACCATATCTCCAGCTTGGGTAAAGGACGTGATCATACTTATATCCCATTGTCACCCCAAACTCAAAATGGGCCCAAGAGTTGATTGACTTCTCTCAGTATCTTATCATTCAGGCACATCTCTCAAAAATCATGTTTTCTTTTCCATTCTCACTTCCATTAATCCTGTTCAAATCCTGAAGGCTATGTGGCATCATGGGAAGAGGATGAGACTTAGGTTTGAATCCTGCCCTTGTCATTTCCTAGCTGGTATCCATGAGCAAGCATGTTATTTGATGTTCGTGAGCCTCATTCCCTAAGTGATCTTTTTGAGCCTCATCTCTAAAATTGGCATGGTAGTACTTGCCTGCCTCACTGGATTACTGGAGAATATTAAATCGGGCGGTGCGTAGGAGTCATCGAACACAGTGCCAGGTGCGCGCCATAGGTGCTCAGTAACTAGTTACTGTTCTGTAAATGCTTTACTATTAATATTTTGAATGCGTAGAGTGCAGCGCCTGGCGTGCTCAGGGCCACTGTTTTGGGAAGCCATTCGCATGTGATCCTCCCCTGGGATTGTGGAACCCAATGCTGAATATATTAGGTGTCCTCCACCTCCCTAGCACTTTTCAACAGATGAATTGGCTTCTACGTTTCAAAAAACCAGAGCTGTGGCCCGCCCCCTTCCCCTGTGGAACCCCCTCAGCTTTCTACTTAGCAATGGCTTGTGTCTAGACTCCTTCCCTCCTCCATTTATTTTGATACAATGAAGTTGGCATCTCTCTGACCTTCTGCCTGAGGTTAATCCTTCCTTCTGGGTTCTGGGTCCCCTCCCTTCCTGCCCAGGGTCCCCTCCCTTTCTTTGTTGTGCCCTCTTCAACCACACCTTCTTTAGTGATTCTTTCCTATCAGCAATTAACTGTTCAGGCTTCTCTTATCTTAAAAAAATACAAGAAACCATGTGTGATTTCTTTCTCCCCCTGCAGCTTCCACCCTGTGCTGTTCCCCGCCTTCACAGCCAGCCTTCCGGAGCCTGGTGCACACCCTCGTCTCCGCAGTCAGTTCCCCGCACACGACTTTCTGCTTCACTCCATTTCCTCCTGTGACCTTGTCACTAAGTCTGCACTGCTGACCATACTTTTCTTACTGAAACGCATGCTTTCTTTGGCTTCTCTGACTTCACATTAGGCTGATTATTCTGCTACCTTTCTGATCACACCTCAGTTTCTTTTGCAAACTTTTCTACTTGTGCTTTCTTAAATAATGTTGTTCCTCACTGCTCTATCCTAGGCTGTCTTCCCTTCTGATTCTGAACCATCTCCGAGGGAACCAGTCTACTTGTTCATTTGTCCTCTGTACGCACACGACATGCTCATTTCTGTCTCCAGCCCAAAACTCTCTCTTAAGCATCAGATCTAATATCCAACACCTCAAACTCTCTGAGTCCGACTGAACTTATATCCCCTCCCGATTGCCTGAAGATGCTCTTCCTATAGCAGGTCATGGCTCATTTGTCTAGAGCAGTGGCTCTTCACTTTAGTGGGCGTCAGAGTCCCCTGGAAAGTGTGTTCAGATGGCTGGGTCCCATCCCCAGAGGCTCTGAGTCAGTAGGTCTGGGGTGGGGTCTTCTGAGAATTTGCATTTCTCGGAGTCCCAGGTAATGCTGATGTTGCTGGTCAGGGGACTACACTTTGAGAACATCTGTTATAAGGAAATTAGGCAGTTTTTCCCATTCCTTACTCTACCCCTGTAACTTCCCCAGCCTCTAGTTCCCAACTAGCATCTGAATAATCTTGTCAGTTTTGCCTTTTATAATAAATACCTCTCTATCTAGAACCCTCCATTCCCTCTGCCACTAGTCTGATTTATTGCAGTAACCTGCTAACTGGCCTTTCTGCCTCCGGTTTCACTTTTAAATCTGTTCCCCATATAGCAACCAGTGTGAGCTTCTTAAACCATAAGCCATTATTAGTCCCCTGACTGCTTTCTTCCATAGCTCTCCATTGCCTTTGGGATAAACCCAAACTTCGTAACGTTGACCTGGCCTCTGCCTACCTATGTGGCACCATCTCTTCTCCCTCCTTACTTTGCACAGAGTTCACCAAGCATACAGAGAAGCACATGCAATCTAAATACATATTATATAGCAATTATTGAGTGCTTGCTGTGTTCTAGCCACTGTGGCACTTTTGCACACATTAACTTCATTTAATCTTCCCACTAACTCTATAAGATGGGTTACATTATACAGATGAGGAAATGTGACCCATTTTATAATGTTGCCATCCCTGTGTACCAGTCCTTTCCAGTCAGTTGTGTCCAGGGTAACAGGGTTGGATTCACTCAAAACTGACTACCAAGAGCTAATGATAATAACCATGACAACAACATGAGTAGTAATATCTAACAATTTTTGTTAATGTACTTTGTGCCGGGGCACTCCGTGTAAACATAACTCATGTATACTATTCCTGATTTCCAAAGGAGGAAATTGAGAGAGGGAGTAACTTGTTCAAAGCCACAAGTTCAAGATCACAGGACCTAGGTTTGAATTTAGGTCTTGTGACTCCAAAGCTCATGCTTTTTTTTTTTGAAAGTTTCATGACTTTTTAAAAATAATTAATTTTTGGCTGCGTTGGGTCTTTGTTGCTGTGCACTGGCTTTTCTCTAGTTGCGGCGAGCGGGGGCTGCTCTTCGTTACGGTGTGTGGGCTTCTCATCACAGTGGCTTCTCTTGTTGCAGAGCACGGGCCCTAGGCACACAGGCTTCAGTAGTTGTGGCTCGCGGGCTCTAGAGCGCAGGCTCAGTAGTTGTGGCTCGCGGGCTCTAGAGCGCAGGCTCAGTAGTTGTGGCTCGCGGGCTCTAGAGCGCAGGCTCAGTAGTTGTGGCACACCGGCGTAGTTGCTCAGCGGCATGTAGGATCTTCCCGGACCAGGGCTTGAACCCGTGTCCCCTGAACTGGCAGGCGGATTCTTAACCACTGTGCCACCAGGGAAGTCCCAAAGCTCATGCTTTTAACTACTCTGTCATTTCTGTGGGTGGAAGCAGTGAAGTTATTTAGAGAGCTGTTTATCACTTGGCATCTTCTAAAATTTAAAATCCTTCTATGTCTTTAAGTGAACTAAAAAATTTTTGGCAACCCTCCCATCCTCATTGGAACCCACCCACATGCACCTGTCTTTCTTCCAGATCTCATCATACTGTGGTAAGAAGAGTTTGGAATTGGAGTCATACTGGGTTCTGATGCCATCTCTACTAACCATCTCCTTGGATGAACCCTGGGATAAATTACTTTACCTCTTTGAACTGCTGATTGCTATAAGAACCAGAATAGTAATGCTTCCCTCATGGGGTTGCTGAGAAAAAGAAATGTGAGAATACCTGTCTATTCTCTCCATCCCTTGTGCTTTTGCTTAATGTAACATTGGGCATTATCACAGTAGCTTCCTTGTTGTGTTTCCTGCACAGATCACCACTGCCCCTCTCCTGTTCTTAACTCCTGTCACTACTCACTAGGCTCTACACTGCCACCTGAAAAATATTTTTGAAATACAAACTCTAGTGACTTTCTGTTGATAGTAATGGTGAACTTTTATTCAGACATGCACCCTTCTACTGAAACAACCAAAAATATTATTTAGATAAAATACAAAAACCAAACCAAACCCATCCTTCTTCTTAAAGCATCAAAGAGCTCACAGGCATTACCAGGTTAAAACTGGGGTGGAAAACCCATGCAAGAGTGCAGGTTTGACCAGCGGTTGTGGGGGACAGAAATAAAGCCCAGATTTCTCACAAGAAGCTGGGACCCCAAAGGACTGCACTGTCACGGTGAGGGTGGACCTGAAACATACCAGCTCTCTTGTGGAATTGCAGCCCAGGTTCAAGATGACTGGCTCAACCAAGGACTCTCAAGTCTTGAATTGGTTTATGGGCTGGTTGTGCCTCTGGGTGTCTGGCAAAATCAAGTGGAAATTCTTTCAGAAGGAAGGTTTCTTCTGCCTAGGCCTCAGATTATTCAGTAACCGGCACGTAAATATAACCAGGCACCCAAGGAAACCATACTCCAAGGGCAAGAATCATCAGCAGCCACAGACAACAGAAACAGCCCTTCATAAACGTCATCAGATATTGGAATCATTACCATCTATAAAAAACTGTGTTTAAAGAAACAAAAGATAAACTTGAAGATATCTGCAAAGAATAGGAAACTATGAAATGTGACATAGCAAATTAAAAAAGGAATCAAATAAAACTTCTAGAAAGAAACATAACAGTAATGAAATTTAAAACTCAGTGGATGAGGAAAAGTATATATTTGATTAAATATTTTAAAGAGAAGAACCTCAATGGATGCATTTAACAGAAGATTGAGTAAAGCTGAAGAGAAAATTAACAAACTGGAAGACGGTCAGAAAAAATTATCCAGAGTATAGCATGGAAAGACAAATAGAAAATGCAGAGGGAGAGGGTAAGAGACATAGAGAATAGAGTGAGGTCTAAATAAGTTTAATTAGAGACCTAGAAAGGAGATGAGAGAGAAAATGAGCGAAGGTGAAATTTAAAGATAATGGCTGAGATTTTCCATAACAGTTGAGATACCAAACCACAGATTTACAACCAATGATTGTAAGTAGAATTAAAAAAAAAAAAATCCAAACTTAGATACATCAAGATGAAACTACAGAAAACCAAAGGGAAAATCTTAAAAGCAGCTAGAGAAAAAGACAGATTATCTTCAAAGGAGCAATAGACTGACCCTTGACTCCTCATCAAGTATAATTCTGATTATGTTATTCTCATATTTTTCAATGGCTTTCCATCCCTAAAACGTAAAATACATGCTCTTCAGCATGTCATGTGAGGCCTTTCGTGGTCTGGTCCCTGCAACATGTTTAGACACAGAGAACCTTTGTCCTTCTCATTTTACTCTTGATTATGTGCCTTACACATGGTCTTCCTTTCTGGAATGCTCTCCATGCCCATCCATCTAGCCAGCTCCTACTCAGCCTTCCCGTTTTAGCTCGGGGGTTCACTGTCAAACTCCCTGGCTCCCTTCTCACTGCCTTTGGGCACACTGCTTGCCAGCAGTCACCAACTCCATGTACTTCAGTATTTGTTTGCATTTTGTTTCATTTCTAGTACACGAGTTTCCGAGGACAGAGCCAGGGTCATTTGTAGTGCCTGACACTCCACAGATATTCAGAACCTTCATTGAGTTGACGCCAGCATTTCAGGGAGTCCCACGGCCACTTAAGCAATATCTTGATGTAGGTTTTCATGGCTCTTCCCATGATGCTCTGATTCTTGCTTGTGTGGAAAACAGGCTGCCACAGTTAGCACCAGGATCCCTGAATGATGTCTTCGGCTGGCTCTACCCCTTCAGTACTTCCATTTCCTTGGTGAAACTGGAATAACAATATCCACTGTACCTGTTGTATGAAGTTATGGTGTGGATCAAATGAGGTGATGTATGTGAGCACACTGTGAACGTTCTGTGGCACTGTACAATTGCAGTAGCTTTATTTCAGGGTGAGAGATTTGCTTGGGCTGGCAAACTTGCAGCACAGAAAATGATTCTTTGTTTGTTTGTTTTTCATAGTCACAGGAGACTGTTTCCTTATTTTTTTAAAAATTAATTAATTAATTAATTTTATTTTTGGCTGCGTTGGGTCTTCGTTGCTGCGCCCGGGCTTTCCCTAGTTGTGGTGAGCAGGGGCTACTCTTCGTTGTGGTGCGCATGCTTCTCATTGTGGTGGCTTCTCTTGTTGCAAAGCACGGGCTCTAGGCACTCGGTCTTCACTGGTTGTGGCGTGCGGGCTCAGTAGTTGCGGCTTGAGGGTACTGGAGCACAGGCTCAGTAGTTGTGGCACACGGGCTTGGTTGCTCGGCGGCATGTGGGATCTTCTTGGACCAGGGCTCAAACCCGTGTCCCCTGCATTGGTAGGCGGATTCTTAGCCACTGTGCCACCAGGGACATCCAGAAAATTATTCTAACATGAATGTTACCTTGCCCTGTGAGGACTTGTGTTGTCATGCCTACATTTCACTGGGGAGAGGGGCCCAGAAAGTAACTTTTCCTCGTTGGTTGATTTTGAGAGATCTGAGGGGAATTGTTTTCATGGACCAATTTATATTACAGTTTTCATTGAGTTCTTGGTGGAAATTGTAAATTTCTGTGACCCTTCATTCAGAGATGAGAAAGCTTGGATTTGTCAGAGTTTGTCACTCTTTTAATTGGAAAGATTGAAACACCTTTTTGCCCAATTCCTTGCTTTTTTCTTCACATTGCCTTTACTTAGTATCACAGTCTAATCATCTGAAAACCTGATGAATTTGTCAAGTGTTAAGAATCAGCCTTGTTAGTCCATTGTTTGTGTATGAGAAGGCCAAATCAGAATCATTTTTAAGGAAGTGGCAATGCCAACTCCAGCAAACCATGGTGTTTTACTTTTTGAATGTTTAAAATAGAAGTTTCAGGTAATCTGTATAAAGAGATTAGGATTTTACTGGATTTTCCCTCCTAGAGTGTTTTTTTTGGAGAATATAGTGAGCAGTTGCTTATATTTGTAGTGTGTCCAGTTTTTAGAAAATTCTGTTTTTTAGATGAAGAATTTTGGTAGTCACTAGTTTCTGGACATTTTTAACTGGAAGGGGCCACAGAATGCATGGGGCCGGCTCTGCCTTCAGTTCGGCAGACTGAAGGCTGTGGGGAAACATAACCTTTTCCTTCGTTGAGGACTGCCGGCAGCTCTGCCCTCTTCTAGTAATTCATCAGGGAGTTTCGTCGTTCTGTGAAAGCATTTTCCCTGATAGTCAATCAAAAGCTCTTTAACTTAAGCCCCTTTTTTTGTGCTAAGTCATTCATAGTGATGGAGACGCACTTTGCAGCATCCTTCTCATAAATCTCTCTCAAATCTTGCCTCTGTTCACTGTCACTGCCACTGTCTTAATTTAGATTCTGATTGCATCTCATCTAGACTGTAACCCCAGCTTCCTAAGCTCTCTGCTACTATTGTCTCTCCACTCTGGAACGCTACCAAATTCATAGCTCTAAAATGTATGTGTCCCTGGCCTTTATAGTGCTTTGTAGGATAGTATCCAGGCTTATCAGTTTCACTGTCTGGACCTGTGTGTTAGGAAGTATGTTCTGCTGAGAGTGGCTTTAAATCCTAAAATATCAATGGCTTAAACAAGAAAGTTTATTTCTATCTCACAGAAAAGAAGAACAGAGGTAGGCAGGTCAAGGTGTATAGGTTAGCTCCATAGTCTTCAATTCTGCTGTGCTGCTGTGCACAGCAGGATGCACTGTTGTCCTGTAGCCTCCAGGACCGAGATGAGTGCTTGAGGTCCAGCTGCCACATCCACACTCCAGCCAGCGAGAAGGAGGAAGAGGGGAAGGCTGCGCCTCCATCCTTTAAATCACAGCACTTCAACCTGCGTCTTACTGGCTGAAACGTAGACATTCAGGCCATGCTTAGTTACAAAAAGACTGAGGAATGTGGTCTTCTAACTAATACTAGCTAAAAAAAAAAAAAAAAAAAAGGGAGTTCTGCTTAGTAGGAAAGAAGAGAATAGATAATTGGGCAGTAACTAGAATCTCTGCCATAGCACCTATCCCACCTCCCCACCAGGTTTGTTCCTTTCCCCATCCAGTCCCTTCCTGCCCAACACTTGTGTCCTCAACCTGTTAGTAGCTACAATGAATCTCTTACTAATCCTTTACCATGTCAGGCTCTTTCACAGCTCTGGGCCATTGTACAAGTGCTGGCCTTTACCTGGAATGCCCTTCAACTTTCTTTTCTCCAAAACATCTGTATATCCTTCAAGCCCAACTCACTTCCTCAGTGAATCTTTCTTATTTCCTTAACACTGACAGCACATTACTTCATACTTGAGGATGTATCAGTGGAAGAGCTTCAGGAACTTAGTAGTTGAAGAGACTTGGGTTTGAATTTCTTCTCTGCAACTTGGGCTGGAAAACTATAAATATGGAAGTTCTTGGCATATAAATTATACTTAGAGCCATAGTGCAGATCTCTCTTCTTGAGTTCCAGATATTCATGTTGAACTGCTTACTCAGTATCATCACTTGAAGATCTCACAGGTGGCCTCTCAAATAGAACCACCTCTGAAGTAGAACCCTTGATTTTCACCGCCTTCTCTAGTCTTTCCTGTACCAGTAATGCCTCCATCAGCCTAGCTGCCGATGTCAGAAAGCTTGAAGCAATCCTTTATTTCTTATATCTAATAATCCTTAAACTCTCACATCTAATTACCACCAAAGTCTATTAGTTCGACTCCAAAATATCTCTTAAATTGATCCTATTAATTCCATCTCCAGTGCCTGTATTGTAGCACTATCCTCTCGTGTCTGGACTTTGGCGATAGCTCTTAACTGGTCTCCCAACATCCCCTCTTAGGTTGGCCGAGTCTCAAGTTAGGCAGTCACTTTCTTGAACAAAATCCTTAGCCAGCTTCCTATTGTATGTAGGTTTAAACTCGGGATTCTTAACTTCTGCACGGCCCCATCTGACTCGACTCCTGCTGCCTCTCGTTTCCATTTGCAGCCGTGCCCGTTCTTGCTCACTGTGCTCCAGCCACGTGGTCTTTCTGTTCCTGATCGTGCCAAGGACTTCCCGCCTCCACCCCTTCCCAAGTACCATTCCCCACTCGGGGTCTTTTGTCCCCTTCCTCCAAGGGCAACTCCTACACACACCATCCTCATATCTCAGCGTAAATGTCACTTGCACACAGGGCCTTTCTCTGACATCTTAATCTAAATCATATGTTCTCTGCTCTTCCTCCTTGGGAGTGTTCTTTCATTCTTAGCATTCATCACAGTTTATAATTCTATATTTATTGAGCGCTTATTTATTGAATATCACTCCAACATTAAACTGTATGTTCCATAAGGGCTGGAATCATCTTTCTTTTATTCACACTGAATCCTCAATGCCCAGTGCTCAGTAAATACACATGGTATAAATGAAGAAACAAATGATCTTGTGATTAAACAATGCGATAGATTTCTCTCATTAAATTGACAACTTTGCTACTTGGTGTGGCAAGACGTAGTTGTTGGAAACCTGTTAAGGTGATTCACTTTTCTAAACTGGCAGTGTGTTTCTTCACATTCATTGAACGTATCTGTGGTGCTCACCTGTAAGGCTACAAGCTTCAGTTTAATTTATTAGAGTGCATCTTTGTCTGAACAAAGCCTTATTTCTGCCAGGATATCCTTATGAACACAGAACCTGAAAAGGTCATGTGCAAGTGTGATCTCTGAAAATCATAATTGGGCCCACTTGCATGGCTTGCCCTCTTTTTTTGAATGCAACCTGGCATAACCTTTGGAACAGAAGACTTGCTTGTTGTTGGGATGGAATCTGAAGCCATCAGTGACCGTTACAGAAAGCCGCATGCCCAGGATTTGGGCTGTCTTGGAAAAACCTTCACTACCCTGTCTTGATTGCCAGCTCTTGAGACCATAGACTTGAGACTTGAAACTCGGATATCAGATATCTAGGTAGAGTATACTTGTTCATGGTAATTCCAGCCTCCTAATCTTTCCTGAATTACCTCTTCTGTAGAACACATTGGCAAGATATGTTATGGAACTGGTCAACAACTTGTGTGGGTTTTTTTCTCTCTAAGAGTATAAAAGATGTTGTTCTGAAAGCATCTGATGATTTTGGAATCCTGAACTTGGTCTAAAATAAAAGATGAACTTGGATGATGTCCCTCTTTTACAGGGTGATAAAGAGGGTGATCGACAATGGGAAAGTTTTCATTTGTTTTTCTTTTTAGAAAACAGAATTCTGCTTTCAGTGGGCACTATGGTAGGTAGATTTTAGCATAGATGGAAAAGCATACAGTTGATTGTTCTTAAGCCCCAGTAGGTCAGATCATGTCAGTGTTTCCAGAGTACGCCCAGAGTAAAGTTGGCTTTTAGCTGAGCCTTTGCTAAGAGGCAGCCAGTCCTGAAAAGGATTTATTTATTTATTTTGGCCTTGGTAATGTCTAAATGATGATAAGTACAAGTCTCTCTTAGCTAGCTGGAGTGGGTCCCACATGAATTGGTTGTGACCCCTAGAATCCAGAAACTCCAGTAGAGTTGGATAAGAATATTTTGTGGGGGAAATCTAATGTAACACATGAAAATATAAAATATTAAATGTTCAGAAGTTTGTAATTTGCTGCTTTTTTTCATGAGTGGTTTTAATACTTCTGGTCCAGAGCCTAACTCCCTCTTTAGTGGTTTCAGTTTCTTGGGTGAATGTGAATTTTATAAGTTTTTTAAGAAAGGAAATTAAACATTAAAAGACTTTAAGTACTTTACTCTTTATATAATGTCACTAAGAAAAGCCAGGAAAATCAGGGTTGGCTTTTTTATTTGTTTATTTAATAAATATAATCTATTTTCCACCATTTTGTTTGTTATGGCTGTACCAAAGTACTTTTAAAAGTTAACATTTATTTTGATTTTGTTTTATTTCAGCAGATGTGCATAATAAGTTAACCTATCTCTATTCTTCATTGTGGGCTGGGGCAGTGTATAACATTTAGTTATTTTGGCATTTTGACACATAGGCGATTTAGTTTAATTCAGCATAATTTGATGCTCTCCACTTGTATGATGCCTAACATATGAATAATGTTAAATAGATAAAATGCGGCCTGCTGAGTGTGAGCATTACTACAAGTTAGTGACGTAATTGACCTTAGCCAAGTCACCTAACCACTGTGGGCCTGGGTTTCCTTTTCTGTAAAATGAGTAGTTTGGGGTAAATGGTATCCAAGAATCCTTGCAGCTCTGAATTTAAAAATCCCATGAGTCTGTATGCCTAATAGGTATGTGTCTACCTGATTCCTCCTCCTCTTCTTTTCTCTTTTTTTTAAATTAGGAAAAGAGGATGCTGGTGCACCAGTTACAAAAGACGAGGACACCTTCATGTCACAGGACACAAGAGCTTTACCAGAGAAGTCGCTGCAGAGATCAGCAAAGGTCTCTGCCTGTTTTCTTCACTTGTCTGGCTGGTAGCTGAGCTACCTGTTGGAGGCCTCTCATACAATTCAGTTAGGACTGTAGTTGGTCGGTTAATCAGAAAAGTCAGTGGAAGCAGGGAATCATAAAAAGTGAATCTTTTTCATAACTTTAAACATATATTCATTTGTCTGTCTTTGGATGAAGGGCCAAGGCCTTTTCTTTGTGTATGGATATGTTTATTGAGGTTCTGCATTATCTTTTTCTGCATAAACTGCACTTGTAATGTGACATCTATGATTTCCAGTTTGGTTTATTTAAAGTGGAGTGAGAGGGGCTTCCCTGACAGTCTAGCGGTTAAGACTCCGCGCTTCCACTGCAGGGGGCACGGGTTCGATCCCTGGTCGGGGAAATAAGATCCTGCATGCCATGCGGCACGGCAATAAATGAATGAATGGAGTGAGAATTTAGGTACTGGTGAAGCAATATGAATGTAGACTCCTTCTAGATTTTTAGTTTTTTGCTCCAATTTTTTTTATTGTTGTCATGACCATATCTAATTCAAAAGTAAGTTTTTAATAAGTATTTTTTAGTTTCTCCAAAGTATTTAATTTAGTTATCCAGTAACAAAAGCAATTTGTTTTTTTTGCGTAGTTCAATTTTATTTTTTAATTATATATGCTAGGACTTCCCTGGTGGCGCAGTGGTTAAGAATCCACCTGCCAATGCAGGGGACATGGATTTGAGCCCTGGTCTGGGAAGATCCCACATGCCGCGGAGCAACTAAGCCCGTGTGCCACAACTACTGAGCCTGTGCTCTAGAGCCTGTGCGCCACAACTACTGAAGCCCGCAGGCCTAGGGCCTGTGCTCTGCAACAAGAGAAACCACCACAAGGAGAAGCCCGTGCACCACAACAAAGAGTAGCCCCTGCTCGCCACAACTAGAGAAAGCCCTCACGCAACAATGAAGACCCAACACAGCCAAAAATAAATAAAATTAAATCTTTAAAAAAAAGTTATATATGCTAGTGACATTCAGATATGGGATCAAACACAGCTGATCCTCGCTATGCAGATAGCTCCTGGTGGAAGGAGTGGTACAATGACAAAGGATGGAGTATGTGATAGCATGAGGTTTTCCTTTACCAGAGGCATCCGCCAGCACGTGTAACCTGGGAATGCGGCGTTGCCACTCAGTCTAGCAAGTTGGTTAGGAGAGTGTTTCCTGCATATCGACATGAGGAATTTCGAAATTATATTACATATATTTTACTCTCCCCTGCCAATTGCCCATTCAGTTATCTAGATCTTTATTTTAATAAGCATTTTGAATACTAACCATATACTAGGCAATATGATAGGTGTGAAAGAATATAATGAACGGAAAGATCGAGGGCTGGGTCTGGCTCACAAATTTGTGTTTTGCTTGACCTGTGCAATATTTAAAATTTTTGGCTTAGTAGCTTATACAAAAAAAAAAAAAAAAAAAAGGGAGTGTCAGGCTTCTGGCGTCTCTTGACAAAACAAAACATCCAGCAACAGTGGGCCACATTCTTAAATGACTTTGGTCAGAGCTGAGTAGAGGCAACCTCTGTCAGTGGAATTTGTGTTCTGCAATTTGCTGCTGCCCCCCAATGGTGCTCCCTCTCTTGCTATTTTTGGTTTTGGGGTTTATTTGTTTTTGTATAGTTTCTTAATGAATTCAGTCTAAAATTACAAGGCAAAACTTACACTGTGGTAAAGTCATTTCTGTGACAGCTAACACATGAATCATGAGTAATGTCATGCTGATTTGTATACTTCTTGTTCTGTCGAACATTAAAACGAAAAGCATCAGACAAGATGGCATAGATTCGTTTCTCCTTGCTCCTCCCCCCTAAGCACAGCTACAAATTCTGGACAATAATAAGAAACAACCAAAGGAGAATTCTAAAAGATGAAAAGAGGAAGGCAAACTAGCTAGGGACTCTAGGGCTAGAAGAACAATGTAGTAGCAGGGGACTTTACAAGCCCTCCACCAACAGAAGGGGACCCAGGCCCCGGATTTCTGGATCCCAACCCCACAATAGAAGGTGGCTCAAGCAGACTCGTTCCTCACTCACATCTAACCGGTGGCCCTCCAACAGCACCAGGCAATCCCAGCAGCACCTATAAGACAGATTGACTGGGATCTCTGCTGATGGCAAGTGGCCAGGAAAAGGGCTCTCCTTCCCCACCACACCTGAGACTTCTCTCCCTCACCAAGAGACGCCAGGCATCTGGGTGGCCCTGACAACAGGGATCCTGCCACAGAGGTGGCCTAGCCCCAGAAGTCTCTTTGTCCCTATGGGCCTGAGACTCCCCTGCCCTACCTAGAGGTAACAGACAGCTGGGGGAACATCAGTAAGGGGGATCCTGCCGCAGCAAGCAGCCCAGTCTGGGAAGCCCCTTTGTCCTCATAGGTATGGGACTCCCCTCCCCCACCCAGAGACACCTGGCATCCAGGTGGCACTAGCAAGGGAGATCCTACCACAAGTATGTGGTCCAGGAAACCTCTTTATCCTCATGGGCCTGAGATGCCCCTCTCCCACCCAGAGATGCTGAGCAGCCAGGTAGCACCCATCGAAGGGGGTGCCACTACCCCAAAAACCCTAAACGAGAAGCCTCTTTGTCTCTGCATGGACGTGGGCTAGGATGTGTTCCTCATCCACATTAGAGAGACCAGCCAGGCGCCCAGGCCTCAGGAAGTTCCTTCCAGCCCCTCAGCAGTACCAGCAGAAACTAGTGGGAGCCCCAGTGGTACCTTGTCAACCAAACATATCAAAATAGCATTGCAAAGGCTCTGAAAACTAAATTGTCACTGTAACTACAGCCCACAAAAGTAGTCCGGGACCTGCACGCTAACCCTAGACAGGGTGACTGCCTTCTAAAAGACAAGATTTAAATAAGACCTTGAACCTGCTAACATTATAGCCAAAAGGTCCAGGATACATTAGGAAATCACCTTATACCAAGAACCAGGAAAATCACTATTTGAGTGAGGAACGACAACTAACACCAAGTTAGTTGATGCCAACACCAAGATACTGCAGTTACCTGATAGCGATTTAAAATAGCCATCATAAATATGCTTTAACAGCAATTAAAAATTCTCTTGAAACAAATGAGAAAACTGAAAGTCTCAGCAAGGGAATAGAAGGTATAAAAAGGGAGCTAAATGGAAATTATAGAACTGAAAAATACAGCAACAAATGAAATACTTGCTGGATGGGCTCAGTAGTAGAGTAGAGGTGACTCAGCACAGAATTATTTAACTTGAGGACCAATCAATAGAATTTACCCAATCCGAACAGAGAGAAAATACATTGAAAAAAAATGACCAGAGCCTCAGGAAGCCGTGGAACAGTAAAAAAAATCCAGCATTCAGATAATTGGAGTCCCAAAAGAAGGATCAAGAGAGTGGGGCTTAAAGAATAGATTATGCTGGGGACTTCCTTGGTGGTCCAGTGGTAAATAATCCGCCTTCCTATGCAGGGGACGTGGGTTTGATCCCTGGTCGGGGAACTAAGATCCCACATGCCGTGGGGCAACTAAGCCTGCGTGCCACAAACTACACAGCCCACATACCCTGGAGCTAGCGCACCACAACTAGAGAGAGAAGAAACCCCGCAGGCCGCAACTAGAGAGAAGCCCGCGTGCCGCAACGAAGAGCCTGTGCCACATGCCTCACCGAAGACCCCGCCTGCCGCAACTGAGACCCCACGCAGCCAAAAAGAAAAAAAGAATGCATTGTGCTGACTGGGAACAGGTTAAAAAAACACCTTAGAGATTTTGAGGTCCTAGCAACAGTTGTATAACATTAATGTGTGATGGTATCCATCTGTATGATTATAATTTTCTTCTTTTCTGGTGGACTCAGTAACTTGTGTTTAAGGTTAGAGAATAGTGGTGGCTGAATGGTTCCAGAATTGAGGATTTTTGGAGTAGGTGCAATGGAACAACAAGAGGGGTGAGGCATTTGATGACATACGTAACAGGACTTGAAGTGATGAAACATGGTGTCTCTGGCAGGTAGGAAAGGACTCAAGGCTAAGAGGTAGCTAACAGACATAGAGAGAAGGCAAGGGTCAAGGCACTAGTGGTCTTGATGTGGTGAAAAAGCCCGTGGAGGGGCACAGGAGAGTGAGAGAGCTGAATGATGAGTCAGTCCAAGATGATGTGTTTCTCTTGGTAGAAATAGCATGTACTTGTGCTATTGAATTTTTGCCTGGTGAAATGAGAGACTGGGTTTAATCTTGGAAAGAAGGAAGGTTAAAAGGTTTCAGCATTTGAAGGCATAATAAAGGAGTTATTTACGTTTAATAACATTTTAAAATAAACAACTATTGTGTTGTTCACCTGAGATACTGGTATAGTTCATGTGAGAAAAATGTAATGCAGAACAAATACCTGGAGCCGTACTTCCCTGCTGGAGTCTTACATATTTCTTTGAGACATAGGTCTTGGTTTTAAAAGCACTTTCATCTAATTAATCTGTGTATTGCTTAGTTTTCCTTGGGTATATGTGCTCGCTGGCTTCAGTTGTTGCAACTTAAATATAGATAACTTAGTCACAGAGCATCACTGAGAGGTACTTCATTTAGACTTAGAAAAACTCCTGGACCCAGATAGTTGACCAAATAACATCCTACTGACTTCTCCCAACTGTTATCCAGTCCTACAGATAAACAGCATTGACTATATCTTTGGTATTTTCAGGTGGTTTACATCTTGGAAAAAAAACATTCCCGTGCAGCGACTGGCTTCCTCAAACTCTTGGCCGATAAGAACAGTGAACTGTTTAGGAAGTATGCCCTGTTTTCTCCCTCGGACCACCGGGTGCCTAGAGTTTATGTACCTCTCAAGGACTGTCCTCAGGACTTTGTGACCCGGCCTAAAGATTATGCCAACACGCTGTTCATCTGCCGCATTGTGGACTGGAGGGAAGACAGCAACTTTGCCCTGGGGTAGGTGGCCTCTGGCGAGAAAAACCACAGATCCCAGACAGAGCTTGGTTTAGGTAGCATTTACGTAAATTTTTTTTGTGTGTATTTTAATTATTATTTCTTCATTAAAGCATGCGTACTAGGTGTGGTTCTTCAGAAATCACCCTTAGCTACCACCTCAACTGGCCACCTATAAGTTCCTTGCATTGCCAGGCAATCACCTTTTTTGTTTGTTTTCGGTTTTTGGCATAAAACATAAGCACATTCTGAACCTCTGCTTATTTCCTGTTATGTTATGAATCCTGTTTGTACTTGTGAACTTGAAAAGAATTCATTGTATCAAACAATCAGATCCCTCCTTTCAGACACTAGTGTTAAAATGTGTGAAATTCCAGGGGTATTCATGGGACCTCAGTCTCCCATGCTTTAAAATATGAATGTAAAGGTATGTTTGAATGATGTGCTTTTTTGGTATTGATCCTTCAGAGGTTTCACTTATGGCATTAAACATTAAATTACCCTACTGTAAACAGGGAAAGGTACCATGTTTTTAGGGAAGCTTTCAGAAACCAGTCTAACTTAAATATAGATTATACAGCCAGAGAGCATCATGGATAGCCATTTCCTTGTAATCTGAAGAAACTGCTGGACCTAGCTGTTTGATCAAATGCCGTGCCTGTTTCCTTCTTACAATTGGTATTCATTTTGAAAGAGAAGTGGTATTAAGTTTTAGCTATATCTGTAGCCCTTTATTATAGATGGTGTCTGGTTTATGTTTAGGTTTCATTTTAGGAAATGAAAATAAAGGCATACAAGCTAGAACAATTTGCTCTGACACTACTTTTAGTCTAATTTGGTGACTTGCTTGTTGGTCATCTAACTTGTACAGGATGGACCCTCCTGAGAATGTTCCGTGATTATGAGTGCTGACACTGAATGGATGGCCACAATGTGCTGCTTTGATGAGGTTTATTCTCTGCTTAGCCTTTTATGGTTAGTCAAGTAAACCAAATCAAATCTGTGTGTCCTAATGCAATTTAAGAAATAACTATCCTGGGCCATTTTCTCAGTGATATGAAGATCACTGTGATTTAGATGATCTCAGAGCCACTCAGGAACAGTTGCACTTTCTTTTTTGCTCTCAAGTGGTGGGATTGCAATGTCATCATTTTGAAGCCTAACTCATTATCCAAAAGTGACGTCAACACCTTGAGCCCTAAATAGCCCTTCTCAGCGGCTTGCCAGTTTCTCACCATCCACTCAAAAGGCTCGATAATGGCTGTGCCACCTGGCCCTGGTCATTGTGCCTGCCACACTCTGCTTGGCAGTGAAAAGGGAACACTTTCACATCAAGGCAGGAAATCCAGCCTTGTCTTTTATCTGCCTTTCTGTCATATCCCATTGTGTATACTTGATTGGGCTGTTTCCTTAGTTTTTGAGCTGTAAGGGTGTAGTCAGGAAATCTTCACAGAATGAGTTTCTCTTATTACTCAGATGGCCCTTCAGGTGCTTTTTTTAACAGATGCTCCCTTACTTCATCAAGAACTCTTCTTGTGGGTAAAGTACAACAATAATCAAAAAAGGAGTCAGGCCTTTGAAGCAGCAAGGACATTCTCTGAATCTAAAGAAAGAATATTTTAAAATAATAACCATATATTAATCATCTATTTTTCAAAATGCAAAAGTTTGAAGATTCTCATACTTAGATGGAAAACTGTGCTTTTTCTCTACCTTTTTACTATAAAGACATTACAAATTGTCTTTTATGGAAATAAGCCTTTTAGAATCTTTGTGGAAAAGAGAAAATTTATCTCAAGAAATAAAATGTGGCGGGTTTTCATGATGAAGTTCTCAGCTGACATCTGTCTCGTGAGGGGTGCGTGGTGCAGCTGTTGCCTGTTGGTGGTCGCCTTGCTAGTTTGTTCTGGCTGTTACTGATCTTTAGGAGCTGAGGTCACCGTTTCCCAGTCAGAACATGCTGTGCTGTGACCGCTTGGGTTTCCTCTCTCATCTTTGCCAGGTTCTGACCCGGAGCGTGAAGGTAGTACTTGCTCTGGGTATGAATGTGAAAGCATAGAAACCATGCCTAAAAACCAAGTTTAACCGAAGCACCTTTCTTTTGAATTTCTTCCCTGCTCCAACACTCTACCCTTAAAAATTATTGAACTTCTGCCTATATAATTGCTACTGATTATTCAAGTCCAAAGTCATTTACTTCTTCTGCAGTTAAATTCAGTTCACAAAGACAGGTGTTAATCGTATGTGTAAGTCACTGCTGTATTGTGTGAGAAATACAAAGGTAAACAAGCTGTGGTTTCTTTATTTAAAGAAATGATAACCTAATGCAGAAGGAGTTTACATAAATGTCCTAGGATTAATTTGATTCTAAGAAATGGAATCCTACTTGATCTAATTTAAATAAAAGTGGTGATTAATATAAGACATTGGTGGTTCACCTAAAACCCAGGGCAGTAAGCGTAGGCAGGTCTCATGAGGAGCTCAGAACTAACAAGGTGGCAAAGGAGTCACAGCTTCTCTCTCAACCACCCTGACCAGTCCAGCCACCACATGGTATCTTTTCTCTACCGCTTTCTGCACATGAGTTGTATTAGTCTGCTTTTCTCTACACAGTAGCCATTTACCTGCTTGATAGCATACATGGCCCCCAAATGGTACTGCCAGTCCTCTGCAGGTCACACACTGTAGTCTACAGCACAATACAGAATTCCTAGGGTAGAAGATCTTTATTGGTCTATTGAGAGAGTTATTTGCCTAATAGTTTTAAACAGAGGTAGGGGTCCGAGGTCCTGCGATCCACTGCCCCATTATCAGGGACTGGGGGACTCAACTCTCTGGCAAAGAGTGTGGGTAAAGCAGATGGACTGAATGTCCTGTCTCTTTGAGCTCTAGCTGTGGTACAAAGCAGAGTGTTGTAAGCTCTTCCATAGGAATATAATAATTTTCTGGAAGCTTAGAGGAGGTGGATGAAGGGGGAAATCCAGGGTTGCTTCTGGGAGAGTGGAAGCCTCTTTGCTAAAAGATCACTCTGATTCAGAGTCCAGAGTGGGTGGGAAGGGCCATGACTGAAAGCAAGCAGTAGGCTGTCGCACTAAGATGGGATGGGAGAACCTGAAGTAAAGGAGCTGCAGTGAGAGAAGCAAAAGGAATGAAAAGAGTCAGGGGAGATGAAGAAGGTAAATTTTCTCAGACATGGTAACCAATTGGAAGTGGGGCATGAAAGAGAAGGACAGAACCTTGAATGAACTCTCAGGCCTCTGACTTGCGTAATTGGTTAGATGATGGCATTTAATCGTAATTCATCAAGGACAACTTCATCTCCTACTGTTCCCTTCACTTATGCCTCATTGCTTGCCGTTTCATTGCTAACTGTGTTCCTAGCTCCAGACTTCTGCACACTACACTTCCTTTCCCAGCAGCGGCTTTCTCCTCTCCCCAGTGTTTATTTAGTGAAATACTCAACTTTGAAACTTAACTCGGTCATCTACTCGGAAAATGTCGCCTCACTGAGTCCTCCGTCATGGTGCTCCCATAGTTTCTAATAATACCACTCTTAAAGCTCTCATCTGTTTGTATTGTAATTGCTTATGTAAGTTATTTACTTGGCCGTGAACTTCTTTAGGACAAGGATGCTCAGTGACTGTTTGCTGGCTGGTCAGATGGGTAGATGAAAATGATTTGATGACCCCAAGGTCTTCAGCCATGTTGGCTAGGAAGATGTTGTACCATAAATCAAGCTAGAAAACACAGGAGTAGTTTAGAACAGAAAGTGATGAGAACCAGGTTCTATGGTTTCAAAATCAACACTTGATAACAATATACAGTCAGTATATAACCGCAGGTGGAGAACCCCACATTTAGAATCTTTAACAAAAAGGTTAAGTAGCATGTGCACATTAATAGAATGTATAATTTCAGTAGCTTTGGAAGGGGCCTTCAGGAGGCCATCAGTCTTGGTGCCCCCTTCAGTGTAAGCATTGCTTCTCTGGCACTCCTAGTGGCACTTTGGTGCCTCCAGTTAAGGGAAGCCCAAAGAGAATTACAGTACTAGAGACCTGTAGTTGTTAAAAGTTATTTTTTATCTTGTTCTTGGAATTGGCATGAGAGATTTCAGTTGAACCTTATTCACCTCTATACGTTACATGCCACACTTTGATGAACCTTAGTCCTGTAATGCTATCAAAAATCTAAAGGTAATCTGTTCTTAGTGAACCCTTACTGGCTTTTCGGGATCACTGCTTATTGTTATGCATCACAACGTATTTAGTACTTTTTATATTTAGTACTAGATTCTTGTCCAAGATACTTAAAAAGCCACATTGACTTCCTTGCTGGAATGATTTGTAATTATATAATCAGACTTATAGTTTTAAGAGCTTCTCGACTCTCTTAAATCATCCTTCCCTTTAGAAACTCTCGCAGTGGAATTCATGCTTATACTTTCTCAGACCTTTGTGAAATCTGCTATCCTAAAGTATAGAGTTCACAGTCCCAGCCTTCTCTTCCAGGATGTCATGCACATGGAGATATCAAGGTCACTTTCTCCTAGATTTATCATGGTTTCTTCTTCTGGAATATTTAAGGATAAATCTTGAAGAAAATGGAAAAGTTTTACAGCAGCTACTGTGAAAAACATAATAGTGTTTCTTGGCAACACTGAAGACTAACTAAAGATCTATGACATGAATTGACCTAGAACAAACTGACATATTACTTTCTCTAGCAAACTTTGGTAGCTTTAAGAGATGGGAAGGAGGAAAATGAATAGGTCAGTGCATGTATAGCAGGGTTGAGAAATTTTTGGTTGAAAATGGATCGTCTAGACTTAATGTCATAGTACTGCTCATTTTAAGAGAATGAAGGACAGCAGCTTCCATTGGAGAGAGTGACTGGGTGAGGTGAAAGGAGAGGAAGGGAAGTTCTGATTGACGATGTGTGTGGTGGGGAAGAAGTGGTTGATGGGGAAGGGGGTCTGTTCTGGTATCTTCTTCAACTCCCACCTTTGCACCTATAAGGTGTCAGTAATCAGACAATCAGAAATATTTGTTGACTAACAGAAGCAAATACTTTTACTATTCCGTTCAGGTTTGATAGATACCAAATTTCTTATGAGGTAGATATGAATTAGGGAGGTGGTCATTAAATTACATTAAACTGTATTTAGGAAAATGAAACAGTAACTAGGTTGGTAGAAAAAACAAACAGGATAAATTAGTTTGTTTCATTGAGGCATAGCCTACAAGATTTGCAAATTGAAAAATAGCTCTAGCTAGTCCTTCCCCCTGTGCAAAGAGTATTTCACCTTTTCAAGAGAATGTTCGTATCTGAAGACTCTTCTGAGGAAGAGGCTGTGTTATGTAATCCTAAAAACTTGTGTTACCAAACTTAGACTTTATAAGTCCTTTTCGGGGGGGTGTGGCTCTAGCTTGGCTGGTAGACAAAAAGCAAATCAGGCTGAGGAGGGGGCTCTTTTTTGTGACCGTTGGGCTCCACCTGGTGGCCTGGAAGGGTCCGCTTTGGTAAAAGCTAATGTCTTCAACACTGAGAGCATCTTGGTCAAAACAGAGCAAAAGTAAAAGAAATGGGGGAGAGTGGTCCTGACGCAGGCTTTGTTTCCAAAGTGTTCCTTCCTTGTACCGTGTGCAATCATTAACCCTTCTTCCACGGCTGTCAGCTTCATCCACAGTCTTCTTGAAAATATTATTTTAAAGTATTAGAGAACCATAGCTACCATCAGCCTCCTCTTTGCTCCCTTCACATTGACATTAAGCTCTTCACTCTGAATCTTTAGGGCCTTCCCTAAAATCAGTCAGTGTTATTGAGCCTTGCTTCTCTTCCACATTCTGTCATCACTGATCTGCCCACACTTTTTTTTAAAAGTCCCCAATTCCTTACCTGCTGCCTTCTGCTGCATCATAATACTGAGCCAGAAAAAGGGAAATAATATGTTCTTTCCTCCTGATTATAGAAAATAATACCTAAAATATACAGCTCAAGTATTTGCCATACTTTGTTTTCACTGTGTATTGTTACTGAAGTTCTGGGTGTGGCCATGTTTGATTGTTCTCCACTTGCAGGTTCTCAGGGATCTGATATACCATTGTATCTGTTTGCATGGGGTTTCCAACATAGGCCAATATGCATGAAAGCATTTATGTGAGAGCGATAATGATAGTGATAATCACTCCAAGAATGTATGACTGCCTTCCTGTGTATAGCCTAGTTTTAAGGCTAAAACTTTATGAGGCTGTGTGGTAGAGGAAGGAGGATGAATGGCTTGCAACACTAATGTTGACTGTTAAGTGTTCCTATTTTCTTTAAGGCACAGAGACCAATTCGAAGGACTTTCCTGTCTTAATTTCTTCTATCTGTAGCTGGCCCCTTCCCTTAGTAAGGTTTTTACTAGCACATTACGCAGAACAGTGGACCTAATGCTTATTTGTTGAGAATGTTTGCACATACACACAACTCCCAAGTGTAAGAAGCTGGGAATGTTTCAGCACTGTCCTGATTAATCTTACAGTAGGACCCAGTTGTAACAGCATGGATTGTGAATGGGAACAGTATTTGTGGAGGCACTCTGGTGAGTGAAAAAAATTGAGGTAGTGATCATTATAAATTATTCTAATGAGGAAAACTTTCTGTCTCACAACTATTTGTTATTGCAGTATCAAAATTTTTAAAAAATTGCGGTTTTTTCTAATACATACTCATTACATATTTGATATTAAGATTATTTAAAACATGTGCTATAGAAAGTGAAATTTTTCCAGAATTTCATCCCCTGAAATAATCACTATTAAGGGTTGGGTATATATTTGTCTAAAATATTGTTTTAAAATATTTATTGGACTTCCCTGGTGGTGCAGTGGTTAAGAATCTGCCTGCCAATGCAGGGGACACGGGTTTGAGCCCTGGTCCAGGAAGATCCCAGGAAGTAGTTGTGGGGCACTGGCGGAGCAACTAAGCCCGTGTGCCACGACTACCGAGCCTGCGCTCTAGAGCCTGTGAGCCACAACTGCTGAGCCCGCATGCCACAACTACTGAAGCCCATGCACCTAGAGCCCGTGCTCCACAACAAGAGAAGCCACCGCAGTGAGAAGCCCGCGCACCACAACAAAGAGTAGCCCTCGCTCTCTACAACTAGAGAAAGCCGGCGCACAGCAACAAAGACCCAATGCAGACATACATACATACATACATAAAGAAATAAATAAAATGAGGTTTCCTTTATTAAAAAAATATTTATTAATATTAATTGCAAAGTATGTTTCACAGATAAAAGAATACATGTAACACTTATGTAATTTTTGAATTCTTGTATTTAAACCAACCCTTGAACTCACCACCCAGATTAAGAAATCTGTCACAATACTGTTGAAGCTCCGTGTGTGTTCCTCTCTGTCCTAACCCCTAATTTTTTCCCAGGAGGTAACCACTGTCTCAGACATACACTTTTCTTTATAATTTACCCATATTTATATCCCTGAAAGTGTTAGTTTTTGCTTGTTTTTGAACCTTATAAAAAATACCATGCTACACAGATTCTTCTGCAACTTGCTTTTTTTTCATTTAACATTATGTTTCCAAGATATATTCATATATTTCATTCATTTTAATTCATAATATTTCTGTTTCCTGAAATATACTATAATTTGTTTATCTAGCAGTGCATATTTGGGTTGAACCAAGGTTTTTGCTATTATAAACAATGCTCCTATGAACATTCCAGTGCTTACTAACTGGTTTCTCTAGACTCTACTTAACAGTAAAATTACTGCATCATCTGTGATACATATGTGCATGTTTAACTTTACAACTTTACAGCCAAATCATTTTCCAAAGTGGCGGTACCCATTTTTAGTCCTACCAGCAGTGTTTAAACTCCATTGCTTCACATTCTTATCAACATGTGATATTGTTAGACTCTTCAGTTTTTGCCAAACAAGTGGATGTAAAATGGTATCTCATTGTGATTTCAATTTGTATTTTCCTAATTACTGATGAGATTGCGCACCTTTTCATATATTTATGGTCATTATGTTTCCTCTCCTAGAGATTATCTTTAATGTTTTTACTCATCTTTTTCACAGTTAATTTTTTGTTTAGATAATTTAGATTTAAAATTGCAAAAATGGTACAGAGAGTTCCTGTATCCCCTTTACCCAGCTTCTCCTTATGTGAACATCTTTATATTATCATAGAATATTTACCAAAACTAAGACATTAACTTTGGTACAATACTGTTAAATAAAGTATAGGATTTATTCAGATCTTACCAGGTTTTCCACTAACCTCCTTTTTCTGTTTGAGCATCTGGTCCAGGATCCTACATTGCAGTTGTCATGTCACTGTAGTTTTTCCAATTTGTGATAATTCCTCAGCCTTGTCTTTCATGACCTTGACACTTTTGAAGAGTACTGGTCAGTGATTTTGAATGTTTCTCAGTTTGGGTTTGTCTAATGTCTTCTCATGATTAGACTGAGATTAAGCATTATTGGGAAGGATACCACAAAGTGATGTACATCATATCAGGGGGTACGTGATATCAGTATGTATACTGGTGAAGTTAACCTTGATCACTTGGCTAAGATGGTATCTGCCAGAATTCCTAACTTACTATTTTCCCTTGTAAATACTATACTATATTCTGGGAGATATTTTTTGAAACTCTGCAATTCTCTTTTTGCTTAAACTTTCACTCACTTATTTTAGCATTCTTTTTTTTTTTTTTTTTTTTTTTTTTTTAAAGGATTTTCTTATTTATTTATTTATTTATTTATTTATTTTTGGCTGTGTTGGGTCTTCGGTTCGTGCGAGGGCTTTCTCCAGTTGCGGCAAGCGGGGGCCACTCTTCATCGCGGTGCGGGGACCGCTCTTCATCGCGGTGCGCGGGCCTTTCTCTATCGCGGCCCCTCCCGTCGCGGGGCACAGGCTCCAGACGCGCAGGCTCAGCAATTGTGGCTCACGGGCCCAGCTGCTCCGTGGCATGTGGGATCCTCCCAGGCCAGGGCTCGAACCCGTGTCCCCTGCATTAGCAGGCAGATTCTCAACCACTGCGCCACCAGGGAAGCCCAGCATTCTTTTTTAATTGGGCTGTTTGTCATTTGATTTTTTGGAGTTTAAAAAAATATTCTAGAAAGTAGTCTTTTAGTAGTTAATAATACGGAAAATATCTTTTCCTTGGTTTAAGAGTTGTCTTTTCATGTTGTTAATGTTAACTTCTGAAGAACAGACACTTTAAGTTGCATTTTCTAACTTTTTGGTGCTGGTATATAAAATTACAGTTAATTTTTGTATATTAATTCTTTATCCAGACACCTTGCTAAATCCCCTTATTAATTTTAATACTTTGGGTATAGTTTTCTTTGGATTTTTAATGTAGATAATCATATCATTGGTAAACAGATTTGTTTCTTCAATTCAAATCCCTAAACCTTTTATTTCTTTTTCAAATCTTCCTGAACTGGCAACTCACAATTGGGAAGGAGATATATTCCACACAACTAAGTAATGACAGTTCAATTTTGAGTGAAAGAAATAGTAGCAGGCATTTTTTTCTTGTTCCTGATTTTTTTGATATTAGTATTAATAACTTTGCTAACGTGGCAGCTGATTATTAAAGGACTCAAGTGTTTACCTAGATCCATGTTTTGGGTTTTATTTATTTTTTTACCATCTTCAGTTTTCTTAGTTTTCCTTTGGAGTTTCAAGGAGGAATAGAATGCCTTTTTTGCAGGCTCAAGAGCATTAATTTGTTTATTTATTCAACCATCATGTATTGGGCACTTAAGATGAACAAGCATCAGTGTAAGATACAGAAACAAAGAAATGTTTATTCTCTTTAGGATGATTCTCCTCATCTATAATAAATAAGAGCTGTACAATACCTAAACCACTATTACACAGCTAGAAAGAGGCATGTGCCAGAAAGGAGATATAATCAAAGGAGAGTGATAATACTGAGGAGAGAGATCTGCTCTGGGGAAGGGATGACTTCTTGGTCTTGCTGCTATATTCCATGAAGGTGAAATGAGCTTGTTTTATTTTTTGGGGGCCTGGTTCAACATGGAAATCGTAAAGGGAGTGGCTTTAAGATAGAAATACATTGTTTAAGGAAGGAGCCATTAATAGTATTCTTATGCTCTAGAATCAGCTGTACCATGTCAGTGTGTACTGAATATCTACAAGATATATGATGTGAACAGTCCTGAGATTTTATTTTTGGTAGTAAGAGCTTTATATTTTCTGTTGCAGAGTGAAGGGAAGGAAAGGAAGTTTGCTTCTCATGGAAGATATTTTAAAATATTTTTATATTAGTTAGGATGCTTTTAGCACCAAGTGATAGAAAACCCTGACCCAAAGTGACTTAAATAATAAGGGAATATATTATCTCACATAAGTGGGAATCCAGAGGTTGTGCAGACTTCAGGCCTAGTATAGTCAGTGACTTGATATTATCAGATTGCCCTTTGCTGTTTTCAGTGATCTAGCAGTGGATTCTCTACGGCTGTGAAGATGGCTGCCAGTGTGGTCAAGCTGCATGCTTTCTTGATCACATCAAACAAGGAAGGGGGAAATTCTGTCCACCAACCATGATATCGATTATGGTCTCCAGGGGAGCTATGCTCTGATTTTATTAGAATAATGAAGCTCTAAAGATGAGATGAGTTCCCTCTATGAAGAAGATTAGGTTTCTATTAGGAAGGAGGAAGAGGGGATTGAATGTTGGTTAGGCAACCAGCACTGGGCACCATAGTTTCATTATAATAAATGTTTCTATAATTTTTAAATTAAAAATGTTACAACATTAAAGGAAGTTTAGAAAATAGAGAAAATAGTCACTCATAATCCTTTTTCTCTAAAAAAAATCAACACCATTCCCTTTTAATCTTTTCATAAATGTTTTTACATAGTTAAATTATACTATTCCTAAATATATTTTATTTTTTTACTTTATGTCATAGTCATTTTTATGTTGCTACATCTTCAAAATTATTTTTTAAATGCATAATACTCAGTTGAACAAATATGCCATGGTTCAGTTTATCATTTACCTATTAGTGGAAATCTAGATAACTTCTTTTACTCATTTGTCTCAGTTTTATTTTTTAGAACAGTTTTATATTTACAGAAAAATTGTCAAGATAGTACAGAGAGTTCTCATATACCTCCGCACCTAGTTTCCCCTATTGTTAACATGTAGTATGGTGCATTCGTTACAGTTAATGAACCAAAACTAATATGTTATTATTGACTAGGGTCCATACTTTTATTCAGAAATCCTTGATTTAAAAAAAAAATCTAACATCCTTTTTCTGTTCAGGGATCCCATTTAGAATACCTGTATATCACATTTAGTTGTCATGTCTCTTTAGGGTCCTCTTGGCTGTGAGAGTTTCCAAGTTATTTGGTTTTGTTTTGTTTTTTTTTTAATTCTTTATCAATCATAACTTTTATTTTTATTTTTTTTTAATTTATTTATTTTTGGCTGTGTTGGGTCTTCGTTGCTGTGTGCGGGCTTTCCCTAGTTGGGGCGAGCAGGGGCTACTCTTAGTTACGGTGCGTGGGCTTCTCACTGCGGTGGCTTCTCTTGTTGCGGAGCACAGGCTCTAGGCCTGCGGGCTTCAGTAGTTGTGTCTTGCGGGCTCTAGAGAGCAGGCTCAGGAGTTGTAGCGCACGGGCTTAGTTGCTCTGCGGTATGTGGGATCTTCCTGGACCAGGGCTTGAACCCGTGTCCCCTGCATTGGCAGGTGGATCCTTAACCACTGTGCCACCAGGGAAGTCCCCCAAGTTATTTTTGAAGGACATATTTTAGTGCAGAGTAGGCTGCTTTTTAAGAGAATTGGCCATTTAAAAAATTTATTTATTTATTTATTGGCTGCGTTGGGTCTTCATTGCTGCACGCAGGCTTTCTCTAGTTGCAGCGAGCAGGGACTACTCTTGGTTGTGGTGTGCGGGCTTCTCATTGCAGTGGCTTCTCTTGTTGCAGGGCACGGGCTCTAGGCACATGGGCTTCAGTAGCTGTGGCTCTTGGACTCTAGAGCGCAGGCTCAGTAGTTGTGGCGCATGGGCTTAGTTGCTCCGCGGCATGTGGGATCTTCCTGGACCAGGGATTGAACCCGTGTCCCCTGCATTGGCAGGTGGATTCTTATCCACTGCGCTACCAGGGAAGCCCCTGGCCAGACATTTTGATGCAACATTGAATCATAGTTGTCCTAAAGCAGCTGTTATCATCTTTTCAGACAGTGAATAGAAGACAGAAACTGCTTAGAAAGTTGTAATATTTGAACTGTAACACATGAAAGGGAAAGTTACTTTCAGTATTCATTTAAAATAAAATTTACACTGAAATAAAAATATAAAACAAATCCTTCTGTAAGAGAAATACACAGTGTGTAAGTCAGTTCCTTACTAGCTTCTGCTTTTGTTTAGATCCCAAGGTATTTTGGTTTTTAGAGTGATGGCAGAATTTATAAGTAGACAGCATATGATTCTTTCTGAGGCATCTAGGGTCTGAATACATGAGCTCTTATTGCTGACCTGTTAAATTTTTATCTCCTGCAAGCTATCTAGTCTATGCTACTATCAAATGCATCTTGAGTGAAAACCTATAATAAATTTATTTAAATATGATATTTGAGAAACATTCTCTGCAACTTAGTAAAATAAATGTTAATTACTACTAATAGAAACTTGGAGTCATTGATCACATTTGGAGGCCCTAATCAAAGTATAATTTTGTTTTTATAGGCCATGTTATAATTTCAATGAACAAATCAAGGTTCTTTGGACTCAGAATAGAGCCTGGTGAAAAAATTTTGCCAGAACACAAAGCAACAATAAAATTAAATAAAAGACAGGGTTTTTTTTTTTTACTTTAAATTTCAACAAAGATCTAATGACTGACCTGACTTGTTCTGACGAATATTAGGTCCATCATCACCTGCTTACTTTTGTCCTCCTTTCCTTTCACCTTTCCATCCCAACAGAAGTGGATCCAGTACTCAGCACTAGTCTTCTTTTTGGGGAAATTGCTCCATTTCTTGGTAGGCTGTCGTCTTTATCTAGTAGTCCTTCAGAAATGGTTTGTGAGAATTACATTCTGTGAGTTCTTGCATTTAAAAATCTTCATCTTTAAAGTCCACTAACTTCAGTGGTAGTTTTCTTTTTTTCTTTTTTTTTTAAGAAGAATTTTTTTTTTTTAATTTTATTTATGGCTGTGTTGGGTCTTCGTTTCTCTGCGAGGGCTTTCTCTAGTTGCGGCAAGCAGGGGCCACTCTTCATCGCGGTGCGCGGGCCTGTCACTGTCGCAGCCTCTCTTATTGCGGAGCACAGGATCCAGACGTGCAGGCTCAGTACTTGTGGCTCACGGGCCCAGTTGCTCCGCGGCATGTGGGATCTTCCCAGACCAGGGCTTGAACCCGTGTCCCCTGCATTGGCAGGCAGATTCTCAACCACTGCGCCACCAGGGAAGCCCAGTGGTAGTTTTCTGTATTAGTTTTTCCTGAGACGTGATATATACCCTTTCTGTCTGTAAAATTTCTTTTATTTCAGGAAAGTTGTCTTAGTGATATTTTTGAAAATGTTCTCTATTTCATATATGCAGTTCCTTCCTTCAGGAATATCAGTTATGCCAATGTTTGATCTCCTTCACCTACCTTTCATATCTGTTTTCCCTATAATCTTTTTATACTCTTAGTACGTTCCAATTTGATTTTTTCCCACTTCTCTCAGACTTTTCTCTATGATCCTTATTTTTTTCAAATAGTGTCAGTTCTTCATTAGTTATCTCCCTTATGATTTTTCATTTCTATGATGGTTTTGTTTTTCTTTTCTACTTATTTCCTGTTTTCTACGTCTAACACACTAGTTTTTATTTCCTTTTGTGAAATTTATTTATTTTGTATGCACTTGGATCTTTGCTTTAAGCTCTTCTTTAGTGGTGATATTTTCATAAATTTTTGAGTTCTTGCTAATATCTTTGGTCAAGATAGTCATTTCTGTGTCTGTATACTTATAAAGTATGTTTTATCCTTCTGCCATTTCCCTTTCTTGTTCTTTTCTTCCTTTTTACATGCAGTATTTTTTTTAGTGGAACACCTGGAATGGCTCCTCTCCCCACCTTCCCCCCCTGCATCTTTAAATAATGAGTTCTTAGATTTTAGCATTATAGTTTTTAAGTTGGATATTATAAAATGCTGTTTGTCCAGGTGTTTAAGCCCTCCATTAACAAGCATAAGATGATCATTTTTGGCCACTCCAGTCTCACCAAGTAGGAGTAGGATGGCCACTGTGTTTTAAGTCTGCCTCACAAAGACTGTTACTGAGACTTCTACCCACATATTAGAATGTGTTTCTTTTCATATTAGTTTAATTCTCTAATAAGCTCTATATGATCTACTTTGTTGTTTATACTTCTTCCAAAAACTGTGTATGCTGTTGGATTATATGTATGGTTAACTATTTTACATGTTTTTTTAATACTGTAGGAGAGAATCATGTGAAATTGTGTTTTACAGGTAAAAAATGGTCAAATATATTGGTAATTTCATATGGATCAACATAATATATGATTAACCTCTTTATATCATTACTTGCCATTCTTGAACCCTTACTTCTGAGTCATCTCTCAGCTGACTTGAATTGCACATAGTTTTCTTCGGGAAGGAAGTAGGAAGTATATTTCATGCCTTGTTAATAAATTAGTTGGGATTCTTGGAGTCTTAGCTTTGAATTCAGAGGAATCACAACTGTGTCCTCAGAGGTACTAAAGTCTCTCAAATATAGAAGTGAGTGTTACTGTGAGTGGGTCTTAAGTATGACAGTGAAAGGCCCAACCCCTCCCTTGCACTCCTGGTCCCCAGACGATGTGCACAACTCTAGAATAATAAAAGCAACGTTATATCCCAACCTCATAAGGTGTCACCTCCCGATTTAGCCCGTCAGTACACTATACATCATTCTAATCAGTGAATTCAGTGGGCGTCTCTACTTCTGTAAGGTGAAATTCTTGATTACAAACAGTACTGAGTGAGGTAACATAATAGCTTAAACAGCATTTGGTAAATCTATGGATTATGGTGTTTATAAGCAAGGTGGGTAGAACAAATGAAGACAGCAAACCCAAACCCAGAATTAGTGTTTCTTTTAATGGAGAAAGATTACTGTCCTCTCCATCGTAGAAGAGCTCAGTGAACTAAATCTGCTATCAGCTGGTTGGTGGGTCCTCCTGCCATGGTTCTGTATCAGGGGCACAGAGTTGGTTGCTGCTGCTGGACAGCTGGCGTCCTGTAAGGGTTGGTTAGCATTAGTGAGAGGAAGCCCATGCTGTGGAGCTCATTTCCTGTTACCAGGTACTTTGTTCTTATGCCCATTGAGCAAGCACTGCAGTGCCTGCGGAAGGGGGTTGGTTGACATTCTCAAGGTCATCTTGCCTCCACAGTGGGAGTCTTTTTCTGACCATTCTCATGGAACACAAATAATCATACTCTGGGCCCATTGCAGTCGGCCCGTTTCTCCATGTCTGTTCCCCAGATGTCTTTGTCACCAGTCCTCCACTCTTCCTTCTTTTAGGTCCCTGTCCATCTGGTTAAACATGTAGCCTCTGCCCATCAGGCCATCTTTCCTCAGCCAAAGTAGACCATGGATATATTGCTTGCAGTTCTGCCTGCAGGGAGGAAGTTTCTGCTCTACTGTCTTTTCACAGACCACCGCTTAGGATGGATATGCCAGCATAGTCCATTTATGACTTGTGACAATGAAAGGTCAGTTAGAACTAGGCATCCAAGGTACTCAGACCTTTCTGCATCTTCCTATATCTTGCGTTTCCTAATCTTGTATTTCTATGTATATACATACATGAAATATATATATATATATATATATATGGTTTGGTTCTCTTGAGTGTTACTCTTTCTGATTAGTACTCCTACTTTTCATGTAAGAGACTTAGTAAGACTCTGAATTCAACAATATAGTGACTTATCACCCTTGGATTTTTATTTTTTATTTATTTATTGTTTTGGGGGGTTTTTTGTTTATTTTATTTTATTTATTTATTTTTTATACAGCAGGTTCTTATTAGTTATCTATTTTATACATACTAGTGTATATATGTCAATCCCAACCTCCCAATTCATCCCACCACCACCACCACCCGCCCCGCCACTTTCCCCCCTTGGTGTCCATACATTTGTTCTCTACATCTGTGTCTCTATTTCTGCCTTGCAAACTGGTTCATCTTTACCATTTTGCTAGATTCCACATATATGCGTTAATATACGATATTTGTTTTTCTCCTTCTGGCTTACATCACTCTGTATGACAGTTTCTAGGTCCATCCACGTCTCTACAAATGACCCATTTTCATTCCTTTTTATGGCTGAGTAATATTCCACTGTATATTTGTACCACATCTTCTTTATCCATTCATCTGTCGATGGTCATTTAGGTTGCTTCCATGAGCTGGCTATTGTAAATAGTGCTGCAGTGAACATTGGGGTGCATGTGTCTTTTTGAATTACGGTTTTCTCTGGGTATATGCCCAATAGTGGGATTGCTGGGCCATATGGTAATTCTATTTTTAGTTTTTTAAGGAACCTCTGTACTGTTCTCCATAGTGGCTGTATCAATTTACATTCCCACCAACAGTGCAAGAGGGTTCCCTTTTCTCCACACCCTCTCCAGCATTTGTTGTTTGTAGGTTTTCTGATGATGCCCATTCTAACTGGTGTAAGGTGATACCTCATTGTAGTTTTGATTTGCATTTCTCTAATAATTAGTGATGTTGAGCAGCGTTTCAGCTTCTTGGCCATCTGTATGTCTTCTTTGGAGAAATGTTTATTTAGGTCTTCTGCCCATTTTTGGATTGGGGTTTTTTTTTTAATATTGAGCTGCATGATCTGTTTATATATTTTGGACATTAATCCTTTGTCCGTTGATTTGTTTGCAAATATTTTCTCCCATTCTGAGGGTTGTCTTTTCATCTTGTTTATGGTTTCCTTTGCTGTGCAAAAGCTTTTAAGTTTCATTAGGTCCCATTTGTTTATTTTTGTTTTTATTTCCATTACTCTAGGAGGTGGATCAAAAAAGATCTTGCTGTGGTTTATGTCAAAGAGTGTTCTTCCTATGTTTTCCTCTAAGAGTTTTATAATGTCCGGTCTTACATTTAGGTCTTTAATCCATTTTGAGTTTATTTTTGTGTATGGTGTGTGTTAGGGAGTGTTCTAATTTCATTCTTTTACATGTAGCTGTCCAGTTTTCCCAGCACCACTTATTGAAGAGACTGTCTTTTCTCCATTGTATATCCTTGCCTCCTTTGTCATAGATTAGTTGACCATAGGTATGTGGGTTTATCTCTGGCTTTCTATCCTGTTCCGTTGATCTATATTTCTGTTTTTGTGCCAGTACCACATTGTCTTGATTACCGTAGCTTTGTAGTATAGTCTGAAGTCAGGGAGTCTGATTCCTCCAACTCCATTTTTTTTTCCCTCAAGACTACTTTGGCTATTTGGGGTCTTTTGTGTCTCCATACAAATTTCAAGATATTTGTTCTAGTTCTGGAAAAAAAGGCTACTGGTAATTTGATAGGGATTGCATTGAATCTGTAGATTGCTTTTGGTAGTGTAGTCATTTTCACAATATTGATTCTTCCAATCCAAGAACATGGTATATCTCTCCATCTGTTTGTGTCATCTTTGATTTCTTTCATCAGTGTCTTATAGTTTTCTGAGTGCAGGTCTTTTACCTCCTTAGGTAGGTATTCCTAGGTATTTTATTCTTTTTGTTGCAGTGGTGAATGGGATTGTTTCCTTAATTTCTCTTTCTGGTCTTTTGTTGTTAGTGTATAGGAGTGCAAGAGATTTCTGTGCATTAATTTTGTATCCTGCAACTTTACCAAATTCATTGATTAGCTCTAGTAGTTTTCTGGTGGCATCTTTAGGATTCTCTATGTATGGTATCATGTCGTGTGCAAACAGTGACTGTTTTACTTCTTCTTTTCCAATTTGTATTCCTTTTATTTCTTTTACTTCTCTGATTGCCGTGGCTAGGACTTCCAAAACTATGTTGAGTAATTGTGGTGAGAGTGGACATCCTTGTCTTGTTCCTGATCGTAGAGGAAATGCTTTCAGTTTTTCACCATTGAGAATGATGTTTGCTGTGGGTTTGTCATATATGGCCTTTATTATGTTGAGGTAGCTTCCCTCTATGCCCACTTTCGGGAGAGTTTTTATCATAAATGGATGTTCAGTTTTTTCAAAAGCTTTTTCTGCATCTATTGAGATGATCATATGGTTTTTATTCTTCAGTTTGTTAATATGGTGTATCACATTGATTGATTTGCATACATTGAAGAATCCTTGCGTCCCTGGGATAAATCCCACTTGATCATGGTGTATGATTCTGTTAATGTGTTGTTGGATTCTGTTTGCTAGTATTTTGTTGAGGATTTTTGCATCTATATTCATCAGTGATATTGGTCTGTAATTTTCTTTTTTTGTAGTATCTCTGTCTGTTTTGGTATCAGGGTGATGGTGGCCTCGTAGAATGAGTTTGGGAGTGTTCCTTCCACTGCAGTTTTTTGGAAGAGTTTGAGAAGGATGGGTGTTAGCTCTTCTCTAAATGTTTTATAGAATTCGCCTGTGAAGCCATCTGGTCCTGGACTTTTGTTTGTTGTAGGATTTTTAATCACAGTTTCAATTTCATTACTTGTTATTGGTCTGTTCATATTTTCTGTTTCTTCCTGGTTCAGTCTTGGAAGGTTATACCTTTCTAAGAATGTCCATTTCTTCCAGGTTGTCCATTTTATTGGCGTAGAGTTGCTTGTAGTAGTCTCTTAGGATGCTTTGTATTTCTGTGGTGTCTGTTGTAACTTCTCCTTTTTCATTTCTTTTTTTATTGATTTGAGTCCTCTCCGTCTTTTTCTTGATGAGTCTGGCTAAAGGTTTATCAATTTTGTTTATCTTCTCAAAGAACCAGCTTTTAGTTTTATTGATCTTTGCTATTGTTTTCTTTGTTTCTATTTCATTTATTTCTGCTTTGATCTTTATGATTTTTTTCCCTCTACTGTTCTTCTTTCTCTGGTTCCTTTAGGTGTAAGGTTAGATTGAGATTTTTCTTGTTTCTTGAGGTAGAATTGTATTACTATAAACTTCCCTCTTAGTACTGCTTTTGCTGCATCCCATAGGTTTTGGATTGTTGTGTTTTCATTGTCATTTGTCTCTAGGTAGTTTTTGATTTCCTCTTTGACTTCTTCAGTGATCTCTTGGTTATTTAGTAACGTATTGTTTAGCCTCCATGTGTTTGTGTTTTTTACGTTTTTTTCCCTGTAATTCATTTCTAATCTCAAAGTGTTGTGGCCGAAAAAGATGCTTGATATGATTTCAATTTTCTTAAATTTACTGAGGCTTGATTTGTGACCCAAGATGTGATCTATCCTGGAGAATGTTCCGTATGCACTTGAGAAGAAAGTGTAATCTGCTGTTTTTAGATGGAATGTCCTATAAGTATCAGTTAAATCTATCTGGTCTGTTGTGTCATTTAAAGCTTGTGTTTCCTTATTAATTTTCTGTTTGGATGATCTGTCCATTGGTGTAAGTGAGGTGTTAAAGTCCCCCACTATTTTTGTGTTACTGTCAGTTTCCTCTTTTATAGCTGTTAGCAGTTGCCTTATGTATTGAGGTGCTCCTATGTTGGGTGCATATATATTTATAATTGTTATATCTTCTTCTTGGATTGATCCCTTGATCATTATGTAGTGTCCTTCCTTGTCTCTTGTAACATTCTTTATTTTAAAGTCTATTTTATCTGATATGAGTATTGCTACTCCAGCTTTCTTTTGATTTCCATTTGCATGGAATATCTTTTTCCATCCCCTCACTTTCAGTCTGTATGTGTCCCTAGGTCTGAAGTGGGTCTCTTGTAGACAGCATATATATGGATGTTGTTTTTGTATCCATTCAGCGAGCCTGTGTCTTTTGGTTGGAGCATTTAATCCATTCACGTTTAAGGTAATTATTGATATGTTCCTATTACCATTTTCTTAATTGTTTTGGGTTTATTTTGTAGGTCCTTTTCTTCTCTTGTGTTTCTCACTTAGAGATGTTCCTTTAGCATTTGTTATAAAGCTGGTTTGGTGGTGCTGAATTCTCTTAGCTTTTGCTTGTCTGTAAAGCATTTGATTTCTCCATCGAATCTGAATGAGGTCCTTGCCGGGTAGAGTAATCTTAGTTGCAGGTTCTTCCCTTTCATCACTTTAAATATATCGTGCCAGTCCCTTCTGGCCTGCAGAGTTTCTGCTGAGAAATCAGCTGTTAACCTTATGGGAGTTCCCTTGTGTGTTATTTGTCGTTTTTTCCCTTGTTGCTTTCAATAATTTTTCTTTGTCTTTAATTTTTGCCACTTTGATTACTATGTGTCTCGGCGTGTTTCTCCTTGGGTTTATCCTGCCTGTGACTCTCTGCGCTTCCTGGACTTAAGTGGCTGTTTCCTTTCCCATGTTAGGGAAGTTTTCAACTATAATCTCTTCATATATTTTCTCGGGTCCTTTCTCTCTCTCTTCTCCTTCTGGGATCCCTGTAATGTGAATGCGTTTAATGTTGTCCCAGAGGTATCTTAGGCTGTCTTCACTTCTTTTCATTCTTTTTACTTTCTTCTGTTCTGTGGCAGTGAATTCCACTATTCTGTCTTCCAGATCAGTTATCCATTCTTCTGCCTCAGTTATTCTGCTATTGATTCCTTCTAGTGTATTTTTCATTTCAGTTATTGTATTGTTCATCTCTGTTTGTTTGTTCTTTAATTCTCCTAGGTGTTTGTTCTTTAATTCTTCTAGGTCTTTGTTAAACATTTCTTGCATCTTCTCAATCTTTGCCTCCATTCTATTTCCGAGGTCCTGTATCATCATATCTGTCATTATTATGAATTCTTTTTCTGGAAGGTTGCCTATCTCCACTCCATTTAGTTGTTTTTCTGGGGTTTTGTCTTGTTCATTCATCTGGTACATAGTCTTCTGCCTTTTCATTTTGTCTGTCTTTCTGTGAATGTGGTTTTCGTTCCACAGGCTGCAGAATTGTAGTACTTCTTGCTTCTGCTATCTGCCCCCTGGTGGATGAGGCTATCTAAGAGGTTTGTGCAAGCTTCCTGATGGGAGGGACTGGTGGTGGGTCTTCTCTCAACATTCTTATTCAGCATCACATTGGAACACCTGCTAGTGTTGGTGGGTCTCCTGCAGAGGCGGGGAGTGGCTGTGGCTCACCGTGAGGACAAGGACACTGGAAGCCGGATTTTTATTTTTGTTTATTTATTTTGTTGCCGTCTTAGCCTGGCAGCTGCAATAGATTCAAAATAATTTTTTGATACACATAGGAGGTCACTGAGTTTCCATCTTAACCTGGAATCAAGACTTTAGAGGTTGAACATGTAATTCTTTTGTTTCCACCCTCTTTTCCGGTTCTCTGGGTCTCTCACTGTTTCTGTGAGCTGTTTGGTATCTTTCCAATAAATTTCTTTTCCATCTGGAGTTAGTTTCTCATGCTTACAACCAAGAACCCAGACAAACACATTAGTATTAGGAGATGGATGTAGAGAATAGAACCTCAGGAACCTGTGAGAATAATTAATTGTTTAGGTGGGCTGGAGGTAACTCAGGTCCCATTAATTTTCAAAATATTAATTTCCAAAATGTCCTTCAAACTTCAGAGGTGACAACTGGTTCCCCAAATCCTCAACAGGAACTGCATTCTAGTGAACACAGGTCATAATGTTGTCATTTTGAAAATTAATGAGACCTGAGTCTTTAACTGTCTAGATTCTTGGTTGCAAACAGGAGAAACCAACTGTGGTTGGAAAAGGTATTTATTAGAAGGATACTGAAGGGCTCATAGAAACAGTAAGAGTCTTGAATGTCCTGAGAAAGTTATGGGTAGGAACAAAGGCCAGTCTGGAAAGCCAAGAACAAGAAGTTCAACCATAGTCTTTTATCAGGATTAGTTTGGCCACAATGGCAACGGTCCTTTAACGGTTCAACCACTGCTCTTGCAGGACAGCATTGCCATTGGGTACTGCTACCACCACTACTTTCAGTGGGAACCACTCTAGCTGCCGTGAGTCCTAAGCACCTCCTTATGTTTGTGTCATTCTCTTCACGTTAAAAGTCTTGAATTGAAGCAGAGTCTAAGTCATACAGTGTGCTGGCTTTCACACTAGTTTCACAGTGTACTAGTTTCCGTAGAGTTAGAGGAGTCTTCTATAAAGAGATGCCAGGCATTAAGTAGGAGGCTTCTGTAATGGGAATTGTAGTCCTTTGGTCCACTTACATGCAATGTGGAAGTCTTCCTTTCTGATTTGTATACCTTTTCTTTCTTTTTCTTGCTTTATGGTTCTCACTAGGACTTCCAATACCATGTTTAATACTATTGGTGAGAGTGACCACCCTTATCTTCCTGATCTGGAGGAGAGCATTTAATCTTTCATTATTAAGTTGAGGACCTTCCTGTTCATTACTCATTTGCTGAGTGTTTTGATCATGAATAGATGTTGAATTTTGTTAAATGCTTTTTTGCTTCTATTGAGATAATTGTATGTGTTTTTTCATTGTTTGCTAATTGATGAATTAAATTGATTAATTTTTGAATGTCAGACAGATCTTGAATTACTTGGTCTTGAATGTTGTATTATCGTTTTATATATTGCTGAATTCTATTTGCTAATATTTCATAAGAATTTTAAGTCTATTTTTCATGAGGGATATTGATCTCATGAGTCCTTTATCTGATTTTGGTATCAGGGTAATGCTGGCTTCATAAAACTAGTTAGGAAGTGTTCTGTCCTATTCTGCATTCTGAAAGAGTTTCTATGGAATTAGTATTAATTCTTCCTTGAAGACTTAGTAGCATTCTCCAGTGAAACCATCTGGGCCTGGATTTTTCTTTGTGGGAACATTTTAAACTATGAATTCAGTTTCTTTAGTAGATAAAGGAATATTTAGGTATTGGTATCTGCTTGAGGAGTCTTAGGCAGTGTGTGTCTTTCAAGGAGTTTACCCATTTCATTCAAGATGTTGAATTTGTTGGCCTAAAGTCGTTCATAATTCCCTTATTATTCTTTTAATACTCATAGGATCTATAAAAATGTTCTCTCATTCCTGATATTGGTAACTTCTTCCTTATTTTTCTTGATCAGCCTCACCAGAAGCTTACCTATTTTATTATCTTTTCAAAGAATCAGCTTTTGATTTTATTGGTTTTCTTTATTGTTTCTCCATTTTCTATTCATTGATTCTTATTTCTTTATTATTTCCTTCCTTCTGCTTACCTGGGATCTAATTTGCTTTTCTTTTTTCAGTTTTTTAAGGTAGAAGTTTAGGTCACTGACACATTTCTTCTTTTCTAATATGAGCATTTAATGCTGTAAATTTCCCTCAAAGCACTGCTTTAGCTGCTTCTCACAAACATTGATATATTGTGTTTTATTCAGGTCAAAATATTTTCTAATTCTCCTTTTACTTCTTCTTGAATCCATTGGTTGTTTAATTTTCATATATTTGTGGATCTTCCAGATAGCTTTCTGTTATTTTTTTCCCATGTATTTTTGCTATCTTTGGCTTTTTGATGTGCTTTCTGGGAGATCACCACCTACGTTTGAGGAGAAGGCACTGGTCTGAGCCACCATTGTGAAATGCCTACAGGCCACCTGGAGCCCACAGGTCAGCCCACAGGCTGCCTTGAGCCTGTGCTGGTGGGCAGGTGTATGTGTCAACAGTGGGCTGGTCTCTCTTGGCTGCCATATGAGAAATGAGGCCAGCCGTTCTGCCACCACTGCCATGTTCCAGTAGTGAGGCTGAAAATGGGAATTTGTTAAAAGTCTGCATGTAAGGCAACCACATCCCCAGTCCCACTCCACCACTGTGTACCTCAGAACTCTAGTAGCCAGGCATCTATCCTTATGTAGGAAACAGAATCTTCTTCAAAGAAATTGAATGGCCCCAGAGAAGACCCTAATGCCAGAGCTAAAAACTCCTTGCAGGAATTACTGAGGGTGGATTCCTGGATCACGCTGGTGGATGAGTAGACCTATGCAATGGAGGAGGTAGCCTTCCCTGGTTTCCCCAACACCCTCAACAAAGGCAGCTGTTTTGAGGCTTATGTCACGTTTCCTTATTGACTATCTATATTCAGCACTTAACTTTAGACTTGTGGTCTGTATGTGGCATGCCAATACTTAGAAGAATCAAGAATGATCAATTTTGATATATGTGTAGATGCCCCACAGATAAAAGAGTGAGATCAGCCCTCTAAAAGATGGAATCCTACTCATAGCATCAGGACTGTCCTATTAAATGCAATCTTACTTTTAATGGACCAGTACCCTAAAATGCGAATGGTTGTTTGCTGGGTGACTGGATTAAAGATAATTTAAATTTTCTTCTTGGTATATTTCTTTCTTTTCTAACTTCTCTAGAGTGAACATATATTACCTTTGTGTTCAGATAAAATATTTTAAAACATTAAGGGAAAAATTAGTAGAATTGTGAAATAAATAAAAACGTGAGATCTAAGCTAGTAAGCATGACGTAAGGTATAGGCACTGTGAAACTAATGATTTAACAGCAAACTGGGTTGATCAGAATTGTCTCTAAAGGTGTTTACAAGAGAAATAATTGACAAAAGCTTTTAATTCTCCATGAAGAACAACTGCCAGAGTCCTAAGAAGGGCTGTCTGGCCCTACTCCCTGGATCAGAATTCCTGAGGAAAGGTAAAATTATGCTGTAGTCATGGCGTTAACAGGACAAGAGTATCCTCATCTCTTCTGCTTGGCCCCCCCGTTCACTGGTGATGGTGTTCCTTCTGGGGGAGGGGCAGGAGGTTTCGAAGACTTTCCTACTACCCTCACTTTTAGAGAGGAATGGGTCGCCTATGTTTCATTACTCACTAACATGCTTATTCCTCTCTGTCCTGTCCACAGGCAGCTGGCTAAGAGTCTTGGGCAGGCTGGTGAAATAGAGCCTGAAACAGAAGGGATACTAACAGAGTATGGAGTGGATTTCTCTGATTTCTCTTCAGAAGTTTTAGAATGTCTCCCTCAAGGCTTGCCTTGGACAATTCCACCAGAGGAATTCAGCAAGAGAAGAGATTTAAGGTAAATATCTGAAACTCTTTAAGAACATCATGTTTCTTAGTATGAGTGTGTTTCGTGTTTGGTAATTGCAATCATTGTTGCTTTTGTTGTGGTCATCCATTTACAATGCTTGGCGTCAGTTTATTTATCTCTTGTAAAAATAAAATACAGTGTGTGTGTGTGTGTGTGTGTGTGTGTGTGTGTGTGTGTGTGAAAAAAAGGTAACTATGTGAGGTGATGGATGTAAAAGTATCCTTCTTCTGGTAATCATTTCAAAAAAATAAATGTGTCAAATCAAAAAAAAAAAAAAAAAGAATATCATGTTTCTATCTTTCTGCCTTCTAACTTAACTCTCCTAGGAGCTGGCCTCAGATATTCCCATCTTTCCACCAACATTAAAGTTCCGTACAATTGGGAACTAAGTGCTCTGTACCAGAGGTTGGCCAATGATGACCTCCAAGCTAAATTTAGCCCACTGACTGTTTATGTACAGCCTGTGAGCTAAGACTGGTTTTCATATTTTTAAATGGTTGAAAAAAATCAAAACAATAATTTTTCATGAAAATTATATAAAATTCAAATTTCAGCATTCATGAAGTTGCATTGGAACACAGCCATGCTTATTTGGTTATATATTGTCTATGGCTATTTTTTTGCACTACAAGAGCAGAGTTGAATAGTTGCAACAGAGGCCATATGGCCTGCAAAGCCTAAGATATTTGCTCTCTGGCCCTTTATAGAAGAAGTGTGCTGACTTTTCTTGTAGACCATGCTATTATAATTTCAAAAGGTGTAGCTGCCACCTTCTTTTCTCATTGCTATGCCCCATAGGTCTGGTCAAATAAAGACAGTGTTATCTGGTTAGAAATGCCTTCCTTTAAATGGGACTCTTCAGGCACAGAGCAAAGGATTCAAGACTTCTGTGCTTGGAGCTTCATTTTAAAGCTTTACTTTTAGGTCTGGAATTTGTTGGAAAGTACTTTTGTGGTATTTTTTTAACAACATCTTCTTTGAAGATGTTTCTTCATTGTGGGATGTTAGTTCTTTTCTGATATTTCTCTTCAGAATTTGGTTTCAGTACTGGCATTCATTTTGGATGCCACATGGAGATATTTAGAACCAAGAAACTTTTCACACAACCCACTGAGGCTGTGGAAGGTTTTTTGCTAAGGTCATCCCGTGTCAGAGTCTTTTCCGCCACACTTGCTCACTTCATGCAGCTGAACTTATGATACCTTAAGCTCTTGGTGCCCATTACTCCACCTAGTTTGAGAAACCTCCTTTCCGGCTCCCTCTTGCTTTTGTATCTTTTAGGAGTGTACTTCTTTTCTTTTCTTGCCGCGGGTAGGCAAGGAAAAGGAGTTGACAGTTCCCTTTCCTGATTGTTAGTAACTCTGATGGAACACACATTATATTTGAAGTCAGTTAACTCAAGTTGCCTTCCTGGCTTTCAGCAGTAACCACTGTTCAGAGAACTCCTGGTCAGTCATCTTGTCAGGGGTTTTGAGATCTTGAGTCCATAATCTTACTCTCTCTGAACCTTCACTTTCTCATATATAAATTGAGGGACTTGTTTTCTGAGATCTTTTCCTAAATCTAGGAATCTATTTAAAAATTTTTAATAAGAAAAGAAAGTTAGAATGGATGGCTGAATTTTGTTGTTTGAAGTGTAAGTTAGTATAGCTCTTCTGCAGTAGCTATTAACATTTTAAACCTACTTACCCTTTCACCTAAAAACTCTATTTACAGGAATCCATCCTCCTCAAAGAAGTGTTTTAGGATGTACGTAAAGAATGTTCGTTGCTGCTTTATTATAAAAGTGACACTGCTGATGTCCATCATTAAAGGAATGGTTGAATAACCTATGTCATATCAATAAGATAACATTCCCTGCAGCTGCAAAAAAGGAACCATTTCCATGTGGACTTCCTAAAAGGATGGCCATCATATATTGCCATCACGTAAGGATGATGGCCATCATATATTGCGAAGTGAAAGAAGCAAGTTTCAGAACAGTATGGATATGAGCCTAGTTTTTTATAAAGTCAAATAATATAAAAACGATATAAATGTGTATGTACATACATATACATGTACACATAAAAGTATATTTGCAAAAAAAACAGTTCTGGAAGGAAATGCATTGAACTGCTGACAGTGATTATCGTGCATGGACTTCAGTGAAGTGCCTATCACTTCACTGATAGGGAGGCAATATTTTACGTTTCATTTTATAAATTACTCTGTTATTCAAATTGTTTAAAAAAAAACTTCTATAACTTTAAAAAATTATAAATGGAAATATCAGAAGAGAGAGGTGCTCAGTCTTTCCTAGCCTGACTCCTAGCCTGCAGATGAATAATAATAAGGCATGCCAATAGTCCTAGAAGCCAGTATCGCTCAGTTCCCCTCTTATGGCCCCGCCTTGCCTTTTTCTTTGGCCCCCATTGCCTTCTGAGTTAGACCACAGACTAGGAGGTCTTGGTCTGCAGAAGTCTTCTGTTAAAATATACCTATGTGTCCTGCAAGAGGATCCACAGATACAGGGAGCTTGTGGGATGCTCTCTGCTATTAGCACAGTAACAGGGATTTTTTTTTTTTAATCACTTTAACTTCCAGAAACTTTTTACCTGCCCATTATCCTCTAGAATTATTTTTCTAAAATTCAAATCTTATTCTTTTTTTCTTTTTTTTTTTTAACTCCTTTGGCTTAAAATCTTTCAACTGCTTCCTGATGCCTAAAGTAGTAATCTCTAAACTTTGTTGAACATGCATTCCCTGTAACATATGTGCCTTTATTTTAAAATTACAAGTGTACTTACTACTTTACTAATTTATTATATATGCTATTAACATACATAAAAGTGGAAAAATGAGAAAGAAATAAATTTTAATATATTTTTATTTTACTTTAAAAAGGTATAGAAAACTGTTCATATTGTTAATCCTACTTTTGGTGAAAGCAATGTGATTGAATATTCTTTATTATTTTATTTTGCTTTAACAACTTGCAGTGTGGAAATACAGAGGTCCGGTTGTAAGTTTTGTATATTTTGATACTTAGTTTTGGTTTTAACGGTTATCATAACTGAAAAAGATATCTTGTATCTTAGGAAGAAGTGAGCTCAACTTACTAAATCATAATACTTATTTTTCAACCCTGTTCACTGATTATATTCAGATTCATTTTGAAATCCAGCTAATAAACTTCCATCTTTCATGATGTCCATCAGTTCTTGTGGACTAATTGAAAGGTGCTGCATTTTTAGATTTTTAAAAATGATTTCATAATCTTCGATTATTCTTCAATTGGCATCTTTAAAAACTGGTTATAAAATTCTGTTAGAAAATTTAAGTGTATAGATACGAGCAGTTTTGTAGTTTATAAGATTAGGTCATTTTAGGTCCCCAAATTGTATAACGATGGAAACATTTCAAAACATCCGTTTTTAGAATTTTATATTAAAAACTTGAGTTTCTTGTTTTATTTTGCTTTCAAAAAGCAGTAACTTTTTTTTTAATCGTTTTAAAACATCACTTTTACCTTGAAGGGACAGATTAAGTGTGTTTATTTGTTTCAAAGTATCTGCTATGGACCATATGATTGACAGTCATTGGTTTTTGTTTTTTTTTTTAAGGAATTCCTTTATTTTTATTTATTTATTTATTTATTTATTTATTTATTTATTTATGGCTGTGTTGGGTCTTCGTTTCTGTGCGAGGGCTTTCTCTAGTTGCGGCAAGCGGGGGCCACTCTTCATCGCGGTGCGTGGGCCTCTCACTGTTGCGGCCTCTCTTGTTGCGGAGCACAAGCTCCAGACGTGCAGGCTCAGTAGTTGTGGCTCACGGGCCTAGTTGCTCCGCGGCATGTGGGATCTTCCCAGACCAGGGCCCGAACCCGTGTCCCCTGCATTGGCAGGCAGACTCTCAACCACTGCGCCACCAGGGAAGCCCCAACAGTCATTGTTTTGAAATCATAGTGTGGCTGATGAATTCATGTTAGAAGCACAAGAAATGTCAACTTTGCTATTTTCATGATATTAGTGGTATTACTATTATTAGTTCAATATTATCTTCAATCTGTGAATCTTTGCAATAATCTTTTTAGCGACTTGCCTATTTTGTAAGGATTAATTTAGCTAAAACTAGATAATTTTCATAAATCCGTGGTACTGGACATGCGTAAATACCTATTGTTCACAGTTGGCTGAAAGTATAGGAACCAACAGAAGTGCCAGTATCATTCATTGCTTTTTGTGTTCTGGAACACTGACTCTCTTCTCACTTGAGGTACACCTCACTTACCACCTGATCCACACACCTTGTGAGGGTGCCAGAGTTAATTCATGTATTTATGTAGTCACGGTTAATTTCTTTTTACAATAAAAAACAGAGAAGTACTTAGTATGCTGAAGTGTTTGGATCTGATTACCTTTTCCTTCTCTTTGACTGGTCTTTTCATAGATTTATTTCATTTTTCAGTCAACAAATTTATGGAACACCATCCATGGGCAGTAGAAATTCACCAGTGAACAAAAATAGATGTCTCTGTTCTTGCGGAACACTCAGTCTTATAGCAGAGGAGCATGAATCAAATGTTTTAAGCAATAGTCAAATATGGAATTGTAATGGAGGAGAGAGATACTCGGTACAAGAGTTTGTAATACTGTGATTTCTTCTGCTCAGAGGTCCAGTGCCTTCAAAGAGGTTTTATCAATATTAATTTTCTAGGAATGTCAAAAGAACTAGAAATGAGTCCTAACACATACTAAAAAACATATGCTATGAATAAATAATATGTATTCTGGGAACTCCTAAATAAAACTTTTTTCCTTTTCCTCCCTTCTCTCCTATATACTTTATTTACATCCACAGATGTAAATTTATTTATATCTCTTTATTTATATCTCTCTCTGTATAATATATATGTGTATATATAATATATGCCAAGTGCTCAGTTAGTCACTGGAAATACAAAGACAAGTAAGGCCCAGCCCTTGTTCTCCATGACTTTACTGTTCCTCAGGGAGGCAGATTTATACTCAGATAAATTACAGCAGAGGATGGCAAGCGCTCTAACATTCATATGAACAAACTGCCAGCGTCATTGGTGCTTGAGCTGAGATCTGAGAAATGAGCAGGCATAGGGGGAACTAGAGTGACTGAAGTAGTTCTCAGTTTAGCGATATAGGCTGTGGCTGCAGAAAGGGTGGTATGTTCCCCTAAGACTCCCAAATCCTGCTGTAACAGGGCTCTCACAACTCCTATGGTTTTGATGGCTTCTTGACCCCCTCTGCTGGGCCACCCTGCCGTGGAGCCTACAGTGTTACCCTGGCTCTAGCTACGTAAGGACTTCTACATACCCGTTTAGGTTTGGTATTTGAACGATTATATTTGGAACACAAAAGTTCCATCAATCTTTAAACCTCATAATCCAATTATGTCAGTAAAATTCCAGTTTTTTAGTCCAGTGGAATTGGGGTAATATTTTGCAAACTGAAGTTGAGAGAAATAGTGTTTATTTTGAAAAGAAAAATGGTTGGTTAGCAATTTTCAAGAAGCAAGGCTAGTGTGAACTCCTAGGGGCAACAATCTGGCCCTTCTGATTGGGAGCACTATTTTTCTGGACCTTCAGCTCCAGTCTCTGGAGAATTGCTGCTTGCATGGCCTAACCTGCAGCTCTCCTTAGCAGGGCATCTGAGGTTTAAAAAAAAAAAAAAAAAAAAACAACATGCAGCGCCAATACTGCAAGCCTTTGGGGGTCAGGAAGAGAATATATCCAAGGAAACTGCTTAAAGGGGATTACACCAGAAGTCCAAGAAACCCCAAGGTTATTTCTGAGACTGGCTCCAATTATTTTCAATTTCATTCATATTGTTTTGTTTCCTTTGTTACTAAACTGGAAACAAAGCTTAAAAGCTCAATTAAAGTGGAAAATGAAAACCTAAATTATTAGAGGGGGAAAATACCACCCTAAACTGATTTTTATATTTTAGTAGTATTGTGAAAGTTTGGATCATGTCACTTTTCAGTAAAACTATGAACTTCCTTGAAGGGGAGGCGGTTCCTATAGTTTTTCACAGGAGAACTTGTAGATATCTATTTCTTTACTATTCCCTCAATAAAAAGGAAGCCCAGTGACCTCCACCGGACCATTACAAATGTGAAACTTGGCATATAAAATTGCTTGCTCTAAATTTTCCAATTGCTTTCTTTTTTTTTTTTTCCATTTAATGTCGTTCTGCCAACTAGTGATTTTATTATTATAAACAGGACATTGTATTCACTTTTAAGAAGAAATATGAAGCTGGAGGTAAAATTACAAACTGCAGCTTCTCGGCTGCCAAAACAGAAAACAATGAGCTAAAAATACTGAGCACAGAAAGGGTGCTGTGGTGAGAAATACTGAAATATCTTCAAGATTGAACTGTTCTAGATAGACAGAAATTTCCTCTCACTCCAGGTAAAACCAACCTTGAAATAGCAACTTGAAAGGAGAGACATATAATACTAACCTCTTTCAGGTCAACCCTTTTGTGGGAAAGCTTTCAAACATAACTAACATTAAATGACTAATCTTGCTGTTTATGAGGAAGTCCAATCTGATTAAATTGCCATTTAGAAAAGGTTCCTCTGGTGAGGGAGTGTGGCAGCACAGAAAGAGCACTAGAAGTTAGGGACTGGCTGGGTGACCTTGGACAAATCAGTTAAATTTGGGGAGACAGAGAGAGCAGTTTCATCTTTTTTTTTTTTTTTTAATTTTATTTATTTATTTATTTATTTAGGGCTGTGTTGGGTCTTCATTTCTGTGCGAGGGCTTTCTCTAGTTGCGGCAAGTGGGGACCACTCTTCATCGCAGTGCGCGGGCCTCTCACTGTCGCGGCCTCTCTTGTTGTGGAGCACAGGCTCCAGACGCGCAGGCTCAGTAGTTGTGGCTCACGGGCCCAGTTGCTCCGCGGCATGTGGGATCTTCCCAGACCAGGGCTCGAACCTGTGTCCCCTGCATTGGCAGGCAGATTCTCAGCCATTGCGCCACCAGGGAAGCCCAGTTTCATCTTTTATCAAATGGATTATTTGACCAACTTAGGATTTTCCACAAGGTGTTGGTTGGTCACAAGTTCTTTGGGATTTTAATAGGTGCCATGGAGAACAGAGATTCCGTGGCTACCCATTTTTGGAAAACAGTGGGTTAATAGATTTCTTACAACATTTTTTTGTGGATCATCTCACGGAACTAGTGTTCCTTAGAATACACTATGAAATTGCTAAACTAAATATTTCAAAATGTATTAGCTCTAATGGTGTATAACTGTGTTTGAGATGTCCTTTTCTGAATTATTCAGAGCAAACTTCTTGGATTTGAAAGAAAATGGTATTCCATTGGTAACTGTCTTCCACATTTATCTGACAGATATAGACGGTGCCTCACTGTGGGCAACAGAAGAAATTCAAGGACTGTGCTTTCACTCTCAGCTCTTCCGTTGTCAGGAGAACCCCTTCTTTCCTTGCCTGCTGGGAAGCAAGGTTAAATTGTTCTGCATTAAATGGGGGAAGTTGTCACTGTCATTCGAAACTACTGGCAACGTTAGTCCCTTCATGTAAATCCCAACTCACTGTTTATGAAAATGCAAGAAATTCATAGATAATAACAAAGATTAATGGGTCCTAAAGTAGACCACTTGTGGATATTCTTAATTGTAAGTACTTGAGTAGTTTGTCAACATATAATTTATATTGATAAATAGCAGTAAATCTTAGAGAACACAGATGGTCAAAGATCAGTAGATTTTATCTGAACAGGTAGAAAAATGCCTATTGACAGAGGAGACAGTATTTGAACTTATACTCAGAAATAATTTTATAGCATTGTGGAACTGTGAATGCACAGGAAAGATGATTAATTTCTATACATTCTAAATACATGAAGTCTGTTTGGAAATTTTACTGTAATGATAAGAAAAAAATTTTTTGTGTGGGTGGCCTAGGATTTGGAGTAAACTAGTGAGATTTAGGGATAAATGTCAGAGTGGCAAAGTTTCTTCACTGTTTTTTATATTGATATATTCAAATGCAATAAAATTTACCTCTTTTAGTGTACAATTCAACAATTTCTTGGACAGTCTCAAAATTATGCAACCATCACTGCTATTCCAGAACATTTTCACCGCCCCCCAGAAGAAATCCTATACTTATTGGCAGTCACTTCCCCTTCCCTCTCCCCCCTAGCTCCTAGCAACAACTAATCTACATTCTGTCTCTATGAATTTTCCTATTCTGGACATTTCATATAAATGGATTCATATAATAAGTGGCTTTTTGTATCTGGCTTCTTTTACTTGGCATAATGTTTTCAAGGTTCACCCATGCTGTAGCACAGGGGTCCCCAACCCCTGGGCTGCAGACTAGTAGTGGTCCGTGGCCTGTTAGGCACTGGGCCGCACAGCAGGAGGTGAGCGGCGGGTGAGTGAGCAAAACTTCATCTGCCTCTCCCCATCACTTTCATTACCGCCTGAACCACCCCCCCCCGCCCCCCACCCCCGTCCGTGGAAAAATTGTCTTCCACGAAACCGGTCCCTGGTGCCAAAAAGCTTGGGGACCGCTTCTGTAGCATGTATCAGGACTTCAGTCCTTTTTACAGCTGAACAGTATTCCATTGTATGGATATACCACATTTTATTTACCCATTTGTTGATGGACATTTGGGGTGTTTCTACTTTTTAACTCTTATAAATAATGCTGCTGTGAATATTTGTGTACAGGTTTTTGTGTGGACATATGTTTTCAATTCTCTTGAATATATACCTAGGAATGGAATTGCTGGTTCATGTAGTCAGTCTGTATTTAACCTTTTGAGTAACTGTCAAACTTTTTTCCAAAGTGACTGCACAGTTTTACACTCCTACCAGCAGTGTGTGAGGCTCCATGGTCTCACCAGCAGTTGTCATCTGTATTTGTAATTATAGTCATCCTTACGGGTGTGAAGTAGTATCTCATTGTCAGTTTGTTAAAAAATCTTTTTCAGCTTTATTAAGGTATAGTTGACAAAAATTGTATATATTTAAGGTGTACAATGTGATGGTTTCATATAACTATACATTGTGAAATGATGACCACAACTAGGTTAATTAGCATTCATTACCTCATGTAGTCCTTTTTTTTTCTTTTCATCTCCCCATCCCCCTCATTGTGGTTTCAGTTTGCATTTTCCTAGTGACTAATGATGCTAATGTGTTTTCGTGGGCTTATATGACCATCTGTGTATCTTCTTTGGAGAAATGTCTATTCAAATCCTTGGCCCATTTAAAAACTGGATTGTCTTTGTATTGTTGACTGGATAGTTTATATATTCTAGATACCAGTTTTTTATCACATATTTGATTTCTAAGTATTTTCTCCCATTTGTAGGTTGTCTTTTCACTTTCTTGATGCTGTTATTTGAAACACAGAGGTCTCTAAATTTGATGAAGTCTAATTTATCTATTTTTCTTTGGTTGCTGGTGCTGTTGGTGTCATACCTAAGAAACCATTGGCTAATCCAAAATCACAGAGATTTGCACTTGTTTTCTTCCAAGAGTTTTATAGTTTTAGCTCTTTCATTTATGATCCATTTTTAGTTAATTTTTGTATATGGTGTGATATAGGTGTCAAACTTCATGATTTTGCATGTGGATATGCAGTTGTCTCATCACCTTCATTAATGTTGAAAAGATGGTTCTCTCCCTATTGAATTGTCTTGGCACGCTTTTTGAAAAGCAGTTGACCATAGATGTATATGTTTATTTCTGGACACTGAATTCTGATCCATTGATCTATATGTCTATCTTTATGCCAGTACCACACTGTCTAGATTTCTGTAACTTTGTGGTAAATTTTGAAATTAGGAAGAGTGAGTCTTCCAACTTTGCTTTTCTTTCTCCCAAAGTTTTTTGACTATTCTGGGTCCCTTGCATTTCCATATTATTATGAGGATCAGCTTATCAATTTCTGCCACCCCAGAAGAAAAAGGAGCCTCAGATGTGGATTGTGTTTAACCTTTAGATCAATTTGGGCTGTATTGTCATTGAATCTTCCAAACCATAAACATGGGATAGTTTTTCACTTATTAAATCTTTAATTTCTTTCAACGATGTTTTACATACTGAAAAGTATTCAAAAGTATACAAGGCTTACACTTCTTTTGTTAAATTTATTCCTAAGTGTTTTTTTCTTTTTGATGTTATCACAAATGAAATTTTCTTTATTTTATTTTCAGATTCTTAATTGCTAATGTATAGAAATAAAATTGATATTTCTATAAAAATCATGTAACCTGCAACCTTGCAGAACTCATTTCTTAGCTCTAATGGTTTTTTGTAGATACCTTAGGATTTTTCATATTTAGAAGATCATGTCATCTGCAAATAGGTAGTTTTATACCTTCCTTTCCAATCTGGATGACTTTTATTTCTTTTTCTTACTCAGTTGCTCTGGCTAGAATTTCCAGTACAATCTTGAATAAAAGTGGCAGCAGTGGACTTCCTTGACTTGTTCTTGATCTTAGGGGGAAACCATTCAGTCTTACCACATTAATTATAATGTGAGCTTGGGGGGTTTTGGTGAAGGCAGTTCCTTCTGTTCCTAGTTTATTGAGTGCTTTTCTCATGAATGCTGTTGGATTTTGTTGAGTGGTTTTACTGTGTCTGTGATTTTTGTCCTTTATTTATATATTTCATTGACTTTTACATGTTGAACCTACCTTGCATTCTTTTTTTTTTTTTGAACATCTTTATTGGAATATAATTGCTTTACAATGGTGTGTTAGTTTCTGCTGTATAACAAAGTGAATCAGCTATACATAAACATATATTCCCATATCTCCTCCCTATTGCATCTCCCTCCCCCCCTCCCTATCCCACCCCTCTAGGTGGACACAGAGCACCGAGCTGATCTCTCTGTGCTATGTGGCTGCTTCCCACTATCTAACTATTTTACATTTGGTAGTGTATATATGTCCACGCCACTCTCACTTCATCCCAGCTTACCCTTCCCCCACCCCGTGTCCTCAAGTCCATTCTCTACGTCTACGTCTTTATTCCTGTCCTGCTCCTAGGTTCTTCAGAACCATTTTTTTTTAAATTTTAGATTCCATATATATGTGCTAGCATACAGTATTTGTTTTTCTCTTTCTGACTTACCTCACTCTGTATGAAAGTCTCTAGGTCTATCCACCTCACTACAAATAACTCAATTTCGTTTCTTTTTATGGCTGAGTAATATTCCATTGTATATATGTGCCACATCTTCTTTATCCATTCATCTGTCGGTGGACACTTGCGTTGCTTCCATGTCCTGGCTGTTGTAAATAGAGCTGCAGTGAACATTGTGGTACATGACTCTTTTTGAATTATGGTTTTCTCAGGGTATATGCCCAGTAGTGGGATTGCTACCTACTAGTAGTGGGTCATATGGTAGTTCTATTTTTAGTTTTTTAAGGAACCTCCATACTGTTCTCCATAGTGGCTGTATCAATTTACATTCCCACCAACAGTGCACAACCTTGCATTCTTGATTATGATGTGGGATCCTTTTTATGTTGCTAGATTTGGCTTGCTAGCGTTCTTTTGAGGATTTTTGCATCTGTATTTCTAAGGGATCATGGTCTGTAGTTTCCTTTTGATATCTTTGTCTGGTTTTTGTTTGAGGATGATACTGGTCCCATAGAATGAGTTTTAGAAGAGTTTGTGAAGAATTGGTGTTAATTCCTCTTTAAATGTTGGGCAGAATTTACCAGTGAAGCCATCTTGCTCTGTGCTTTACTTTATGGGAAGTTTTTGTTTTTTTGGTTTTTGTTTTTCTGTTTTTTAAAAATTATTAATTCAATCTCTTTACTTGTTATAGGTCTATTGAACTTTTCTACTTCTTCTTAAATCAGTCCCAGTAGTTTGTATCTTCCTATAAATTTGTCCTTCTTATCTTGGTTCTCTAATTTTTTGGCATTCAGTTGTTCATAGTATTCCCTTATAATTCTTTTTATTTCAGTAAGGTGAGTAGTAATGTATTCTCTTTCTTTTGTGAGTTTAGTAATTTGAATTTTCTCCCTTTTTTTCTTGGTCCACCTACCTAAAGGTTTGTCAACTTTGCTGATCTTTTCATATAACCAACTTTTGGGTTTGTTTATTTTCTCTTTGTTTATATCTTCTCTAATTTATTTCTGCTCTAGTCTTTTTTCTTTCCTTCCTTGCTTGCTTGAGTTTAGTTTGCTCTTCTTTTGCTAATATTTGAAGGTGGAAGTTTATGTTAACTGAGTTCAGATCTTTTAACTTTTTTGTATAGGTATTTACAAGTACAAATTTACCTCTAAGCATTGCTTTAGTTGCATCTCATACATTTTGGTAGGTTGTGTTTTCTTCATTTATCTCAAAATATTTTTTTATTTCTCTTGTGATTTCTTCTTTGACCCATCGGTTGTTTATGTGTGTGATCTTAAATTTCCATAAATTTGTGAATTTTCCAAGTTTCTTTTTGTTATTAATTTTGAATTTAATTCCATTTTGGTTGGAGAATATACTTTGTGTGATTTCAACCTTTTGAAATTTATGGAAACTTGTTTTATGGCCTGGAGAATGTTCCATGTACACTTGAAAAGAATATGCATTCTGCTGTTGTTAGATGGGCTGTTCTAAAGATATCTTTTAAATCTAGATGGTTGATAGTATCATTCAAGTCTTCTGTTTCCTTTTGATCTTCCATATAATTGTTTTCTCTGTTATTGAAAGTTGGGCATTGAAGTCTCCAACTATTACAGTTGAATCATTTATTTCTCCCTTCAGTTTGGCCAGTTTTTGCTTCATATATTTGTTGTTAGGTGCATATATGTTTATAATTGTTAGATCTTCCAGATGGATTGATCCTATTATCATTATAAAGTGTCCTTTTTGTCTTGAAATCTATTTTGCTATTAGTTTAGCTACTTCAACTCTTCTTTTTATTACTGTTTGCATGATATATCTATATCATAAAGCTATACCTATATCTCTTGCATTTTAAATAATATAATGTGGAAACTCTGAAAATCAGATCACCTTCTCTACCTCCCTAAGATTTGTTATTGTCACTGTTTTCCCTTTGTGACATCACTGAACTAATTCTATAGCCTCTATATTCTTTGTTGTGTGAAGTCATGGAAGTTTCTGCTCTGCTAGCTTAGTGGTCAGTTAATGAGTGAACAGAGATTTTCTTATATGCTTGGAACCAGTAGTCTCCCAGCCTTCACTGAGAGCCTTTGTGCATGTATTGGGGCATACCTTCAATGCTCAGACACACACTTTACAGCTCTGCTTCCTGGAAGCCTTCACTTCCTGCTGTGCAGAGCTTCAGGGTCAGCCAGAGGTGAGAACTTAAGGCCTTATCTGGTCTCTCTTGGGCATGTGCACAGCCTTATGCATGTATGTGGCTGTCTCGACCCCCAGGAATATGTCAGGCCTTTGCAAAGACCTCTGTGGACACCTTATCCCCCAGCTTTAACTTTTAACTTTTTTGGTTAGCTTCTAATTTTCCAACTGTTACCACTACCTCAGAAACCTGTGATATTAAATAATTGCTGCTGATTGTTTTTGACAAACATCCCTGGGGCTATAAGGCTTTTTGCACAAGAGCAGGGTGTGAGTCAGGTCAAAGTAATGTGAATGGGGCTTTTCAGGGAGCTGCCAGACAGCTCCCATAAAGACAGGAATGCAGATTTTGGTGAGCTTCTAAATCTGTTCTGCCCCCTCCAGTGGCTGCTGGGCTGCCGGGTTTTCACAATAATTAGAAAGCTGTTGGTTTTCAAGGCTACTTCAGAGCTGGGACATGGGAATAAGGCAAGTAAAAACCTTACAAAGCTCACTGTTCTAATTGAAATTCAGCTATTTCTCTTGAATAAATGTACATCAGATTTTTACAAGCCTTTGGTTAATTTCCAGAGTTATGAGAAGGTTGATTTTAACAATTTTACCAGTGTTATGAATGCTTGTATGGAGTGGTGGCTTTTCAGAGGTCCATACTCCACCAGTCCCACTGATGTCACTCTGAAGTCTCTTCATTTTTTAATGCCAGGGTTGGAGCTAAAAGAAGACAACTTCCAGCAGAAAGTTTTAGGAAAGAAACAAGCCCCTGCTGAACATAACAGAGAGAGGAGAAAGAAAGATAGAATTTGAAAATAAGAGCCATGAGAAGTAAATAATTGTATGGGCAAATCATCCTTAAGATTTAGAAATGTTGGGTAGCTTGACACTCATATCAGTGCAGTGAAATTATCAACTTTACTGATAATAGGAAAAGAGGGGAATACATTTCTTAGCTTTCTATGCAGTATCTTGTTCTACACTTAACCCTTCATCTTTCCCCAAACGATTTTACTCTATCTTGCCCTTTACGGCATTTCATCCGTTTTTCTGCATTTCATCCATTTTTCAGGGCCCATCTTAACTACTGTGAAGCTTTTGCCATCTCACTGTGGAAAAATTAGTCATGCCCCGCTCTTCTTTCCCTTGACCATTTGTTCATATCTATATTATAGCACTTGCCATACTATATTTCTCACTTACCTGTATGTGACTCTCTCTTCCTGATGGATAGCAGAGTCCTCAAGAACAAGAGCTAGGTCTTACTTGCCTTTCTGTTTCTAGAAGCTAACTCAGTATATGGTATATAATAAATCATATATGTAAATAAATATGTATAGGATAAAAGAAGGGAGAAAAAGAAAAAAGACAAAGAAGGTTTTATTTAGAAGTTTGCAGAATGTATGTTAATTTATTCAGTATAATGTGTTTTTAAGCAAGGGTAGGATTCATTCCTGTTTCTTTTTGATACTCCTGGGAAAAAGAATATAGATAAAACACAGTCCAGCGCCTTCAAAGAAGTTGCTGTTCAAGATGTTTTCCTACCTAATTTTCACACTAAATGAAATGTTAAAATTACTATAATAAAATGAGGCACAACTTCTGTTTCTGACAAAGATGGCATATACCCATCCTTCCTGGCCCCTCCTCTTACAACTAAAAACATGGACATAACACAACAAACAAGCATAGGAAGATTCTGAAAGGGGGGGAAAAGAAGGTGGATTGCCTAGGGGGTCTCAGGACTTGAGGAATAGCATGCCAGTGATCCCCTGGTTTTCTTATTGTCTCCTACATATCCTAGATAGGGTACTGTAGAAATTGCCAACCTGGAATGGCCAAAAAGCACAGGAAAAATAACTTCCAACAGAAACCTTTCTCCTCTAGCCAAAAGAACAAGAAAAGCGTGTCTATCAACAGAAAACCTTTTTAGCAATGCTCACCATACTCCAGCCAAACACCAATGGAAAAGACACACACACACACACACCCCCATGGTTTCTGTTGGGCTGAGCAACATGTTAATATTCTACATCCCTTCGCCCCATCCTATCTCATGAAATCACTCAGCAATGCTCCAGTTCCCCCCACTTGGTAATGTCTGTGGAGCCGTGCAGTGACTTAATCTTCCATTGTGTCTGCCACATGCAGGTGACACTCTGATTCCTACTTTGGGAAGTGTCTGCAGACCTGAGCAGGGAGCTAATCTTCCATCCCCTGCACAGGAGAAGCAGTTGGTGGTGCCCTAATTACCCTGCCAGAGTAGTGTCAGTGGAACTAGGTAAGGAACTGTCCCTCCTTCCCCTTCTCAGTGGAAACAGGCATGCTGCAATTTCCCTACTGTGATAGCGTCACTGGGGCCAAGCAGGGAGCTGACCGTGTTTCCCATCTGGTGGAAGCAGGTTGTGTTCTGTTTCCTCTGCATGGGTAGTATTGGAAGAATTGAGAATAGAGCTGATCTATCCCTTGTCCAGCAAAAGTAGGTAGTTTTCCAATTGTCCCTTGAGAGTAGTACCAGCAGGTTCCAGTGGTGAGATGAGCCCCCATCCCTGTCTGGCAGCAAAGAGACTTGATGGGTCAGGGCTGATCACCACAACACACCCCCCTGGTGTCAGTGGAACCCAGTGCCAGCTGAGCCTCTGCCCTTCTACCAGCATAAACAAAGTGGTAGGAGAGGGATAGTTGGCACTCACCTACGTCCCTCTCCTAGTGTCAGCAGGGATTTGAACTTCTGCCCCCAAGCTGTAGTGACAAAGCAGTATATATCGGACTTTAGCTTTCCCTCTTCCTGGTGGCAGTGGGGCCTAATGGGGATCTAAGCTTATACCCATACTTGGAGGCAGTGAGATAGTGTGAACTGGTGCCCATCTTTCATGGGAAGATGTCAGCAGGGCTGAAAGGAGAGCTGAATGGCTACCTACCATCTGCAGTGAGGCATTGTGAGTCAGTGCTTCACTTTTGCTGGGCAGATAGCAACAGGACCCTGCGGGAAGCTGAACATGCACACCTGGCCCTTGTATGACACCTCTGTAGGGGACTGCTTACTAAAAAAAGATTAAATAGGACCCAGAGTCCCATAATGTAATATCCAGAATGTCTAGGATACAGCTGAAAATCACTCATCAGAACAAGAACCGGGAAGATCACAATATGAATAAGAAAAGATAGTTGATATCAAAACCAAAAGATGAATCAGATGCTGTGATTATTTGACAAGGATTTTAAAGCAGTCTTTATGAAAGTGCTTTAACAAATAATTATAAGTTCTCTTAAAACATGAAAAAATAGAAAATCTCAGCAAAGAAATAGAAATTCTAAAAAAAGAACCAAATGGAAAATATTGAAGTGAAAAATACCCTCATCAAAAGAGAAAACTATCCAGAGCTCAATAGTAGATCAGAGATGACAGGATAGAATTAGTGAACGTGAAGACAGATTAACAGAATTACCTAGCCTGAGCAACAAGGACTTATGGGATAATAATAAAAGAGCTAACATTTGTATCACTGGATTCCCAAAATGAGAGGAGAGAGTGAATGAGACTGGAAAAGTAGTCAGAGAAATGGTGGCTGATAACTTGCCAAATTTGGCCAAAGACAAGCCCACAGATTGAATAAGCTGAGCCTACCCCTGTAAAGAAAAGCACACTCCTCCTGTGTGTCCTCTGCTCTCAATACTTGACTACAGTGCTACTTCGCTTCTGATACCAGATGTGTGTGTTTTCCACACATCAAGCAATTTTGCAACACCCGCTTGGTATCCTGTAGTTTAACTCAGTTCTGATACTATCAACTAGATTACTGGTTTATTATGAAAGGGTATAGCTCAGGAACATCCAAATGGAAAAGATGCACAGAGAAGGTATGTGGGAAGGGAGTGCAGAGGTTCCATTCCGTCTTTGGGCATGCCATCTTCCCAGCACCTCCACATGTACACCAACCCAGAAGCTCTCTGAACCTCATCCTGTTGGGTTTTTCTGGCAGCTTCATTCCATAGGCATGATTGACTGAATCGTTGACTATTGATAGTTGAACTCAATCTTCAGCCACTCTCTCCCCTCCTCTGAGGTTGGGGAGTGGGGCTAAAAGTTCCCGCTCTCTAATCACATGGTTGGTTCCTCTGACAACCAGCACCCCCCCACCCCCCCCACCCCCATCCTTAAATGGTTTCCAAAAGTCATCCCATTAACATAAACTCAGGTGTGATTGAAAGGGATTTGTTATGAATATCAAAAGACACCTTTATTGTTCTTATCATTTAGGAAAGTCCAAGAGTTTTAGGAGCTCTGTGCTGGAAGCAAGGGTGAAGACCAAATATATACTTCTTATTATCAGTCACAATATCACAACGCCAAACAGCATAAACCCAAAGAAATCCATGCTGACACATATCGTTTTAAACTTCTGAAAGCTAAATACAAAGAAAGAGACTGTGAAGTAGAGAGAGGCTGCATTACTTTTAGGGGAGCACCAATTCAAATGATACTAGTTTCTCATTTGAAACCATGGAGGCCAGAATGAAGTGGCACAACATTTTTCAAGTACTGAAAGAACACAATTGTCAACCATGAATTCTGTTTCTGGCAAAAAATATCCTTCAGAAGTGAAGAGAAGTAAAAAAATTCTCAGACAAAAGAAAGCTAGGAGAATCTATTGCTAGCCAAATTATTCTGAAAGGATAACTAAAGAAAGTTCTCTTTAAAAAAAAGGAAATGATAACATAAGGCTTGGAATTTCAGAATGGAAAGAAGAACAGCAGAATGAGTAAAAATAGGAGCAAATATAAACTATCCCCCTCATGAGTTTCTTAAATCATAAATTATAATACCAACTAATGTAGTGATCAATGTCATGTGGAAAAAATACTTAAGATAATTATACTTAGAATGGGGAGAGGATAAAGGAGCCTAAGTGGAATTAAGGTTTCTACACCTCACTCAAAGTAGTACCATGTTGATACTGGTAGACTGTGTAACTTATGTATATTGTTGTACCTAGAGCAACCCCTAAGAAGACTATACAAAGTGATATATTTTAAAAACTTTATAAATAAATCAAGGTGGAATCCAAAATATAAATGTATATTTAAACTACAGGAAAAATAAAAACAGTAATAAGAAAGAGAGGAAACAAACAGAAAACAAAATATAAAATGGCAACTTAACCCATAAAATATTAATAATTACCCTTAATGTAAATGTCCTAAATATACCAATTAAAAGGCAGAGTTTGATGGGATGGATTTTTTAAAAATGATATAACAATTAGATGTCTGCACAAACTCATTTCAAAGACTGTAACATAGGTAGGTTTAAAGCAAAAGGATGAAAAAAAGATATGCCATGCAAATACTAGTTTAGAAAAGCAAGAGTGTCTATATTATTATCAGATAAAGTAGACTTCAGGACAAAGAAAATTACTAGGGACAAAAAGGGACATTACATAACATTAAAAGGATCATTCCGCCTAGAAGAAATAATGATCTCAAATGTAAATGCACCCAGCGACAGAGTCTTAAATTACATGAAGCAAAAAGTGTGATAGGGCTGAAAGGAGAAATAGATCCACAATTATATTTGGGTACTTAAACACCTCTCTCAGAAAATCAGCATTGATACAGAAGATCTGAAGAACACAATCAACCAATAGACCCTAATTGAGATATACATATAGAACACTCCACCCAACAATAGCAGAATACATTTTTTTATTGGCATGATGGGGTATTCACCAGGATGAACCATATCTTGAGTCATAAAAAACGCCTCATCAAGTGTAAAAGAAATGACATCATGCAGAGTATGTTTTTTAACCACATAGAAATAAACTAGAAATCCATAGCAGAAGGGCAACAGGAAAATCTCTAGGCCCTTGGAAAATAAACAACACACCTCTAAATAGTCCCTTGGTCAAAGAGAAAGTCTCAAAGGAAATTAAAATAAATACTTAGAACTAAATGAAAATGAAAACATATCAAAATATGTGAGATGTAGCTAAAGCAGTGTTGAGAGGGAAATTTATAGCTCTAAATGCTTAAATTAAAAAGAGGAAAGGTCTCAAATCAGTTATCTAAGTACTTACCTCAAAAATCTATAAAAAGAGAAAAAAACCCCAATGTAAGTAGAAAGAAATAATAAAGAATAGAAATCAATACAATTAAAAATAGGAAAAAATAAAGAAAAACACAAAAACTTGTTCTTTTAAAAAAATCAATAAAATTGATAAATCTTTAGCAAGACTGTCAGATAAACAGAAAAGGCACAAATCACATTAAGAATGAAACAGGGGACATCACTACAGATACTGCAGCTTAAAAGGATTATAAGGGAATACTACAAGAAGTTTATAAATCAAGAAACTTATCAAGAAGTTCATAAATTCAGCAACTTAGTAGAAATAGACCAATTCATCAAAGACTACAAACTATCAAAATTCAACCCAATTGAAATAGACCATCTGACTAGTCCTATAACCATTAAAAATAGTGAATTCATAATGTGGAAGCTCCCTAAAAGGAAATCTCCAGGCCCAGGTGGTTTCACTGGAGAATTCTAGAAAATATTTAAAGAAGAATCAATACCAGTTTTACACAGTCTTTTCCAGAAAATAGAAGTGGAGGGAACACTTCCCAACTTATTTTATGAAGCCAGTATTATCCTGATACCAAAACGAGACAAAGAGTATATAAAAAAAGAAAACTATAGGCCAGTATCCCTCATGAGCTCAGATGCAAATGTACTCAACAAAATATTAGCAACTTGAATCTAGCAATCTATTTAAAAAAATTGTAAACCATTACCTAGTATTATTTATTCCAAGTGTGCAAGGCTGGTTCAACATTCAGAAATCAATGCACCATATACAAAAATTAATATAAAATGAATCAAACACCTAAATGTAAGAGCTAAAACTAACTGTCCTAGGAGAACACATAGGGGTAAACCTTTGTGACCTTGGATTAGGCAAAGGATGAGTGATCACAGAGAAAAACAGATTAATTTGACTTCATCAAAATTAAAAACCTGTGCTTCAAAGAACACCATCAGGGGCTTCCCTGTTGGTCCAGTGGTAAAGAATCCACCTTCCAATGCAGGGGATGTGGGTTTCATCCCTGGGCGGGGAACTAAGATCCCACACACCGCGGGGCAACTAAGCCCACACGCCACAACTACTGAGCTCGCGCGCCTCAACGAGAGAGCCCATGTGCCCTGGAGCCTGCGCGCCACAACAAAGACCCAACACAGCCAAAACAGTAAAGGAAAAGAACAAAAACAAAAATACAAACTGATTTTCAAAGAACACCATCAAAAAATTGAAAAAAAAAAAAAGAACCCCACAGAATGGGAAAAATATTTGCAAATTGTATCTAATAAGGGACTTGTATCCAGAATGTATAAAGAACTCTCACAACTTAATTTTTAAATGAGCAAAGAATTTAAGTTAAACGAATAGCCAATAAGCACATGAAAAAATGCTCAATATCATAGGTCATTATGAAAATGCAAACCGTAATGAGATAACACTGTACACCCACTAGGATAGCTATAATCAAAACTACAGATAACAAGTGTTAATGAGGATGCAGAGAAATTGAAAACCCTCATATACTGCAGGTGTGAATGTAAAATGGTGCAGCCACTTTGGAAAACAGTTTGGCAATTCCTCAAACTTGAATGTGAATGTTCATAACGGCATTTGCATAATAGCCCCCAAAATGGAAACAACCTAAATGTCCATCTACTGTGAATGTGTGGTGTATTCATTCATTGGAATATTCTTTGGCCGTGAAAAGGAATGAAGTACAGATACATGCGACAACATGGATGAACCTTGAAAACATAATGCCAAATGAAAGAAACCAGGCATAAAAGGCCACATAGTGTATGATAGATAAGAAAGTCAATTAGTGGTTGCTAGGGGCTACAGGGAAGGGGAAGTGTGGAGGGACTGCTAATGGGTATGGAGTTTCTGTTTTGGGTGATGAAAATATTATAAAATTAAGTAATGGAAATGATTATATTATACAACTTTTTGTGTATACTAAAAACCTCTGAACTGTACATTTTATTTATTTATTTTCAATTATCAATAATCATGCCTTGGATAAACCTCATTGGCTATGATACTGCAACTGTGCAAAGCTTGAATTGTACATTTTAAAAGGGAGAATTTTATGGTGTGTGAATTATATCTCAATAAAACTTATTAAAAATCAATACATGTAATCTATCATATCAACAGAATAAAAAAATTTAAAAATTGTATGATCCCATCAGTTATTACAGAAAAGGCATTTGGAAAAAAATCCAACACACATTCATACTAAAAACTCTCAGCAAACTAGACAAGGAGAGGAACATCCTCACCTTGATAAAGATCATGTACAAAAAACCTACAAGGGATAGGCACATAGATTAATGAGACAGAATAGAAAGCTCAGAATTAGTTCCACACAAATATGCCCAATTAATTTTTGACAGAGGATCAAAAGCAATTCAATGGAGGAAGGATAGCCTTTCAGGAAATGGTGTTGGAGGAATTGGGTGTACATAGACAAATGAACCTTGACCTAAACCTCATGCCTAAAAGTTAACTCAAAATGGTCATGGACTTAAATATAAACTGTAGAACTGTAAAACTTACAGATCAGAGCGTAGAATACTTGCATGATGCAAGGTTAGTAAAGAGTTCTTAGACTTGGCACAAAAAAGCACAGTCCGTATCAGGAAAGATAAATCAGTTCTCATTAAAATTAAAAGTTTTTTCTGTGGAAGACCCTGTTAAGAGGATGAAAAGACAAGCTAGACTGGGAGAAAATATTTGCAAACATATCCAACAAAGGATTAGTATCTACAGTACATAGAGAACCCTTAAAACTCAACAATATAAAAACAATCCAATTAGAAAATGGGCAGAAGACATGCTACAGATGGTAAATGCACAAGCAAAAAGATGTTTAATATCATTAGCCACTAGAAAATGTGAATTAAGTCCACAGTGAAATACCAGTACACACCTATCAGAATGGCTAAAATAAAAGGAAAAACCAAAGTGAAAAGTTCCAAGTGATACCAAATGCTGGTGAGCATGCGGAGAAAGTGACTCATGCACACTTTGCTAGTGGAAATGTAAAAAGGCACAGCCACTCTGGAAACACTTCCGCAGTTTCTTAAAAGGCTAAATGCAACCATCATACAGCCTGCTAATGGCATCCCTGGGCATTTATCCCAGAAAAATGAAAACTTATGGTTCACACAGAAACTTGTACACAGATTTTCATAGCAACTTTATTCATAACATCCCCAAACTGGGAACAACCCAGATTTCCTTCCATGCGTGAATGGTTAAACAAGCTGTGGTACATCCACATCATGGAATGATACTCAGCAACAAAAAGGAATGGACTGTTGATACACACAACAACGGCATGAATCTTTAGGAAATATGCCGAGTGAAAAAAGCCAGTCTGAAAGGTTTACATCTGTATGATTTTGTTGATATCACTTTTTAGGAAAGACACATTTTGGAAACGGAGAATAGATTTGTAGTTACCAGGGATTGAGGGAGGTAGGGCAGGTGGGAGTTGGGTATGATCATTATTAAAAGACAGTTTGAAGGATCCTTGAGATAATGATAGCTCTCTGTCTTGATTGAGGTGGTGCTTACGTGAACCTACACGTGTGATAAAATTGTTGAGAACTTCATGAGTACAAGATCAGTGCATTGTATCAATGTCAACATCCTGGTTTTGGTACTGTACTATAATTTTGTAAGATTTTACCATTGGAAATTAGGTAAAAGGTAGATAGCATCTCTCTATTATTTCTTACCATTGTGTATTAATCGGCAATTATCTCTAAATACAAGTTTAAATTTTTTAAAATAAGAGCCACCAGGTGAACACAGAGGAGAAAATAATTTTGTATGAGGAAACTTTGAAGCCAGGTAATCTTTGAATTTGGTCATGAGGGATGAATAGGATTTCCAAAGGCTTTTGTCTTATTATTATTTAAAAAAGAAGAAGAAGGGGGGGGCTTCCCTGGTGGCGCAGTGGTTGAGAGTCTGCCTGCCATTGCAGGGGACACGGGTTCGAGCCCTGGTCTGGGAAGATCCCACATGCCGCGGAGCAACTAGGCCCGTGAGCCACAATTACTGAGCCTGCGCGTCTGGAGCCTGTGCTCCGCAACAAGAGAGGCCGCGACAGTGAAAGGCCCGCGCACCGCGATGAAGAGTGGCCCCCGCTTGCCACAACTAGAGAAAGCCCTCGCACAGAAACGAAGACCCAACACAGCCAAAAATAAATAAATAAATAAATAAATAAATTTATAAAAAAAAAAAAAAAAAGAAGAAGAAGGGGGAAAAGAAGCAATTAACACTGTTCCTGACATCCTCTAAGAAGACCTCTCAGTAGGGGATATGTCTGTATGGCCCTTGAACTTGCGTCAGTAACCTTAGGCTGCGGTGAAATTCAGGAAAATCTGAGATTGTGAGTTAGAGGGCAAGAACAGAATGTTTGGATGGGGGAAGATGAGTAAAATTTGGACAGTAAGTGCCTAGAATAACCAAAAGGAGATGTCCAAGAGGCAGAAAGAAAAACAAGCCTGGCACTCAGGAAAGAAGGCTGGGCTGCAGACACCTATTTAGGTGCATGAAGTAGTAGTTAAAGCCACAAAGTGAATGAATATACCTAGTAAGCCTACAGTCGGAAAAGGAAAGAGGACCAGTGATGAGCTGTGAAGAGCTCCAACGTTTAAAGGGTGGAAGCTTCTTAGGAGAAGGTGGAGAGTGGGCTGCAGAAAGGAAGATATTAGGAGAGTTAAAGAAAAAGAAAAGGCACAGTTGGTGACAAGTTCCAATCAAGGGTGAGCTGCCCTGTGCTCTGGAACAGAAGTCACTGCATTTGGTCATCAAGTCCTTTTCTTTGTCTTTTGAATATCTCATGAGTTGTTTCAGTGGCGTGATGAGAGCCAAAGCAGGCTGTAGTCAGTTGAGGGGTGAAGGGACGTGAAAACATAGGGGCGCTAAGTAGAAACATCCCTTTCAAGGAGCTTTGCTGCACCGGAGGCGGTGGGAGGGAGCTTGACAGAAGCAGGGTCCTGAAGATGTTTCTGAGAATGAGGGGGATCTGAGCTTGCTGGCAGGCAGTGGGTAAGGAGCCATACACATTTTTGGACTCCTCTTCGGAAATTGCCTTCAGAGCCTAAGGCACATTTTCAACAATGGCCAATCTTCATCTTTTGAGAATGCATTTGATTTTTGGAAACAGCCAAGTCAATTTAGAGCCAAGAGTGGTAAATCAGGTGGGTGATCAAGCTGGATAATACAACTTCAAAAAAAAACAAAATAAAGTACAATTATAAAGTAGTAAAACTGATTTTCTTGTGAAGCTCATGAATTGGCTTAGAAAGTAGTTCTTAAAGAATTCCAGAAACCTTTTGAGCACTTGTGGCATTATGTGAATAAGTGTACAGAGTCCCTTTGTAACTTTCAGAGGAAGAGACTGACGTGCATGGAAGTCCTGTTATATGTGTGAAAAAATTGGTTTTGTTACATATATTTACTCATACTGTGCAAATGTAGTTTCCCTATAATCATTTTGCCTGAGAGGTGACCTAGTGGAATTATACCAAAGTTTGTATGTGGGAGAATCAAGAGTTTCAAATTGTGATTGTTTAAACAGTTCTCCTGTGGTCTTACAGATGTAATTAGAATTCCTAGGATAGGAGTGTTCCCACAAGCATAATAATACTTTAAATGTGTGTTCAATTATCCTTTTCTATAGCCATATTTAATCGTTTCTTTTTGAAATAGAGTTACTTTGAAAATATTAAATCACTAGCATAATCTTGACTGTTGGTCAGACCTGAGACAGTGCTGGGCATGTAGTAAGCACTCACTGGGTGTCCCTTTCCTGTCATCTCTGCCTTGGGGCTTGATACACGCTGAGGACACACAAAGAGAAAGATCAGTTCCCTAGTAATAGATCATCTCCATTAATGGTCAGCCAAAAATATACAGGATGAAGAAAATGAACACATGTAAAAGTTTGAAGTTTTCATTTAGCTTTGTTGTTAACGTGGCAGATATACATATACCAAAACACATATTTAATTGAATGCATCTTTTATACCTTTTTATATGTTTAATTATTTTATACTTAAGTATTACCTTATTTAATCATTAAAACAATCCTGTGAAACAATTATCCCTGTTTTACAGATGAAGAAACTGTGGCTCAGATGAGTGTAGTCACTTGCCCAAGGTCACATGGCTGAGAGGGGCAAAGCTTGGACTTGAATTCAGTTCTGCAATCTAGGAATCTCTTAACCACCATCGCCATGTTTCTCCACCTTAAACCCACACCCTTGATAAACATTTTAAAAAATCAATCAGAAAAACACCAAATCAATCAAAAACACCACATACTTCCCCTCCCCATATTGAGAAAGGAGAAGTTAGAGCCTTCTTCAAAACCCTACTGGTCAAAAAATGTTATAGCATTGTACTTTGTGTAATTTGAGTTACAGAAGCAATCTTGCTAAAAATTAATTTGTTTTTGAAATAGAAACTTGAGGGACTTCCCTGGCGGTCCAGCGGTTAAGACTCTGCACTTCCACTGCAGGGGGCGTGGGTTCGATCCCTGGATGGGGAACTAAGATCCCACATGCTGCACAGTGTGCCCCCCCAAACCCCCCCCCCAAAATAGAAACTTGTTGTTGATACTCTGCCATGCCCTCCCTCTGCTTCCCAGCACCTGGTGCCCCCAGGAGTGGGCAGAGTGGAAGCATCGGTTGTAACATCCTGTCACGGCTTGCTAACGAGAAAGCGTTAGAGAAAGCCACGACGAGTTAGCCATTCTAGGAAACTTTCCACAGCTGTGACATTCATTAAGACTTTTGGTCCCGAATAACAGAAACCACTGGAGCTCACTTAAGTAGAAAGGGGAATTTGTTTTAAGGATCCTGCGATGATTCCCAGAATCCAAGGGCAGGGAACCCAGAAAGGCTTCTTGCTTCATCTCTGCCTCTCAGGCTCTCTACATGTCGGCTTCCCCTCATTCATACTGGCCTCTTTTGCTTCCTGCTGCTCCGTGGGATGGCTGCTACCTAAGATCTGCCACCGTCACCCAGAGGGAGCCTGATATCTCTCTCCGTCTTCTCCCCTCACATACTTTCCTCCTTCTCACACTCTCCCTTCTCTGTCCTAATTCTGAATTCTAGAGCGAGAATCAGTTTGCCCTGCTTTGGGTTACATGTTGGTTTGGGGGAGGGAACGTCAAGACAGATAACAGTCCACCGCAGTTCTGTACCCTCCTGCCTTTATACATGATGCTACTGGTTATTTTTCTATCCCAGGAGTTTGAAAAATTTAAATGACCCTGATATCACAGGGGTGAAATACTAAGATGTAGGTTTTAGAGACAAATTTGGCTTGAATCATCTCTCTGCCACTTACTAGGTATGTATTCTTGGGCAAGTTACTTGAATTCTCTGAGCCTTTCTTTCTTTACAAGTTAAAAGGAATGTACAGTTACTATATTTCTCATGAGGTCATGGTGGGGGTTAAATATAATAACATGTAGAATGCTTACACAGGTCTAGCATATCCTATGCTTGATAAAATATTGCCCCTTCTTTCTTTCTGGTGAGCATTAAGACACATTGCCTTACCAAAAAGATGTTTGAGGTATATGTAGAGTACAAATCTCACACTGCCTTCTGCCCTCAAATTCTGTTCCCTCTTACCCCCTTTCTTTGGCCCCATTTCATCTACCCTTGCATATCAGTATATTCATAGTCCAAAGGACTTGGGTTCTAAACCTAGAAAATTCTCTAGGGCTGTGTTCCCAGGCCATAGCTAGAGGTCCCGAGACATCACCTGAAGTGGAATCTACTCTCACAGATAGATGGTACTTCTGGTAAAGGGACTATTAGCTCTACCACAGCCCCAGCCTTTTCTCTCATGGTTAGAGTTGAAGGAGCCCACTTAAAGACTTAATTCAGTAAATATTTGTTATCTTTACTATTTGCAAGACCCTGAAATAGGTATTGTTGGAATTGCAAAATATGTAATTGAAAGAAACAGTCCTTTCTGTCAAAGAGAATAAAGTCTGGAAGAAGAGATGATGGATCTACACAAATCACTAATTCAGGATGTTTAGTACAACTGGCTTACTAAGGCCCCATGTTAATGTACACAAGTCATCTTAAGGAGGGGTGGAAAAGTAGTTTGAAGCCAGATCATAGAGGCTATTGAACGCCAAGCTGAGGACTGTAATGTCAGGATAGCTGGAAGCCAGTGAGGATTTTTGAGAAAGGAGCGTAATCTAATGCTGTATTTTAGGAACTTTATCCTGGTAGTCAAATGCTAAAGGATCTGAAAGGCAGGAGAGCAGGAGAGGAGACTGGAGTCTAGCTGGGGAGCTGCTTCAGTAGGAAACGAGGGTGGGATTATGAATTCGGGCCCAGTCCAAGACTTGGTAAAGACTAGAAGATGGGGATTGGGCTGAGGTAGAGGGAGTATGTGGGGTGACTTGAACGCTGAAAGTGCAGGAAGAAGTGTGGACTGTAGATGGGAATCACCTGGGGTCCCTTGGGAGCTCCTCCTCTCCTGAAGATGGGGTGTAAGTGGAGAAGTAGCACTCCATGGTTCACTGCACCCTGCGGCCAAGGGAGCGCCAACTGTAACTAGGGGTGCTGCATTAGAGCTTGACTTGCCCTGCCCACCTCATAGGGAAACTTTGTGGGTGTTTGTTTGTTTTTTATAAATTTATTTATTTGTTTGTTTTTATTTTTGGCTGTGTTGGGTCTTCGTTGCTGCGCGCAGGCTTTCTCTAGTTGCGGCGAGCAGGGGCTACTCTTCGTTGCAGTGCGCTGGCTTCTCATTGCGGTGGCTTCTCTTGTTGCAGAGCATGGGCTCTAGGCGTGCGGGCTTCAGTAGTTGTGGCTTGTGGGCTCTAGAGCACAGGCTCAGTAGTTGTGGTGCACGGGCTTAGTTGCTCTGCGGCATGTGGGATCATCCCGGGCCAGGGGTCGAACCTGTGTCCCCTGCATTGGCAGGCAGATTCTTAACCACTGCGCCACCAGGAAAACCCCTGTTTTTGTTTTTTTGAGAAGGGAAAACTAGATGAATTTCGGTGCCTTATTTGAAAACTCTCTGGAGCAAACAGTAATTATGGACACGTTTTCATCTAAAGTCTATGTACTTAATATTAAAATCAGCCAGGAAGTCATTACCAGGCTGCTTTTTTTTAAACTGTAGAATCAGCTCTGTGAACAATGAAACAGAATTTTGGCCCCAAATTAATATTTAAAAGACATAAAGACTAGAGTTTGCTTTCCGCATTAGTGAGAAGAAAGAATTTACACTGTTTAATAAGAGAGTCCCTGATCATCTTAAAATATAGCTGAAATTTATTTTGACATTTTTGTTTGATTATATTGGTGGTGTTTTATTCAGCAGCAAATTTAATTAAAATGCTGGTATGTATTTCTTAAACAAGTCTCTCATCTCACTAAACTGAGACTCACTAATATTCTCAGTACTTTGCAGAACTGTGCAGGGTCTAATAAGGCTCATTCATGGTGCTTTAATCATGCTCGTAATAAAAAACAGTCATTTGGGGAATACATTTTCCAGGCAGTTTCCTTGCCCCCTGGGGGAAATATTTTGAGGCCTCCCAGTGACCGTGGGTTTAAAAGTCTTGACAGGGAAGTCCTAGAATCCTTGAAGAACTAGGCCTTTGAAAGATTCATTGTTATGGACTCTCCCTTTGAAAGAGACCACTTTATCTTACTCCTAAACATCTATAGGACAGACATAGCACTTTCTGAAAAGAAATTCTGGGTGATGTGGAAGAACAAACGTATGTAGGTAATCCAGTATGGGTAGTGTGTAATTTGAAGAATGATAGTTCCATTTTTATGGTTGCCGTAACAATCATACAGTTGTGCAAAAAATGTGTATAGCTTTTATAGACGGGAGCTGGCACCATTGCAATGATTCTTCTCGTATCAGAACAACTGTTTTCAGATCTGAAAAATAGGGGTGGCTTAACCCTTCCCCAGTTAGCTCAGCATGCTCCCTGAGAAGGCTCTTTGGATCTCTGGGGCTGTTGAAATGTATTCACCGCTTACATTTGCATTTTAGCCTGATAAATGGATTGAGAATTAAGGATGATGATCCTTCCAACAGCAGGTTCTGAATTCCTGGCTTGGGAATTCAAAGGATGAGAAAAAAAAAATACTGTTCCTCAAATAGAAATGTAGGAGAGATGTCTAGACATAGTTAATTCCTTGACTTTGTGACTATTCTTAATTCTGTCCACTAGAATTTAAATCCATTAAATACTGGCCTTTACCATTGTGTTTAAGTCTCTGATAAAGTCATATTAAAATTTGATTACATTTTCTGTTTTATTTTAATACATTAACTATGTCTGTTCTGGAAATTGCAAAGCAAATTTAACAGCGTAGTCTTTTAAAGTGAAAATATATCTATTCACGTTCCTTTTTTGGCTACTTTTTCCTATCTTTGGGTACCCATTCCAAAAGAAAGTACTGGGGACTTGACTTTCTCTGACATACTAAAGAATATCCATTTTGAATAAACTTGATGTCAGAATTCTGTATGTGGATTTTCAGGTTGAGGGTGAAAAGTTGTCAAATTTGGATTCGGTACCTAAAAACGAAGTCATTGACAACTTAGTCAACCACAGAGAAACTTTTCTCAAAGAAATTTGGGGGTAATTAGTAGTTCAGCCAGAATGCTTCTGGGGTGTTTAAATCTTAAGATAAAGTATGGGACTAAGGGGAACTAGAAGAGATGTCAGCTTCCATTTGAAATAAAACTTCTTGGCTTAATTACTTCTTTTAACACCTTCTCTTTTGAATTCCTGTTCCATTAAATCAAAGTTCTGTGACCTTAGGCAAATTACTTAATCTCTCTGAGCCTCAGTTTCCCCATTCATAAAACGAGAGTAAAAAACAATACCCACCATTATTATAATTCTAAGAGAATCACCTCTCAAGAGATTCTAGGAGATGTAGGAAAAAAAGTGTTTTTAACGAGAGCAAGATTTCCCACATATTGAAGTGAAGACCTCTAATATGTTTATCCTCTGCGAAGATTTTGCACATAGGAGAACTTTTTATGCCTAAACTCTAAACATTATATTTAGAGGCTTAGATATTTGATCCCTCTGTGGGAGCATTTCCTATAAGCTTACTGCTACTTCATTTTGTCCGATTTTAAAACTTATTTTGTATCAGTCAGTGTTCTTCTAGCCTGTTTTAAAGTAACCCCAATGTGATATTTTAAACCTGGGTCATAGGAAGACTCTACTCCCCAGAGGTAAAAGGAGAGAGAGATGTTCAGAGAGTGCTCTGGGTAGAAGGGCTTTGTGGGCGCGATGGGGCTCGGCGGCTCTCATTTCTCCCTTAGGCGTGCAGAGCTGCATTCTGAACACCTGCGAGCCTAGGTTTAAGACTTCTTGGGCAGGAAGTAAAAGAGAGCAGAGGCCAAGCCATTCATATCTACATATAAACTCTCTTGGTTGAGTTGTGCCCAGTAGTTCGGGGCCTTCAGGTAAACTAACTTGGTGGCCTCCAGGCCTTTGCTCTAGCTCTTCCTTTTGCCCAAGTCCTTCTTCCTCCATAAAGCCCATGGCTCACTCCTCACCTCCCTCAAGTCATCTTCAAGTGGCATCATCTCATTGAGGCCTCTGCTGACTACCCTATTTATAATTGTAGTCAGCACTTCCAACCTCCCTTGCTCTGTTCTAATGTTTCTTTTCTTTTTCCTCCATAGCACTTAATTACAATACTGTTTATTTTCTATCTTCTCCCTCACTAGAATGTAAGTGGACAGGATTCTTTGTTTGTTCTCATATGTGTCCCAGACACCTAGAGCAGTAAATGCCTGTAAATATTGAATGAAGGAATTCTGGCCTTCTTTCTCTTAACCTCTGATACCTTCACATTGACGTTGTACTGGTTCCTACAACTTCAATTTGCGCTTGACACAAAATAAGTGAAAACTTATGAAAAGAGCTACAATTACACATAGTTTTCAGCCATTTAGAACAAGAAAGGGATGGGTCTATTTCTTGGGAAAATTCATGGCTGCAGGATTACATGGCGAAAGAGGGATCCAGCTAATTCTTTGTGGCTGCAAAGGGCTGAATTATGAGGTTTCTCAGAATCAGATTTAATCAAGTCAGCTTATAAAGGTACTTTCCAATAGTTCGGGCTCCTGTCTGAAATTGAATGGCCTGCCTAATAAGTCAGTGACTTGTCCCCTTATCCTGAGTACTCAAGATGTGGGTTGATCTGTGTGATTGATTCTGGTTCGGAGGCATTTGGGGGATAAGATTTGGACTAGGGTGAACTCTGAGGAACTTCCAACTCTGTCGATTCTATGATTCTGGCCACTGAACTGATATGGAGTAATTTCCAGGATTTATTGTTAAGTGAAAAAGCAAGTTGCAAGAGAGAATTTGTAGGATTCGACTGTTCGTGTTAGAAAGAAGAGAAAATAAGAAAAAATATATATCAAAAAGAAAGCAGAAATGCAAAAAAGAATAAACCAGAAAATGATGAAATAGTTATCTCTAGGGGGTAGGAATAAGGTAGAAGGATAGAGATGAGAGTAAGACTTCTCTGAGTATACTTCAACTTTTGAACCATTTAGATGTTTTAAATATTCAACAATAAAATTAAATTTAAAAGGAAATAAAACTCTAAAATCGACATAAGACAATAACAAATGGTCCTAATGTTTATCAAATGTATAGCATTACTACACAGAGAAAAAAAGAATTCAGGTAACTTTTGGGCACTATGCTTTTTGAGCACTTTGTACATCCTTAGTGACTATATTCTAAGGATAAAACTCCAAAGAAATCTTCATAGATACTTTGCTGCTAGTGGATACTGGGATTGTAATTCTGAAACTGTTTTGAATATTGAAGACATTGGGAGCTGAGGTTCTCAGTGGAAGAATAAAAATATAAATATAGAATGCGGGAAGAGGAGGAAGACCTCTAGTATTAGAGGTCAGTTGGAGGTGTAAATGTGACTCACGACTTTTAAGCAGTATATTAGGTTGAACCACAGGAAATTGCCAGTTTTAGGCCGTAACTAGTCAAATATCAGCAATTCCATGCGATTTAACTCAGTATTTTCTAATTCAGCTCACTAAAAGGGCCTAGAAGTAATGACACCTGAGTAGTAATGAGCACAGCGATCTAGGACCCTATGTTGGTTTCTACATAATGTTCATTCCCCACTGAAAGAAATCTGGGCTCCTTAGGGACATGGTGGTTATTAATCTGGGCAGGAAATGTATGAGGTGAGCCTGAAATAGTTGCTGTGCCAGACAGCCTAGAAGCGCTCGAAGACTTGTGGAGACACGTTGCAAGGACACAGGGGGTCACTTGAAAGGCCTCCACCAACCTAATTCGGGACAATTTGAGTATCAGAAAGAATAGTAATGGGAATGGATAATACATTTAATTTTTTTTAAGTCAGTGCATCTGTAATAATACTCGAAAAGAAACCAAAAACCAACAAACAAAAAAGTAGGGTCAGTGCAGGAAAAGCTCTTGACTTTGAAGAGTCAGCTCATAAATACAGAAGGTATTATATAGGATTAGAAAAATCACCATTTTATAACTTGCGAAGTTATGATTGATTCAGGCAAAAATCATCAGTGGAAGCTAAAATCACTGGCTGAAAGGTTCTTTGAGAACAGGATATTCACATGATCTAAAAGTCTTATTCCACAGATTACTTATTAATTATAAAGGGTAAAAGGTAGCCTTATAATAGAAAGATCTGGCTATTAGCACCTTAGCGAATCAAATCTGGCAACCTCACAGTCTGTGCCTTCTGAAGGAATGCAGTACGAAGTGCACACTATCCCCTGTGAAGTATTCACGGCAAAAGTTCACCGTGAATCTAGTCAAGACTTAAAACCTAACTTTCTGTTTGTTGGAAATTCAGAGAGAATTAATTTTGCCACGTTTGATTTATTTCTGTCCTTTCCTCTCTTCCTCCTTACATGAGGAAACAAGCTGATAAATCTAGAACGTGAGACATTCTACAAGACAACTGGCCTGGACTCTTCAAAAGAAAAAAAAGCAGTGTTATATTTTTTAAAAATAATAAATAAAGATAGAGGGATTCATATACATTAAACAGACTAAAGAGACATGACTACCAAATACTGTGTAAACCTTGATTAGAGCCTAGATTAGGAGGAAAACAATTTTGTGAGACAATTGAAGACACTTAAATATGATCTGTAAATTGGATATAGGAAATTAATCTTAACTGTGGTGGTAGTATTCTTGTTCTGTAGAAGAATGCCGTTATTCTTAGAAAACACATGCAAAAGAATGGAGGGGTAAAGTATCATGATCTGTACTACATAATTTAAAATAGTTCAGATGTAAAAAAAAAAAAAAAGCTAGGTATATGAAGGGAGGAACAGAGGGAGGAGAAAGATAAAGCAAATATGTCAAAGTGTTGACATTTGATGAATCTTAATGAGAGGCATATGAATGTTAATTTTACTCTTCTTTAAATTTTCCTGAAAGTTTAACATTTTTCAAAATGAAAATTGAGGGGAAGAAAGTTAATTTTAACATATTCTCTGAGTGTAAACCATGGCTTTCCTGGCCCATGCGGTGGCCTCTGGCTCCCAAGGTACCAGGCCAACCTTGTCCTGTGACCTCTGCTCCAGGGTGTTGTTTTTCTGAAGTACAAAAAGAGGCACAGAATGGCGAGAGGTTCAGTGAGTGGGTGAGTAAATGAACATAACAAGGGAGACCATTTTAGTCATTTCTGATTCCGTTCTCATTTTATCACAGTCCTTTGGAAAGTAACCTAATCACGATGTTCACTTGGTCTAGAATTTTGCTAAAGCTTGAGGTAGACCTTTGGTGGACCCTAGATTGAAAACCCCTAGTTGGGTGAAAAGAGCCTGCCCAGAGCATTGCCTCCGTTCTTTCTGTTCTCCCTGTGGCCTCCTCTGTGTCGTTTCATCACTATGGGGAAGTGGAGGGACAGATGGACCAAGATCTCCTTCTGCTTTAAATAGACCTTAGTCTTTTTTTGTTCTGAAAAATCTGTGGTTTGTGCCAGACTTTTTAGCATCTGTTGTGGCAGTAGAACTGAGTGAAAGGGTATTAACATATCCACAGCTGCCATCAGAAAAAATAAAAGGTCCAGCCCTGCTGCCCTGAGGGGCGCTGATTCAGGTTTGAATGATGCTCCCTGCTCCCTTGGCCTTGGAGAGGAGAGGTCGGCCCATCCCTGAGGAAAGTCAGTGTGAAAGGGAAGCTCAGCTGAGTTCAGCGTCTGACTTGACTGGTTCGTCCTAGCCCCCATCTGGCTGGACTCCCCACGTGGTGCTCCGTAGAGACGCATTACCGTGGTTGAAGGCTCCAGCTCTTCAGTTATTTTTCCTGCTCCGGTTTACATAAAATTATCTGGTTTCTATATAAACTCTGATACCATCTAATCTAAGAAAGTGGTAAAAACTGTACTCTTTATCCTCCTAAGGTTATTTCTTAAATACTTTCCATCTCTTTTCACCCATTCACCATCACTGACCCAGATCCTCCTCACCAGAATTGCTTGTGAGCAAGGAGACAAACCCAGAGTCACGGACAGAGGAGGGCCTCTATAAATTTTGTTAGTCTGGAATTGGTCCCTGAACCACAGTTTGTAAAACACTGTTTTATGAGAAAAGAAGATGGGATGAAGACAGAAAAGGACACCCTTGGAAACAATAACACTGTGGTGTGACCACAGGGTTGGACGCCAGGAGGTCATGAGTTCTAATCCTAAGTGTATTTCCCAAGTCACAGTGGCAAAATTGAATGGAAAAGTGCTAAAGAGAGCCCTTTGGTCATTTTTTCATTCACGTATCCATCAGCTATTCATTACATGTGTGCCTTCAGTGTGCTGGAAGAGATACACAGATAGGTCAGGATCAGAGCCAGACCTTGAGGAGCTCTCAGCCTTGTCACAGTGATAAGACATGTCCATAAGTAACCACCAGCATGCCAGGGGTAGTGGTCAGTGCCATTGAACTGGGGCAGGTTGCAGGCATGGACAGGGCAGCTGGGGGAGAGGCAGGTTCTACTCTCTGGAGCCATGAAGGTTCCCTGGAAAAAAGATGGCATTGCAGCCAGGCCTTTAAAAGTTAGGTAGGTCTTAGACATTGGAGATTGGTGGGATAAATGTCCTAATGTTGGGAACAGCACAAACAGTGTTTCAGGGACCAGAGGGTGTAGAGAAAAGTTTGTCATACAAGGTACACATTGGGAGTGTGCAATCTGACTAGAAAAATACAGGCCAGGGCCATATCATGAAAGGCTTTGAATTCTAAGCTGAATTTCTATTTTAGTCAGTAAGGAGTTGATGAAGGCTTTTTTACCAAGCACATGCTTTAAGATGATTAATCTGGCAGCAGCCATGACCTTGGGGAGAGCAATTTCTGTGATGTCGTAGGGGCCATGGCCAAAATCCAGTGAGGTAAATGGTGACAACGTGGTGAGTAAATGTTGCTGTGGAGACTAGACAGCTGCTTCCAGCTGCAAGGAGGTAGAGATGTTGGTCCCCTGAGGAGGAAGAGGACGCAAGGTCAGAGGAAGAGTGTGTGAGTGACAGAGGAACAGAAGTTCTTTCTATGATTTTGTTATTTCCTGGGATTCTTGGCCAGGTCATAATGGATTATAGAAGGCTTTTAGTTATTCTTCATGTGTTCTTTTCTCGGACCAATGGCTTCGAGTAAAACAATCTTCGAAGTTTTCTGTCACTTTAAAAAGTTCGACTAAGCCCTTCAGTCACGTGCCTTCAGAAATTCTGGTTACATAACGCTGCTCTGAACTGGAATTCTGCAGCCTCATGCACTGGAGCCTCGTTCTTTCCCTCCCCCACCTGGCACTCTATTTTCTGTGGGTCAGGGTTAGCTTCTTTCTAACCATTGTTGCGGAACTCTTTAAATATTTGGTCTCACAGGTTCTAAAAGCTGGCAGGCCAGGCTGCTCCCTGCAGGTTGTGAGACCAAAGCCTTCCAGAAAAGGAGCCAGTAAAATCCCAAAAGCATGTTAACGGAGTTTAACAGCTGCATGGAGCACTGCCCCTGTGGGGCCGGGCTCCCAAGTGCTGAGGCCAGCAGCCCGCAGCCGCTGCGGCCCACAACCAGGAGGAGCCCTCCTGCACCACATCGTGGCCGATTCGTAATTGTGGTGATGACAACAGATTAAATCACTGGCTCTCAGCACTGAGGACTGGGGTTTGTCAGGGTCACTCACTGTTCCCTTGCTTCTCCCAATTTTCCATAGCGAGAGAGCAAGTTTGGAGTCCACTGCTACAGTACAAATACTTGCTGGGAGCTCTCCAAGTTTTACTCTGTCTAGAAGTTAGTTCTCTTAGTAGCCTATACTGAATGTCTCTCTTTCTTCCAGCATCCCCTCAACACATGATTCTGAAATGTAACTCCTCAATATATGTGTGTATGTTTTTGTACCCTAGTTGTTTTTTTTTTTAATGATTTGAGGCAACTTGCAGATAAACATATAATGCAATGAATAATTTTTAAATTGGGCTACAGGGCAAAAGGATTATACGAATAGGAAAATTAGAGTACACCCAGGATAAAGGTTAGTTCACAAAGTTCAAACTACAAATAAGATCCTCTGGAAACAGATCACACGTGTTTTTCTGAGTTTTCTAGCAGGCAAAGCAAAGAAGGAAACTTAAAAGGATAAAATTCACATGTGTGTAAGGTACAAGCAAACCATCAGCTCAAGAGAAGAAGAGTGAGTCCTTGCACTGCATAAACTTGCTCCGTAAGTGCTCATAAAAGGGGCACTGAGTGAGCAAATGAGCAAGGCCCTTATCAGCTTCCCTGCAGCGAATAGCATAGCCACTTGTTTGACTTCTTGCAGTATTCCATGGGGTAGGCTTGGTGGTAAGGCTCCATGTGACAAGGACTCCACGGGAGGCCTGTGCAGGGTGTTTCAGTGTAGTTTATCACCTTTCAAAGGTGTCTGGGAGATTCTGTGCCACAAAAAAAGTGCCAAGATCAAATGGGTCTGGCAAGAACTATGCGATACCAGCATACTGAAGGCTCTGAGAAGTCCTACTATTAAAAAATTGGGACTTCCCTGGTGGTGCAGAGGTTAAGAATCCTCCTGCCAATGCAGGGAACACGGGATCGAGCCCTGGTCTGGGAAGATCCCACAGGCTGCGGAGCAACTAAGCCCGTGCGCCACAACTACTGAGCCTGCTCTCTAGAGCCCGCAAGCCACAACTCCTGAGCCTGTGTGCCACAACTGTTGAAGCCTGCTTGCCTAGAGCCCAAGCTCTGCAACAAGCGAAGCCACTGCAATGAGAAGCCCACGCACCACAACGAAGAGTAGCCCCCACTCGCTGCAACTAGAGAAAGCCTACGCGCAGCAACGAAGACTCAACGCAGCTAAAAATAAAATAAATTAAATAAATTAATTTAAAAAAAAAAAGAAAAAGAAATTGGCTCAGCATTTACCAAACTGATTTAATCACAAGACCTTTTAAAAAAAATTAAAACACTTACTGGGAAACACTGATCTAAAACAGGGATCAGCAAACTTTCTGCTAAGGGTCAGATAGATATTTTAGCATACAGTCCTGTCAGAACTACTCTACTCAGAGCAGCCATTGTATCCAAAAAGCATGACTGGATTCCAATAGAGCTTCATTTATGTATACTGAAATTTGAACTTCATATAATTTTCACGTGTCATGAAATAATATTTTTCTTCTTCTTCTTATTTTTTTTCAATCATTTAAAAAGACAAAAACCATTCTTAGCTTGCAGACCATTCAGAAACAGGTGGCAGGCCCAATTTGGTCTGTGAGCTGTAGTTTGCCGACCCCTGATCAAAAGTAATGTTTGGATGGTATGTCTTCCAGCAAGTTTTCCTGAGTACCATTCCTCAGAGTTGTTTTATTTTTATTTTTTTATTATTTTTTGTGTGTGGTGGTTAATTTTTTTTTTATTTTTAAAAAACTTTTATTTATTTATTTATTTATAAAATTTATTTATTTATTTATTTATGGCTGTGTTGTGTCTTCGTTTCTGTGCGAGGGCTTTCTCTAGTTGTGGCAAGCGGGGGCCACTCTTCATCGCGGTGCGTCAGCCTCTCACTATCGCGGCCTCTCTTGTTGCAGAGCACAGGCTCCAGACGCGCAGGCTCAGTAATTGTGGCTCACGGGCCCAGTTGCTCAGCGGCATGTGGGATCTTCCCAGACCAGGGCTTGAACCCGTGTCCCCTGCATTGACAGGCGGATTCTTAACCACTGCGCCACCAGGGAATCCCTATTTTATTTATTTTTATACAGCAGGTTCTTATTAGTTATCTATTTTATACATATTAGTGTATATATGTCAATCCCAATCTCCCAATTCATCCCACCCCCCCGCCTTTCCCCCCTTGGTGTCCATACATTCTCTACATCTGTGTCTCTATTTCTGCCTTGCAAACCAGTTCATCTGTACCATTTTTCTAGATTCCACATATATGCGTTAATATACGATATTTGTTTTTCTCTTTCTGACTTACTTCATTCTGTATGACAGTCTCTAGGTCCATCCACGTCTCTACAGATGACCCAGTTTCATTCCTTGCTGAGTAATATTCCATTGTATATATGTACCACATCTTCTTTATCCGTTCATCTTTCGATGGGCATTTAGGTTGCTTCCATGAGCTGGCTATTGTAAATAGTGCTGCAGGGAACATTGGGGTGCATGTGTCTTTTTGAATTATGGTTTTCTCTGGGTATATGCCCAATAGTGGGATTGCTGGGTCATATGGTAATACTATTTTTAGTTTTTTAAGGAACCTCCATATTGTTCTCCATAGTGGCTGTATCAATTTACATTCCCACCAACAGTGCAAGAGGCTTCCCTTTTCTCCACACCCTCTCCAGCATTTGTTTGTAGATTTTCTGATGATGCCCATTCTGACTGGTGTAAGGTGATACCTCATTGTAGTTTTGATTTGCATTTCTCTAATAATTAGTGATGTTGAGCAGCTTTTCATGTGCCGCTTGGCCATCTGTATGTCTTCGTTGGAGAAATATCTATTTAGGTCTTCTGCCCGTTTTTTGATTGGGTTGTTTGTTTTTTTAGTATTGAGCTGCATGAGCTGTTTATATATTTTGGAGATTAATCCTTTGTCTGTTGATTTGTTTGCAAATATTTTCTCCCATTCTGAGGGTTGTCTTTTCGTCTTGTTTATAGTTTCCTTTGCTGTGCAAAAGCTTTTGAGTTTCATTAGGTCCCATTTGTTTATTTTTGTTTTTATTTCCATTACTCTAGGAGGTGGGTCAAAAGAGATCTTGCTGTGATTTATGTCCAGTGTTGTTTTAATTTAGACTTTTATTTTTCTGGCTTAAGAGCAGATTTTCTTAAAAAAGTGTAGTAGAGGATTGGTTTGAGTGCTTATAGGCTAGTCTAAGGTTTTTCTCAGAAACGATGTGTGGGCCCTCTCAGAAATGACAGTTACAAACTAATAGTTGAAGCCTTAAAGTTTTACTGTGTCACACATGGCTGAATTGATTTGAGGCTGGAAGGGTTTTAATGGGCATTATTATTCATTCATAGAAATAAAAGTCTCAAAACACCCAGAGACATTTGATTTTAAGAAAGTATAACTTCCCAGTCAACTCTCCAAGTAAACCAGTAAACTGTGGCCCCCATCAAGCTAAGAGTATTTTTTATTTTAACTTGAGGAACGTTCTTTCAGTTTCTTATGTTGTCATTATGATGGTTGATGGAGAACCCAAACTTTCCCACCACCAATTCTAACATTTCAGTTTCAGTTCAACAGGTATTTATTGAGTACTCAGGATATACAGTGCATTTTGCTGGCTTTTATGGGGGATACAAAAAGGAACAAGAAGCAGACAGTTCCTTCTTTACCCTGTGAATCAAGTTCAAGATCCTCACCAATTTAGAGCCCATTACCATGCTATCAGGATTAATTTCACTTCCTTGTCTCTTCCTGTCAGCATGCATGCATTCATTCATTTGACAAACATTTGTGAGTTGCAACCTCTGTTCATAGCACTGTAACACAAAGCCCTCCAAGAGCTTGCTTTCCAGGGGACATCGGTGTTTCTCTTTCCCTCTGGCACTCTTGTGTAATTACAGTTTCTTTTACATAGTGAAACAAATTATTTCTTTATCTCCTGAGACCTCAGCATTTATGTTCCCCACACTGTATGTGCCTATTCTTGAGATGTTTAGTGAGAAGAGTGGATCTTCTGATGAAGCACTCTTCCTGGGACTGTGCTCTAAGTGCTCTCGTTCCTCCACCTGAGTGGCACCCACCTTTCCCTCTCCCCTTTTCTTAGTGTACCAGTGAGTAGATAGTTTTACCAGATTCATCATTTTAAAGCTATTAACTATATTAAGCAATAGGAGTCTATAAGATTGTTGAATATCCTTATAAGCAGTATTATGTATCTGATTATTTTTTGATTGGAGGAGATTTTATACAGTGTTAATTTTTTCCACTTATAATAGTAATACTTAATCATAGTGCGAATTTGAAAAATATGGACAAGTATAAAGGAAAAATATTAATCCATAATTCTACTACCCATCAATCAATTCTATTAACAATTTTTTTTACTTTCCTTGATTCAGAAATCACATTTAAAATTTTAAAAAAAATTTAAATTAATAAACAGTAAAATTGACCTTTATTTGTTGTACAGTTCTATGAATGTTGACACATATAGGTTCACGTAGCCACCACCGCAATCAAGATACAGAAAAGCTCCATTCCCTCAGAACAAGCACCCCTTTCTAATCCTACCTTCCCCAAGCCCTGAGAATCACTTATGTCTCTGTTATATAATTTTGTCTTTTTGAGAATGTCATATAAATGGAATCATAGACGGTGTAAGCTTGTGAGAGTGGCTTCCTTGACATAATACCTTTGAGATTCATCCAAGTTGTTGCGTGTATGAGTAATTTGTTCCTTTTTGTTGCTCAGTGGTATTCCATGGTGTAGATGTACCATAGTTTGGTTATCCATTTATCCACTTACCATTTAAGAGTCTTCTTTAAAAAAAATCTTGACATTTCTGAAATCCTGAAGTACTTTAAAATCAATGTATATATTTAACGTGGTCGGGGTTTTTGTTTCCCCTAAAAGCTATTATTGAATTGATAGTGTGTCCTAGAATTAATACTGTCTTAGAATCAAGGTGTTATGGTGGTGAGATGATCAGTATGGAGGATCAGAGAGGGCTGGTGAGGGTTATCAGGAGTGAGGGAACGGAGCAGTAAGGGGACAGGTAAAGGAAGGCCCCGAGAGCTTTGCAGCCCAGCGCCCAGAGCTGCTGGGCAGCCTCTAAGGGCTTTGGGGAAGTTTTGAGCAGAAGAGCAACATAGGCAATAAGACTTTAAGAACAAAGCCAACTAACTGTGGTGACTGCCAGGATGTCCACCATCATCAGTGTTGATGAGGCAGGAGGGGACCGGGGAATGGCAGCAGTGGGGCTGATCGTACTGGAGGGAATGGAGGAAGAACTTGAGGAGAGTCCAGTGGGAGCAGGGAATGCTGACTAGAGAGCCTGTGTATGGGGAAGGGGGAGGCTGGTTCCTGCTGAACACCCTGACTTCCAGGCCAGTGCCTCGGGAGACGGGGCAGGAGGTGTGGAGAACTTAGGACCGACTGCCCAAATCTTAGGTATTTATATGGTGTGAATGGGTAGGTTGGGTGGGTCATGTTATTTGGGAAATTCTAAAGCAAAACGAGAATGTCCAGGAGCTTCACAGATTAAGAATGAGATGTGCATAGGAATACTGTGTGGAGATAAATAGGCATAGGGTGTACTTAATTATGTGAGCTTGGATGAAGTATATGATTATTTCATGGAAATAAACTGTGATTAGGGCCATTTCCAAGTAGAATTGCATCATGGCTAACTGTATGGGCCCAGAGTTTTCTGCAGAACCTATTCTTGAGTCCCATCCCCCTGTGTCACAAGCCAGATGGTTTATTCTTTGGCACACCCCACTTTTGCAAGATAGGAGAAGGAGCAGTAAATCATCCTCATATAATGCTTGAAGGACAGGTTCCCATCAGCCACTGAGGAAGAGGGAGGCAGAAGAAAGAACTGACTGTTGGAGAGTACTTTGCCAAAGGGACTTGCCCCTCTTGTCAGGTAACGTCTTGGGAAGCCTCATTCATGGAAGCTGCCTCACTTCCACCTGCGCACACCTGTTCTAACTCAGGATCAAGGAGAAGTAGGGGCCAGTCAGCAGAGAGGAAGAGAAAGACACTCAGAGACAGTACGGAGCCTTGTTATCGTCCCCCAGTTTACGTTTTATTAAAGATCCCCTGTTAGAGAGACAAGAGGGAAGTTACTCCCCACTTTGTCTACCATTTATATATTTGCAAAAGAGCTGTTCTTTAAAGCTGTACTACAGTGGGGTAAAGTTTCCGTTATTAGTGGCCTTGCTAATTATGTCTTCCATCTTCCCTAGAAAAGACTGTGTCTTCACCATCGACCCATCAACTGCCCGAGACCTCGACGACGCCCTCTCCTGCAAGCCCATCGCTGACGGTAGGATGGAAGCGTCTCTCCCCCTCTAGGTGGCAGGCAGCGTGCACCCCTGTGTGGCCAGCCTGGCTGCCTGGTACTCCCTGAACTTGCCGTAGGCCCTGAGCCTGCACAGTATGTGACCGAAAGATTGCACTGCTGACTGACTTCAGTGAGAGTGAGAATAAGAAATGTCCCCTTGCTAGGACCCTTCTCAGGCCTCAGAAGGGACAGCAGCGCAGGCAGAAGAACTAATTTCAGGCCTGGCCCTGCAGGAGGCTGCAGTGAGGGCATAATGTGTTAAAGAAGGCCCCTAAGCTCTGCTTCGGAGAAGCACAGAGTTTTTTTACCTGAATTGAACGACACACTGGGGTGATTCAAGGGGTGCTGTCCAAAGACGTGCTCAGCAGAAGCGGCAGGAACGCCTCCCCTGAGGAAGTCCCTCAAGGCTTGAGCTGGAGAAGCTTGCTCCGCCCCGCGTAGGTCTTCATCTGTCCAGCAAGTTACAGAAGGCAGCTGTTAGAGGCTCCTGCAACATTCTTTTGGGATGGAGCCAGAAAGGAAAAAGTGGGCTTTGATGCCACTGGTCTTTGAAAACTATCATAGGGGGAGGGGAAAATGTGTGAGGTATGAAAAGAGCAAACCCTAGCCATGCCTTCCTAATGGCCCTCCAGATGAGCCGCTGAGAGTCTGGAGCTGCTGCCTGCCCCTCACTGGGGTGGGGTCTGGTGACTGCTGTGGCTTTAGTTATTCTCCGATAGGGCTTTGACACTCACGTGGCCTTTGATGGCTTGCCCATGATGGCATGCAGTCTTGCGGCTTCAATCTCCTGCACAGTGTTGGTGGCCCAGTGGCCTGGTCTTGGCAGACACTGCAGAGATGTTCACATATTCCATTAAAGCAGAACTTCATGGGCTCAGCATGTTGCCTCTTCTCCATAAAAGACAGTGAGCTTCAGTAGATACAAAGCTGAGAGACAGAAAACATCACTGCCCAGAGATGCTTTCATCTTCTTTTAGTGAGTCTTCCTTGAAACTGTGGGCAATGGTGCTCAGTGTTTTCAACTAAAGAAAATTGAAAGGAAGATAAAGCATAAAGAGAGAAAAAAAGTTCCCATGGAAATTTCAGAGGAATTATATATTTTTTAAATCTAAAGTTTAAGCAGCCTACTTTAAAAAGCAAATACTACGTTGGTTTCTTATATCCTGAGCATTGTTTGCTGCATGGAAAGGCTTGGGCATATCACTCTCACATCCACTTCCCTGAGCCCCAGTTGAAAAGTGCCCCCCCACCGGCAGAAAGCCAGGTGACACTGGACCTCACTTCCTGTATTTCCTTTCTCTCCAGCTTCATAGCCCTGCTCTATTTGTAGCCTAATGCTTGGAAACAGTTGCTTCGTTTATTTTGGCCACTTCTATAGTTGTTACTGGTGGAAGGGTAGGCCTAATCCCTGTTAGCCCATCTCAGCTGGCCCACATGGTATTCCCCTTGCAGGGACACCAGGGAGCAGGCACGTGCCTTGCCCCACTCACTCCACATGCTACGTGTCATGTCTAGGGTGCCAGCTTACCAGCAGAGGCTTCGTGTAGGGAAAAGGTGGAGCAGGAAGGATTGACTGGGGACAAGTTGTACATGTTTATAAATTTCCAACCAAAGAATATGCTTTGTCAGACAATCTAAAACCAATTGTTTTCAATCTGCTGTTCAGGGAGAGCATTCATAATGAGGGAAATCATTTAGCAGTGTAAGATGAAGGAAAAGGAGAGGAAGCAGAGGCAGAGAAGTGAGTCAGAGAAACATTAAAATTGTTTAGAGATGTAGGTAGAAGAAACTGGACTGGAGGTGGTGGCATTATTATTAATGGGGGTGGGGAGGACAGCTGTGAAGAAGGGGTGATGACAGAAAAGAATCAATGGAAATGGATTTGGAGTTGAGGGAGGGGAATCCAAGACGGGGCAAAAGTTTCAACCTGGATGGCGAGGAGACGGCATCTACAAGTTAGAAATCGGGAAATCAGGAGGACCAGCTGGTTTTGGAGAGAGCATGTCTACATGGAGCTGTGTGTCTGATGATATGTGTCTATATAAGCTGCTGCAAATGCTCTGCAGAGGAGGCTAAATGTGTGCAGTCCATCTAATCATACACAGAGAGCCATGAAGAAGAGGAGATAACTCAGCAAAATGCAAACAGTGATTTTATTAGGATGATGGGTTCATAAGTGATTTTTCTCTTTTCCCTAGTTTCCAAATTTTTACAATGTGGTAATAATAGCTTTATAATGAAACAATTTTGTAATAAAAAAAAATTATGAGGTGCCAGAAATCACAGGCTGCCCAGTAGCCGCTGTACCAGGTGATCAGATACCTTCCATATGCGTAGTTATTCTTGCATTCCAGGGGAGTAAGTAACATCTGGTCATTTGGCAGAGCAGCAGCAGAGGGACATGGCAGAGGAGTTGGGGAAGAGCCTGAAAAGGCCTGAGTTGGTCAGTCAAGCATTTTTATGGTGGCACTTCTACAGTTGGCCTTTGTGACAGCTGTTTCTGCCAAGGCCATTTATCCAGGGAGATGAAAAGTGAAAGTCATTCCAGTTTGGATTGGGGTGAGGCTGGCTGAGTTCAGGTTCTGGTAGTTACCAGTTCATGTCAATTCTTGCATAGAGGAAAAAAAGTTTAATGTTTCAAAAAGCAAATAATGTTTTCTGGGCATATTTATGTCATCTATAACCATTTTTATTTAAAGAAAATATAAAGGTTAAACTTTCCTTTGGTCCCACTGAAATCATCTGAATGACTCTTCTGTGAAGATAAAACGCACAGACAGAAGTAATTTATTTAGTTCTTACTCTCCCTTTCTGTAGAGTTCAGAACCCCCAGGACTTGTTACCAGTATCTCCTATAGGTGCGAGATTTAGACATTACAGTCTGCAGGTGAATTCTGCAGAAACACAGTGACAGCTGCTCCCCAGTAGGTCATGTTTAGGTTGGAAGGCTGAGGAGGGGGTGCCCTCTACCCTTGAGGAATCTCAGCTTTGGAAGAGATTCTACCAGTCATCTAGCCCAGTAATTTTTCACCTCTTACAGCCTATAAACACACTTGAGGGCAACATTCCCATGAGCATTAACCAGCCCGCTAACTTTAACATGGAGTCTTTCACTTTAGCTCAAGAAGATATTTAATAATGCAAGTGAGTAAGACTGGTTATAATGATCACCCAGAACCTAAAGACAGTAAATCACACACTCCAGTGTTCGATTACCGTAACAGACCTTTGCAACACACCTCACAGTTGACTTCACCGCTCAAGTGTGGGAGTGCCACAGTTGTCACATCACCCTCTGGTTTTCAGATTACCTCTACAGCATCTACTTACTGAATATCCAGGTTGCACTTTAACTGTCTACCTTACAGGCAGCCCATTTGGCCTTAAGATTGCGTGACTATCAGGAAATCCTTTCCTGTAATGATCTGAAATACCACTGTCTTCCTGTAATTTTCCACTCGTTGGTCCCACGTATGCCCCTTGGGAGCCTATAGAATAAGTCTTGTCTCTCATGTGACAACGCCTCAGATACTAGATGATGGCTGTCATGTATATCTGAATTATAGCTTCCCAGTTAAGCATCCTGTATATTTTTCTATGTCCTGTAGCTTATTAAGTTTGAACCCATTTCCCGTGTCATGGCGTTACTTCTGCCTTTATGAGCTCTGAGGTAAATGGCTGCCTGTGTCCAGACTTCTCCTCCCCGGCTGCCAGGGCACGGTGACTCTCTTCCAGCCAGTTCCAGCCACCTGTTCTGTTCAATTAAACCTGCATCACTGCTTTGCTCTAGTCTCTGAGAGAGGAAATTATCAGTCAGACAAGTCAGGACCTTTATTCAGCTTTTAGTTGATTCAGGCTCCCAACAGATCCTACAGGAAATTGATGTTCCCTGCTGCTCTGGCGTCTTGTTTCTCTAATGTTTGGTTCTGTAATGAGTGCTCTGCCATTGAACATGGCAGGGTTATCCTAGCCAGACCTTAGAAATGAAGGATTGGAGAAAGGGGGAGTGGAGACTGACTGCTAATGGGTTTGGGGTTTCTTTGGGGGGGGTGATGAAAATGTTCTGAAATTACTAGCTCAGAGTTATACAGCTCTGTGAGTATACTGAAAACCACTGGGGGAAAATGAGTGAACGGATGAATGAATTAAGAATAAATAAACAAATCCATTCATCCTTGAGGCTTTTTGGAAATTGGAATTTACACCTTAATGATAACTTAGCAGAAGTCTTGATGGATTGCCTGGGCTGGATACCCAGAGTCGTATCCCTCTTGCCCGTCTCTCCTCCTTGCTGCCTTCGCCTCTGAACCACGAAAATCCCACCCAAGGAGCGCACCCCTGTGCTCAGCCACCTGCTCGTCTTCCCCACCCCCACAGAGGGCAGCCATCCGACTCAAAGAAGGAGGGATCTGTCCTCCTGTCCAGGTATGAGGAAGTGCTCAGGTCATCATCCAGCCTGAGGGACCAAGGGAATGCACACTACCTGCACTGCTGTAGGGGGCGCCAGTCTTCCTGCTGGTTTGCCTCTCGTCTGGCTTTCCCTTTCCCTTCCCTGAGGAGGATGGACTAGGGAGCTCTGTTCCTGGGAGCGCTTCTCACTTAGGGAATAGGAACAAGAGACTAGGAGAAAGTCTGTAAGAATTTCATAGAATTCCTAAACTCTGGACTTCCCCGTGTGGTTATACGTGTCACCTGCTGGGCGTTCTTGTCACGAGTGATCATCTTTGGAGGCAGGGAGGAAGTAGGAGCTGGAAAGACTGTGCTCCCCTGGCTTAGGCTGGAGAACCTGAGCAATAGAATGGATGGTAGTAATTTTAATGAGCAAAGAGCAGAGATGAAGGCTCTGGATCTGCTCCTGGGAAGGAAGAGGGTGTGGGTGGGAGTCCTGGAGCTTATGAGTACAAGGTTCCAGCAAATCGCAGCAGCCAGGCCAAACCCTCTTCCTGGGCTCTGTTCTCACCTCTGGGAAGATCTTACCCCACCAGGCATTCACCCCAGCCCCTTTATGTTTCTCTTTGGTTTGGCTTCCTCCTGTCACAAACTTAAGTCTCCATCCTGTAAGACCTTCCTCAGCCCCCTACAGCCTCAGGAGTGTTCACACCTTCCTTTGTCCATCAGGACACCTTGAAGAGCAAGTCTACTTGCTGCAGCTACTTTCCTGCTTCCCATTTATTTCTTACTCCCTCTGCTATGTGGCTTCAGAAAGTTCAGCGACACAGGTTGTCCCTGGCTTCAATTCAGCAAACATGTGTGCAGTGTTTGGCTTTTCATCTACTCTTCTTTGGACTTAGGGGGCTCTACTTACTCTTGGTTGTAGTTTTTGGGCTACTTTTCTCTAGTTGCCTTCTTTAACTCTTCTTCTCTGCTCCCTCGCTTCATGGGAGTCTCCAGTCCCCTTCCTTCCGTGCTCTTCAGCCTTTGCGCTCTGTTCCCTTTGCCTGCATTGCTCTTTCCCTGGAGAGCCGTGTGGCTGAGTGGAGATCAGGTGGGTCGCTCTCTCAGTAAGGCCTTCCCTAGTCACTCTGCCTCTAATTTCTTCCCCTCCCACCCGCTCTCCACCATCCTTGCTTTACTTTTTTCCTCATCACTCATCACCCACTGACACGCTATTGACTATCTTGTTTCTTATCTATCCTCCCCCCGTACACCCCCTGTCAGTGTGAGGCTCAGAGCAGGCGCTCAGTGAGTCAGTCTCTGGTGGTGTCCACAGGCTGCCGAGAGGAGAGGGGATTCCCAGGCAGAGGGAGGAGTGTGTGCAACGTCCCAGGACGCCAGATACATGGTATTTTGGAGGGAACCACACAGAACTTGAAATATCTGGACCGTGAGGTTCAAGTGGGGTGGTAGTCGTAGATAAAGCAGGGAGGAGATCATGAATTCTTTTGTAGGCCCTGCTAGAAAGTTTAGACTTCATGGAGAGCGGGTGTGGGGGGATGGACTGCAGTATTTAAACCTCAGTTTGAAGAATAAACAGGGGCGAGCCACACAGTGGGGAGGAAGAACGTTTTAAGCTAAGGGAACAGAGTGTGTGGAGGCCCCGTGGTACAAAGACTTCGGCACCGAAAGGAAGCGGAAGTGAATGCGGCTGAACCGCGACGGGGTGGGAGCAGTCTGTGCGGTAAGACCGGAAAGGGGCTCGCAGGCTCCGTTCCACAGTGGGAGTCTTGTCCTGAGTGTAATGGGAAGCAAAGAGCTTTCAGCAGGAGAGAGTCAGCCTCCAACTTGCAGGTGGGAGAGATCTCTGTGGCCGCAGTGAGGAGTCTGGATGGAGCGTGGTGTTAAGATGGTCTGAGTTCTGAGAGGCAGCAAGTGCCCCAACCAAGGCAGAGGCTGAGGAGCCCGAACTGGAGGGAGGCACTAGCCGGGACAGGAAATCGGGGCAGGACTTGGGGTCCGGGCTGCTGCAGGAGGCCGCTCTCTTGTGTTGGCCTTTTCTTCCCACGGATCGAAGCCAAGGCAGTCCTTGTAAAATGTAGGTCTGATCAGGTCATTCCCCCCGCTCCAGTCCTCCAAGATTTCTCGTCCTGCCGAGGATAAACACCCAAGTCCTTACTGGGACGTACTGCTGTCTCTTTTGTTTGTTTGTTTTTTCTGATCTTCCTACTGCGGTCTCTTAACTGCCTCTCCAGCCTTGTTCCCCACAGCCCCTGTCTCACCCGCCCTCCTCCAGCCAACATGGCCGTGGTGTTGTCCTTCACATGCCAGGCTGCTCCTGCTTCAGCACTTTTGTACTTTCTGTTCCCTCTGTCCAGACCCCCCTTCTCCCAGATCCGTCACTACTCTAAGTTCTACTCAGATGTCATCTCAAGGAGGCCCTTCCTGACCCCACTATTGCCACAGTCTTCTCCCCAGCCCACCACCCCCTGCTTCTCGATTCCCTTTAAGGTACTCTTGTGGGTCTGTCCTCCTGGATGGTAAGCTTTACGGGAGAAGGGATGTCCTTTTGTTCACTGTTGAACCCTCAGTGCCCAGCGCACTGTGTGTTACATAGTTGACACACCTGGAAATGTTTGTTGAATGAGTGAATAAGTTAGTAAACTTGATATTGGCAGTAGGAGAAGAATCTAGAATGTCATCTAAGTTTCTGGCTTGGGCAGTAGGCAGAACATAATGGCATTCAATAGGAAATATTGAGGAGAGCTGGTTTCGGGGGAAAGGTGGTGCATTCAGAGATAAGCACATGTTGGGTTTGCAGTCCCTGAGAATCATCCAGGTAGAAATATGAAGGGGACAAGTCAAAGGAGTTAGGGCTGGAGATGGAGATTTTGGAGTCATCAGTACATGGGCCTGGGAGAGGTGGCCCAGGAGAAGTCACAGACTGAGAAGAGGACCCCGGCTGGGCCCCTGGGAAGATGTGGAAAATAACTGAGAGGTGAGGCCAGGGAGCCTGGAGGCGAAGGAGAGAGAGGGGAGAGGGGGCAGGCAGAGCAGGCTAAATGCAGAAAAGCCATAAAGGCTGTAGGAAAGTCAGGTAAGAGAGAACTGTGAAGTCTTTGGGTTTGGCAACCAGGAGATCATTGATGACCTTGAGAGACTAGTGTCAGTGGCTTTGAGGAGGGGACGCCACACTGCAGGTGGTGGAGAAGGGAGTGGAAAACAGGAATGGAGGTGGCTTTCCGTAAGAAGCTTGGCTATGAAACCTATGAGTGGCAGGGAGGACAGGACAGCTTGGAGAAGGAGAAGTTGAAAATATAGGAGTGAGAGGAGCTGATGATTTTGCAAGGTTTTGAAGAAGAAGGTGGGAGTGAATTCAGAGTATAAGTGGAAAGTGAGGCCAAGACATGGAGGGTAAACACCTCTTCCCTTGAGGCAGAGAAGCAAGACGTAGGGAATGGGCCGCTGCTGAGTATTAACCCTGGATAATACCCACTTCAGCTGTGAGAGGAAGCGGCCCTCCTGCTGAGGGCAGATGGGGAAGGGGCTGTGTACGGGGAGCAGGGGATAGTGAAAGGGCTTGGATGGGGAGCTGACCGGAAACCGATCATACAAGACCTTCCCAAACACTGTTCACGTGTGCTGAGTTGGAATACTACCAAGCCTGGGTGATTTTCTTTAGCCTTCTAGGTGTGGGAGCAGAAGTTGCAATGATACAGATTTGGGGGTTTGCTGAGAGGGAGAACATGGTGGGCACCAGCACAGGGATGCTGGGACCTTGCTTCCCCTCTGAACCTGTTTCTTCTCCGTCCCCTACTTTTATAAAGACATCATCATCTACCACCAGGTCAACCAAAGTTTTTTTAAAAAAGGGAATTCTGGAATCACATTTGATTCCTCTTCCTCTCAGCACTGTTGTCATGGTCTTGTCAATAATCTCCCCTCCCCCGCCGTGCGCCCTCTGCCTTGCTACCCAGTTAGTTTTCTTTTATGTACACACAAAGACCAGATCATGTCACTTTTCTGCTTGAAAATCTTCTCACACCTGCAGAATGGTCCACATTTCTTAGCAGAGCTTTGTTATCAAAGTCCTTTAAGATTAGTTCCCCAGCCCCCTTTTGCACCTTCCCCACCTCCCAATGCCACTTCCCCCAACACACACACACACACACACACACACACGCACGCACGCACACACGCGCGCGCACACACACACACACACACGCACACACACACACATGCCGCGCGCGCCCCTAGTGGTGTCTGGCCACACCAGGCTTTGCGTATCCACTTCACCCTGCCCTTTGCCCTCCAGTTAGAATGCCTGGCCTCCCTTCCTACTTCTGTGTCAGAATTTCATTCAACAGCAAGATGAAACCTCTGCGGAGCTTTCCTTTCCTCCTGGCAGAATGAACTGTTCCTATCCTATCAGCATATTTTCTTCATGTGTCTAATGCAGCAATAAATATAATTGCTTGTGGATTTAATTCTCCTTTTTGCTTGTTTCTTAAAAGCAGGGCAGTCCTTGGACATCTCTATATCCTGAGTGTCATGCACGATACCCTGCATTTGAAAATCGCTTGATCTAATCGGTCTAACCAGGCATCTTGTTACAAACTTTTAGTGTTTCACTCCTTTTTCTGTTTCTTACCTTGCCCTTTTTATTTCCACCATGCTTCGACCCTTAAGTTTGTGGGTTGTTTATGGGCTTTTATGCTGACCTATAAGCTTACACCACATGCCCTCCTACAATGTCTATTTCTTTAGAATTAGGTGTACCTTTCCCTCATCACAATCATGGTTTTCAGTCCATCTCCTCATGTCTCAGTGATACTGTAAGATAACTGAATTATATATTATGATCATGACATCTGGTCCTGCCGCTCTGTGAGCTGGCATATCTGAGGCTCACTTCTTCCCCATTATTTTCTTGCATGAATCTCTTGTATAGCCTGCACTACTCTTCTCACTGCATACCTACAGGCTTCCACAGCAAGTTGTTTATTGGTTTTATTTGTCATTTTTATCCGTCTCCCTCCTGTCTGTATCCTTGCCATTTCCAGATTCAGTGAGTGCTAATTTTCTGATAAAATTTACTTATTGAATGAACCTTAACATGATAGTGAAGGACAATAACAACAACAACAAAAAACCAATTTATGATGCAAAAGCCAGAACTTTTCTTCCTTTAATTATTTTGGCAAACAGGCTTGCTAGTTAAGAAAAGCCTTTTTAACAACCAAGTACATCTGCAGTGGCAATACGGTCATCTGTTAGTTTGGAGAAATAGAAAGTTGGTATTACAAAAATCCAAGTATTCCTTTGTTAGCAGATAGATCTTAATTAATAGCATGTTGAGACATCAGAAATGGAAAAAGTTTGTTTTTTATTACCCTCTGTTTGAAGCGTTTGGAGGTTAGGTTGGTATAGGGAGGTAATGCCAAGGTAATTCCAGAATGTAGAAATCAGGTGATATTTTGAGAATGGAAATCAACTTTTTAAAAAATTTCATTTAATTTTATTTTATTGAAGTATAGTTGATTTATAATGTCATATTAGTTTTAGGTGTGCAGCATAGTGATTCAGTTATACATGAATGTGTGTGTGCGTGCGTGCGTGTGTGTGTATGTGTGTGTGTATGTATGTATATTCTTTTTCAGATTATTTTCCCTTATAGGTTATTACAAAATATTGAGTACAGGTCCCTGGTGGTTATCTATTTTATATATAGTAGTATGTGTGTGTTACTCCCAACTTCCTAATTTATCCCTCCCCCTCCTTTCCCCTTCGGTAACCATAAGTTTGTTTTCTTTGTCTGTGGGTCTATTTCTGTTCTGTAAATAAGTTCACTTGTATCTTTTTATTTTTTATTTTTTAGGTTCCACATGTAAGTGATATCATATGATATTTGTCTTTGTCTGGCTTACTTCACTTAGTATGATAATCTCTAGGTCCATCCATGTTGCTGCAAATGGCATTATTTCATTCTTTTTTATAGCTGAATAATATTCCATTGTATATATGTACCACATCTTCTTTATTGATCTGTTTGTGGATATTTAGGTTGCTTCTGTGTCTTGGCTGTTGTAAATAGTGCTGCAATGAACACTGGGATGCATATATCTTTCTGAATTATAGTTTAAGACTGGAAATCAATTTTAAATGGTTATCTGTAGAATTTCCTCTTGCGTGGAGATCTGTAAAACATCAGGTAGAATTTGCTATTTTAGTTTGTATAAGGCTGAAACAGAACGTATGGTAGTGGTTTTAATCTCTTTAGAGTCACAGTCTATCCTCAGAAAAAAATGCACAAATGTGTATATACACTATATTTTGCATAGGACTTACATTTCCAGTAATATCATAGAATGGGTAGCCTGAAGAACTCTTCTTCAATAATACTCTTTAAAATGATGCATCTTTTAGAAATGTATGGCTGAGCTGGCAAGAAAGGGCTTGCCAGCCCTTAGAAGCCAGGAATGAAACAAGAGCAGATAACCAAAGAAAGAGGTATGTGCCAAAGCAGCTAATGGTACCTTCTAATGTCTAGTGACCCAGAAAGTTTGCTCAGGACCTGAATTAATACTACCTGCATGGTCCATAAAATTCCAAGCCAGGTATCTAGTTTAAAGTGGCACCAAATGGACAATGTTTCTAGAAACCAGTCAGAATCATAAGCGTATCCTTTCCGGAAGAATTAACTCTTAACCAAAGCCTTAAAGATTTGCCAAAGATAAAAGTTCTAGTAAAAGTAAACATACAGAAAAGTTATGAAACATGCAAGGATGCAGCTAAAGCAATACTTAGAGGAAATTTTATAGCTTCAAGTGCTTATAATAAAAAGGGAGAAAGTTTAAAAAACTGAGCCTATAAAGATTAGCTTCACAAAATGTTCAGAGATAAGGGGAAGGGAGAAGATGACTTGCTACAAGAACATAATTGTGGGTACAAGTACTGAATCAAAATATGGGCGTTATCTATTATAACTGTAGCGGTACAAGCTCCCTCTACTCCCCCAAAGAAACACACAAGACAAATAACCAAACTCTGTAATGCCTTTCATGCATGTCATAGTAAAACACATAATTCATTTACTTGAATAACAAAAGTTCCTGTTTCCACTTCTGGCCCTGCCAAAATGTAAATCTTAAAAAATAGAAACAAAATATCAAACATTGCTCTTAGATCTCCTTTTCATTTTTATAGTATTAGAGTGCTATTAATTGTCAAATTAAGGTCTTTTTCCAAAAATCATCAATGTTTGAAAAAAATTTGGCATGTTATTGTTAACTTTGTAACAGAATTGGGAACATATAAAGGTACACTTTTTAATATTCAGTTTCTGTGTTATTTTGTATTTTATATCATATATGTTATAGTGTTCATGTTCCATAAATGTTTCAAATATCTTTTAAATAATAATAGAAATACAGTAAATAACTTCCAAAGTGGTAGAGAGCACAGGACATATAAAAAGCACATATTAAAGTACCAAAAAAAATTAATAAGCACATCATTTAACTCTGCAGTTAAAAAACAAAGACTGTTATACTGGATAAATCTAGCTATATGCTGTTTATAACCACACACTTAAAACATGAAGACGCAAAGATTAAATGTAAAAAGGTGGGAAAAGCTATACCAGTAATGTACTAAGCAAAAGAAAGCTAGTATATTTTTTATAATGTCTGACAAATAGCTTTTAAGATAGAAAACATTGCTAAATATAAAGAGAGTCTAAATGATAATTAGAAGGATCAATTCATCAGAAAAGATAGTGTCTAAACATATTACCAAGTAATATAGCTTCAAAATATATATTAAAACAACAGTTGACTGAAATATGAGGAGAAATTGATAAATTCATCATCATAGTGGGTTAATTTAATATGCCTTTCCCAGGAAATGATAGTTCAAACAGACCAGAAATTCAGTAAAACTACAGAAAATTTGAACAGCACGGTTAGCAAGCTAGCTCTAATAACCATATCTAAGTATAATACCCACAAATGAAGATTACACTGTTCTCAAGTGTTTCTCAAGAGAAAACATATATAAAAATTGACTTTGTATTAAAGCATTAAGCATATTTCAAAAAGTCATTGGTATAATACAGATCATGTTCTTGGCTCACAATACAGTTAAATGAGAATAAGTGCACAAACATTTTTAACTTAAGAAAAATTCAGTATGTTTAGAAATCTTAAATACCTTCTGTTACCCTCTCCCAGATTAGTGGCCAGATGAATGGCCTAAATCAGAATATACTTGATGTCATGTTTCCTTAATGCTTGAAGGTTGAGTGAGTTACCTATTTCCTCATGGCTGAGTTTACCTCTGTCATTGCCTTCCACACGAAATACCCCCTTACATAGAACTTTGGGTTTCTACCCCTGCTACTTTCCTCACACTACCCAGGAGTACGTAACTCTGAAATATGATCCATGCTGACCTACAGGCTATTCACCAGAGAGCCAAGAATGGTTGAAAGCCTTTATTACAAAGACACCATCAAAAAGGAAACTACCTTGTCTAATAAAAGAAACTCAGATTACCAGAGATTAGCAGTAGAGGAATGATTCCCAGGTGGGGAGGACAGCCGGACCACATGGATAGTCTCCATTTGGACATCCCCTTCCTCCTTACTAACCACGACTCCCTCTGCCCACTGACCTGGGTGCTGAGAGGACTTGTTATCACTTTGGTCCAAGTATGGTGCCCATAATCCTTTGCTTAGTACCTCAAGCACAACTGAGACTAGACTTTTGAACAGGACTTTACTTAAACCTTAGAGGGTAGCAAAAGGAAGAGCAACGGAGAGTAACAAAGCATCAGGAAGTGTCCTGCTTTCCACTGCTCCCAGATCCAGGCCCACCTAGGTTCTGACCTGTCCCCACACTGAGCATCCCCCGGGCGCCCGTACCTCAACATCTGCCCTTCAAAAGTCTAGACCTAAGAGCTTCTGGAAAGACACCTTGGCCTACTTCTTTCATTTTGCACTTCCCATCTGAGGACTTGCCCCTTCCCAGAAAGAGTAACATTAGGAAGGTTCATTCCCTTTAGAGAAGCATATGCCCATGTCTCACCCTGCAAGCCCCAACACGAGAATTGTCTTGCCAGTGCACTACAGTGGCAGTATAATTGCTGCACACTAACAGAAGCCAAAGATCATTTGGTTGTACATCTACTAGGAGACCTAGTCTGCTCCTCTCCTGCCACATACATAGCACTGGCCCCTGAGGTGACTTAAAGCATTACGTCACTTTGTGCTCTGCACCACTCCTAACCTTGCACAGGGTATTTTATTGCAAAGGACGCTTTGCAATCCTTAACTCAGGTGGGACCCCACCTTATACCCCATGCCCGCACAAACTCCCTATTGACCAGGGATAGAAAGACTGAATCCTAGGCTCTTGTCACTTAGGTCATTGGGTGGGGAAATAGGCTTTACACTCCAGAGTCTTGCTTTAAGCACCATGGGGAGAGCATCATGGCCCTTTGCTATATGGACCTGCTGGAATTCCATTTCTGTCCTGCCTTGCAGGAGGGCCAAGGGGACAGATACATGTATAGAGATGTAAATCCTGTATGTTCTCCTTTTCTCCCGAGACCCTCAGGAGGCAGCCTGGCACTTGCCTACCCTCTTTGTACTGGACCACTCCTTTCAACCATTCTTCTCACCTTGAGTTGTCTTTCTCAACTTTCTAGCTACTGGTCTTGCAGTTGTTCTCTCGTGTCAGGCCTTCTCTAGCCTTTTGGAATTTGACTTCATCTCAGACTCAGTACCTTAATTTAAACCCCCAGATTCAGCTCCTCATATTCTCTTAGCCCATTGGTTATGCTTTTCCCTGTTTCGTTCACTTCAACAAACTGAACCCTGAAGTACCGTGTTTCAAAGGGATGGCCTTCCTAAATATTGAATACTCCAGTGTAAGAGGCAACTCACACTTATTCAATAATTAGGAAAATTTAATCTATTAGCTGTTAGAAACATATGCCACATGTAGGTTAAAAATAAGATTTATGGGAATTCCCTGGTAGTCCAGTGGTTAGGACTCGGTTCTCTCACTGCCAGGGCCCTGGGTTCGATCCCTGGTCGGGGAAGTAAGATCCTGCAAGCCATGTAGCGTGGCCAAAACAAAAAAACAAAAAACAAAAAAGCAAAACAAAAAAAACTATGTGTAACATTTAATTTAATCAAAAATTAAATTGTTTTTAAAATCTGTTCCTTGTATTCTAGAAGAGAACCCCTGATAACTCTAACATAGATTTTGAAAAAGAAGAATTCCACCTCAGGGCCATTTTCTACTTGGATACATTTCTGGGTTTTGTCTCTGACATCTTTATGATGCCCAGTGCTTCAAATACTATTCCTCCTACACTCCTCTTCTCTGTAAAATCATTTCTAATCCTGGTTTTGAAACACTGATTTTTCCTCTTGCAGTCACTTATGTCAGAGGGCATTCTGACCTCAGGCAAATACCAGGCAACCCAAGTACTTGATCTCAGACAAATCCTATTTTCATAGCCTGGCCCTTGATAATGAACCTGGGAAGAAAAATGGAGAATTCTGTAGAACCATCAGCTCATGAGGAGGTGTACGTCTTCTCCATTCACCTGGGGCATTGGTGAGTGAACAGTTTTAACTGTCCTTGTTGTATGGTCATTTTTTACTGAATCGTACCTTGACTCAAAAAATCCAAGTAACTGAATAGTCATGCGAAGCCTCTGGCATCGAAGTGGGCTTCTGGGATGCTTGCCAATGAGTTCCTGTTTTGAGGACACAGAATCGAAGTGGAAAGATTAAGTGGAGACACAGCTCCACCCCTCTAAGTCTTATTCCTATGTTCCATTCAAATCTTGCTAGCCTGATTCCTGTGGGGTCTGGGCTTTGGAAATTCTCTTTTTTTCATGGATGTCTCAGTGCACCTTGTTAAACCAAATTTGGACTATGGCCTGTTCATCTGCTTCCAGCTCTGCTGATTGGTTCCAGTTTCCTTGCTCATTAAAGCCAAGATAATCTGGCACCCACCACTCAGGCATCCTCAAGTATCTGGCACCAAGGTAAACCTGGAAGCCAGCTAAGAAGCCTCAATGATCCAACACACTCATTGCGTGATGAGAGGCAGTTGTGGTCCCAGAAAGAGCACTGGAATAGGAGCAGAACTGGGTTCTTGTCTCATCTTTGCCTCTACTGCATCATGTAAGCTTGGGCATGTCTGTGATATCTCTGAAAATCTCTTCTCCCAGCTATATATGTGTTTGGACTAGACAATTTCTCAAGTGTCTGCCAGTTCCAACATACTGAGTATATGAAAAGCTAAAGGAGCAAAGCTCCATTTGTGCCTATTGTTGCAAAAACACAACCTAGCTTTAAAGGTATTAGCAGTAAATCCCTAAAGTTGCATATGCTACTGATGCTTTTCCACAAAAGTAGATAGTGTGACAACAAAATAAGAAGAGCACAGCCCATATTCTGGAGGTAAGAATTAACCTCTCTAGGCCTCACGTTTCCCACCCTGTAAAACAGGGATAATAACGGCTAATTTTAAATTGGCTGGAAGATTAAATGAGATAATCCTTGGTACTTAGAACTGTGCCAGACAAAAAGTAAGTGCTCACTGAAAATTATTATTAATATAAAAATGGAAAGATTAAAATTGATATGGAATTTTAGTAAGCTTATGCTGAAATAATAAATATTTAATTGCTGTTCAAAAGTCAAAGTGGGACCAGAATAGAGAATCCAGAAACAGACCCACACATATATGATCACCTGGTTTCCAACAAAGGTGTCACTGCAGTGTAGTGAGGAAAGGATGGGTTTATCACTGGTGCTGGATCAATTGAATATCCATATGGAAAAAAAAAATGAACTTTGACTCCTACTTCACGCCATACATAGAAATCAACTTCATGTGGCTCATAGTGTGAAAGGTAAAAAATTAATACTTCTAGAAGTGTTAACACTTCTCTAGAACATAACATAGAAAAATAAACTCATGACCTTAGCAAAGATTTCTTAAGTGGGACACAAAAAGCATTAACCTAAAAGGAAAAGAGTGATAAATTATATTTCATTAAATTTAAGAACTGTTCATCGAAAGACACCATTAAGATAGTGAAAAGGCAAGTCACAGAGAAGGAGAAGATATTTGTTATATATATATATATATATATCTCCAGCAAAAGACTCTTACTGAGAATATGTAGAGCTGAACAAGCACTTTATTGAAGAAGATAGCCAACTGCCAAAAACATATGAAAAATGCTTAATATCATTAGTCCACAGGGAAAATGGAAATTAAAACCACAGTAAGATATTGCTATGTTCCTATAAGAATAGCTAAAAAATTTTTACACTGACAATACCAAATGTAGTGGGGATATGGATCAATTAGAACTCTCATACACTGAGTAGGGGAAAAGTCAGGTACAACTACTTTGAAAAACTGTTGTACAGTATGTAATAGAGCTGAATAGATTCATACTCCATGACCCAGCAGTTTCATTCTTAGATAAATACCCAACAGAAAGGAGTACATATGTAGAAGAATGCTCATAGCAGCATTATTCATAATAGCGAAAACTAAAAACAACCCAAGTCCCTATCAACAGTAAAATGGATAAATTGTGCTCTACTCTTACAATGGAATACTCCACAGCAGTGGTGCAGCATAAATTCAGACGCAACATGGATGAATCTCAAAAACACATTGAGCAAAAGAAGCCAGATGCACACACACAAAATACATGCTGTACTAATCCATTTATGTAAAGTGCAAAGAGAGGCAGAACTGACCTGTGGTTATAGATTACAGAGGTCAGAAAAAGCAGTTATCTTTGGTGAGTATAGAGACTGAGGAGGCACAAGAGAAGCTTCTGGAATTCTGATTATGTTCTATTTCTTGAACTGGTGTTCACTTTATAAAAATTCACTGAACTGTATGCTTAAGGTTTGTATACTTTATGTATTTTATGCCTCAATAAAAAAGTTTGTTTTAAAGAGCGAAGGAGTGCCCCAAAAGTGGAAACAACCCAAATGTCTATGAAATATATTCAGCCATGGAAAGAAATAAAGTACTGATGCAGGCTACAACATGAAGGAACCTGGAAAACATTATGCTAGGTGAAAGACAATCACAAAAGACTGTACACGTATCATAAGGTTCCATTTAAATGAGATGTCCAGAATAGACACATCTACACAGACAGAAAATAGATTAGTGGTTGCCTGTGGTTAGGAAGGTTGGGGAGAAATAGGGAGTGACTAAAAACAGATATGGAGTTTCTCTTAGGGTGTTGAAATGTTCTAAAATTGATTATGGTGTTCGTTGTGCAACTCTGAATACACTAAAAACCATTGGATTGTACACTTTGAGTGAATTGTATGTGAATGAAATCTCAAGCTGCTATGAAACCAGAAGCCAAGGGATACTGATAACTGTGGAATGATTAAAACCCCTTAGGAAAAGGCTGTACCGTGTGGCCCTATGGCATGATAGTTAAGAACACTGATACTGGAGTCCAACAATGCTCTAATCCTAGCTCTGATGTTTACTGTGTGACATCGAGCAAATCGTCTAACCTCTCGGAGCCTGAATGTTTTCATCTGTAAAATATGAATATTAATAGTATCTACTCCATAAAACTTATGTGAAGGTGATTGATTTAATCAAGAAATAGTTGAATATCTTCCATTTGCCAGGTCTTATCAGTGATACCTGTTGTTATAATTGGCCAGGGGGTTTTGCATCTGAAGAGTCTTTACTCCATTTTAGTGATGGAGGTGACAAGTAAATTTGAGAGTGTCCTGAGGATGGAACATCTTTGCCCTATTGTACCACACCAGCATCTATTGCAAAATGCAAAAGAAATGTTCATTTTAGTGCCACTAAGTTATTAATATTGAATTATATACTGCTATTAAGAAAAGGAAGTATGTAATACATTTATAGAGGATTTCCATCCAGAAGTACTAAAACTATGAACAATTGATGATTAAAGGATTGGCATTTAGTTACCTAGAAAATTTAGCAGTTCAGGATATTTTATATGAAAACTGAGTCATAACCGCAATTGATACATGGATAATTGAAAAATAGAAAGTGACCATTTGTTACAGGAGTGCGTGACAGGGTTTTTATTTCAGTGAATATGTATTGTTCCCATACATGGTCTTAAAATGTGTGTTCTGCAAAGTCACCGTATAATCCTTGTTAAATGTTACATTGAGAGTGCTCATAGCCTACAGGAGTTGAGAAAGAAGCAATTATAAGTTAGTCAAGTACCTGACACTAAGGGGCAAATCCCATAAAGTAAGGGTTAAGAGCTTAGTTTCGGGAGTCTGACCTGCCTGGGCCTCAGTTTCCTCATCTGTAGAAAGAAATCTGTGTCATAGCATTGGGAGCATAGAGTGAATTAATACAAATGAAGTGGTCTAATAAGCAGGCAGTTGATACGCTATTGTTATGGGAGAACCAGTATGGTGGATTCATATCATGAATGTGCATAAGTTATGGATATAATTTTTGCTTAACTTTTGTGAAGCTTTAGGGAATTAGAAAACAGTTTCTCCTTAATGCAAAGAGATTAATTAATGAAACTGAGCAATTAGATCCCAAAAGAGCTGATTAGGTATGGTGAAAAAATAACGAACCCAAACGGACTTCCCCAGAATGAGAGAAAAGCCACTAAGGGGTTTTGTCACCAGGATATAAAGCTTTTAGAAGCTTTTACATCTCAGAATTCAAGGTGACTATGAAAGTTGCTTTAATTTTAGCTGAAAGGAAGGTTGGGATTGGATTAAGCAGTTGTTGATAAGTTAACATTTTGTGAATAGGCATTTAAATATGCATAGATGTTTATATTTGAAAACTGTACATCTCCTTTAAATTTGGCTTTTAAGAGTCTAGTAATTGTTTTGTTAATAAAGAGGGTTTTTAAAAATAGAGAAGTCCACAGTTGAGTGTGAAAACATGCTGAAATTTGGTTTTCAAACTTATGTCTTTGGGAAGCCAGTCTGCTGGAATCCTGCAAGCCTCCCTGCGCTCCTGCAGGCAAGAGAAATAGGTTCCTCATGCCGACCATACACACTGAACCTCTAAAGTGGTGGCAAAAGCCTCAGGCTGCTACAAACTGGAGTCACATTTCTGGCATGGAAATAGTTGTTTCCTATTCAGCAGGGGTGGGATATGCCCAGTTCCTGCTACGTCATTTACTGAGCTCACCTTCATAGAACTTGCCTGCAAAGTGCTGAGCTGCCGTTATCCTCCGGGGCAGGTGGCCGATGAGCTACTGCCTGGGGTGGCCGGTGGTGCTTTTCTCTTGCTGTGTGGTGGGGAATCAGGGATAGGGTGGGTGCTGAGGGGGAACACAGCACTTTGTTGGTGTTTCTTTATTAAAAAAAACAAAACAAAACTGTGAAACAAGTAACCCATTTATGATATAAAAATTAGAATTTATATATAAGCAGAAAGAGAAAGTCATAATCCTACCACTCAGAGAAAACCATTGTTACCATCTTGATATATTTCTTTCCAGACATTTTTAAGCCAGTTTACATTTTCTATTTTATACTTTTTATCTTTATTCCTTTTCCAGCCTTTGAAAGCTGGAAACATTACAAGTGTGTATGATGTAGAAAGGAGCAGTCCCCATATCCTCAGCCTCCAGAGATCATCACTGGGGACAATTTAATTCTGTTCTTCATAAGTGGTAACCCTCTCCTGCCTCTGTTGGCTTGTCTTTCTTTTAAAACTTGCAGCTAGTTTTACTTAACTGGATTTTTACTTTTTAAACTTTTTTCTTTCCTTGACTTCAACCTCTACAAACCTTTTTTTTTTAAATTTTTGGATAGAGAATGTTGAACATGCACAAAAGCAGACAGAATAGTATAATGAAACCCCTTGTTTCCCTCTCGCAGCCCCATCAACCCTGAAGCCATGGCCAATCCACCCCAATCACATCCCACGTACCCCACGCCCCACTCCCAGCCCTTATGTGGACCTGCTAACTTCGTAACTGCCTTCAAAGGTCCTTCTCGGCCCTTCTGACTTCACTCTCTTTTGGCAACGAGGGAGGATCAAATGCCTGCCCTCCTGCACTCAGAACTTCTCATGAGCCGGTGCTCGGCTCCCTGTCGCAGGTCTGACCGGCTGACCTGGGCTTTCCCCACTCCTGGAAATTCCCAGACGCTGGGTGTGCCAGCCTCACATGTTCAGCTCCTCATTCTCTTTCCTGTTAATGAAGGAGGCCATTGCTCAAATCATTTGGAAGGGGAAAAGTGGAATTTACTACCTGGGTGTTCCTCTTCCATGCTGTTCATATAAATTTAAACTTAGATTCCTGAGAATTAGATTGAACATGACAAAAATTGCTGTGTGGGCAGTTTAGTTGAGTACTTGCAGATTGATAGAGCCCTTTGTAATAACGAAGGAAAAAGGTTCTCTGAGCTGCTTGGTTCCAGAAGGTGAGCTCACCAGTTAAGGAGTTTGTAACTAACGCTCCTCATTAACCCTTTGCTGGGTGGCAAAAAGAAAATACCAAAAAAACAGTCCACAGACTCTTCAAATCCTGGCCTTCACGAGAACCTAAGAAATCATCTTGTACAACCCCCTTCTCATGCCTGGGGACCTTACAATGCATTCAGATTTACTTGTCCCAGAATTTTTTACATTGACTCCTTTTAAGCTTTTGAAATATTCTCAAACCATCACCACGTCATGGCCATGGACTTCTGCCATGGCTTGCTGTACCAGTGGTCAACTTTTGCATTTGATTACATAACCAAATACCACACAGAACTGGAAGACATCAGAGTTTGAGTTGTCCCTCTTACCTGGCAGCCCAATCAGTGTTTCCACCAAAGTCAAAGGGAATTTGCTTACCCCAACTAAAAGATGGAGTTTGTTGTGCGACCACAAGGTGATCCAAGCCCAGTTGCTTCTCAGCGATGGAGTCTGTCTCTAAAATTCAGCGGGATCAAACTAAGGTCAGGACCTGCATTCTGGCTGGAGGTGCTGCCCTATGTGAGGCCCCTCCTTGCTGGGGATGTCTGGACAGTAGAAAGTCCCTTTCTCTCAGTCCTCTTGGTTGTATTTCCCTTTCTGAGCTTTCAGAACACTGTTTTCTCACTCTCTTAAGACTCACGTTGTTGGGAAAACTGGCCACAAGGTCAAGAGGGTGACCCAAGCAAGAGCAGCATGTTCCTGTCATGCAGACTGGATAGAAACCAGTCTGTGGGACAGGAAGCCCAGCATCTGTTGCATGTGTCAGTGTGTCTAGTAGGTTATGCTTCTTTTCATCATCTACCTTTGTTTACCAAACGTATTACGTCACTGAAGGATTGCTTAACTTGGTTTGCCTGTCAGTGCCATTCCTGAGAGATTGTGGTCTTCTTCAGGCTTACTGTTTTCACTCCAGTGTGACCTTGGGTGCATTAGTAGAACCATGGTATGCAGGATGAAGGCGCTGACAGCGTGAGGAAGTGAATATGGTATATTCAGCTAATGTCACTTCTCTGCTTAAAATTCCCCAGTGGTTTCCCACTGTACTTGAAATAAAATCTAAATGCTTCGTCCTGGCGTATCAGGGCATCTGTCGTTGGGCCACCGTCTACCTCACTAGCCTCTTAGCTTCCAATTCTCTCCTTCCCAATCTTCTATTCCTTAGATGCACCCAGCTTGCTCCTACCTTCAAACCTTTGCTCTGGTTATTCTCCTGCCCGGGATGCTCTCCCCCATGTCATCATGTGACATCCTTTTTGTATACACAGGTCTCAGTCTACTTCCTCAGAGAGACCTTTCCAAACTAAATCTGAGGTAGGTCCCAGGCATTCTCATCACCTCACCCTGTTTTTTTTATTAATTTATTATTATTATTATTAGTTAATATTTATTTATTTGCCTGCATCGGGTCTTAGTTGCAGCACATGGGATCTTTGTTGCGGCATGCGGGATCTTTTGTTGTGGCACGCGGGCTCTTCGTTGCAGCGTGTGGGCTTCCCTCTAGTTGTGGCACGTGGGCTCAGTAGTTGCGGCACACTAGCTCTGTAGTTGTGGGGCATGGGCTTAGTTGCTCCGCGGCACGCGGGATCTTAGTTCCCCAACCAGGGATCGAACCTGCGTCCCCTGCATTGGAAGGCAGATGCTTAACCACTGGACCACCAGGGAAGTCCCCTCACCCTGTTTTATTTTTTTCAAAGTCCTTTTTACTATGGTAAGTAATCTTATCATTTATTTGTTTGCTTATTGTCTTTCTCTCCCCACGAGAATGTAAGCTCCACAAGAGAAGGGACCTTGTCAATCTTGTTTACTTGTATGTCTCCAGCGCCTAGAAAAAAAAAAGTACCTGCCACATAGTAGGAGCCTAATAAGTATGTGTTGAGTGGCTAATTGAGTGAATGTAGGTGGTTATTAGGAGCACGTTTGGGAGGAGGATGTTGAGGATTACGATAGTGACTCACAGCCAAGCCACATGGCTATTTAGCCCGAAGGAGAGAAGATCCAGGGGGCTACGTGCTAACTATGTAAACATTCAAAGCTGGTGCTATCCCCAAAGTAGAGCCTGCCCTGCTGGAAGAGATCTGCCACTTCACTCATTTCTCGAAGCCAGATTGCTACCCTCTGAGGAGATGGGCTTGTTCTGGGCAGCCCCATGGGGTAGAACTGGGCCACCAAGTGGGAACTCTGGGAAGATGTATTTTGGCTCTACAGGGGGAGATTTTTTTTTTTTTTTTTTTTTTTTTTTTGGCTGTGTTGGGTCTTCATTTTCTGTGCGAGGGCTTTCTCTAGTTGCGGCAAGCGGGGGCCACTCTTCATCGCGGTGCGCGGGCCTCTCACTATCGCGGCCTCTCTTCTTGCGGAGCACAGGCTCCAGACGCGCAGGCTCAGTAGTTGTGGCTCATGGGCGCAGTTGCTCCGCGGCATGTGGGATCCTCCCAGACCAGGGCTCGAACCCGTGTCCCCTGCATTGGCAGGCAGATTCTCAACCACTGCGCCACCAGGGAAGCCCGGGGGGGAGATTTTTTTTTACATTGTCATTGCTGTCTGAGGGTGGAGCGGACTACACTAGCGAGTAGTGGTTTCTCAGGCACGTCAGGTGTGCGAGCGTAAGTTGGACACACTCTGGGAAGACCCGGTGTGGGGAGGTATGGGGGTCTAAGTCTACACGGTTAGACCAGGCAGGGTTTACAAGCCCTTTCAACCCAGAGTAGCAGCAAGTCTACCCTATGTTTTTATTTTCTTATTCATTCAGTAAATGTCATATACCAGCTGTGTGCTCAGGCTTTCTCCCGCCCTTCGAGCTTCCCCCTTACAGAGGTGGGGGGAGATACCTACCTCAGGGCCCCCTTGCAGTGAGCGGTGGGGGGTTGGGGTCGGGGGAGGGCTGCAGGGAGGGTGTCAGACGCCGTAGGAAGACACCGAAGTCGGGAGCGGGGAGCCTGGTCTAGGTCATCGGGGAAAGCCTGCCAGAGGGAGTGGGCTTTACACAGTGGCCTGCAGAACTGGTGGGGGTCGTCAGGAAGAGAAACAGGAAAAACACCCTGAGGGAGAAGAGTGTGGAGCCTGATGGCTTTGAGCAGCTTAAGAAGTTCTGTTACAGTTTCTGGCACTTAAGGGCTTAGGGCCAGGAAAGTTGAACGTGCTCAGGGCAGACCCACGTGGTAAAGAATTTTGTCACTATTACTTCTTTGTGAAGCAGTGATAGAGCACAGTGTGCAGAGGGAGGAGTGGAAGAAACAAGCCGAAGGGACTGGAACGGTGGCAGAAGCCAGGCCAGTGAGGCCTCGGAAGCCGGGTCTGGGCTGCACGCCCGGGGCAGTGAGGGCCCGGCAGGGTTTAAACAGTGGAGTGACAAGGGGACTTGTATTTTGGAGAGAGCACTATCCTCAATGAGGAAAATGGGTTTGAGAAATGGCAGGGAGAGCCACACAGAGGTTGTTAGATCGTCCTCGGAAGAAACAATGGTGGCCCTGGCTAAAGTGGTGGTGTGGGAAGAAGAGAGACGAGCAGATTTCAGAGGTGTTTGGGAGGGGGAGTTCAGAGCGATCAATCAGCACAGGCTGAGACAGACCTGGGGTTTTTCAGTTTTGGGCAGTTACGGTGCCTTTTTTGGTTTAGTGGAGATGATCCCATTTCCTGGGACAGAGAACACAGGAAGAGAAATGGTTTTGCTGGAGGTGGGGACTTTTGGAGGCGTGAGTGTGAGGTGCCTAGGGGACAGCTAAGTGGCAGTTCCCAGTAGACCCTTGTGTATGTCAGTCTGGAGCTCAGAGAGGTCTGGGCTGACGGCACAGACTGTGGAGCCTAAAGCACGGAGTTGATGCTTGAACTCCTGGGGGTGGATGAGACAGCCCAGGGAGAAGGAGTAGCATTGGAAGGGGAGGCAGCCGGGCATGCCAACATGTAAGGAACAAGGAGAGGAAGAGGAGCCTGAGAAGGGGCAGGCACCCAGAGTGGGGCCTGGAGCCAAAGGAGGGAGAAATCACCAGGCCTCAGATGCCCTCTAAAGGTCAGGCCAAGACAAGCCTAAAAGGGTTTGGACATTAGGGGCCTGAACAGAAGCAATTATTTTTTGCTTTTGCTAAATGAGGTATATTTAGCAAGGTTGTTCCCCTATATTCTGGATGAAAAGGGGTGCCCTACTGGGTCAAGAAGAGCCTCTGTTACCACAGTCCAATCTCAGCAGTGGGTAAAGGTGAACTCAAGTGACCAAAGTCTGGAAGGCCCTGGTCTCACTCCTGGTAAGGGTAGCGTAATACTTTCCCACCTGTAATAGCCTTGACCCTTTCAGGTACTTAGGGCAGTCACTCTGCCACCAGGTAGAGATGACTGTAAACTAGAAATGTAGAAAGGAATTGTTAGGTCTTAAGGACTTACAATTAAATAGAACTAGAGATGATGGCTTAGTGGTTGTTCTGTAATCAGTCCCTGTTACGAGTGGCTAAAGAGACTGGCAGTGGGAACCAGAATGTGCCTGCGAACAGGGCTGGGAGAAGTCTCCGACAGGACTTCTGAATCCATAGCCGAGAATGTGGCTTCTATTGAATCATAAGAGATAGGGAGGGATTTCTAGCTGTGACCCACTGAGATGAAAAATTGGGTTGTATCATCTTGTCCTGGAGTTACCGCGACAGTGGTTGGGGGGCAGGGGGTGGTAATAAAAGGAACAAAGGCTCTGAATCTGACCTGGTTTTGAATCCAGGGTTTATTGCATACTAGCCAGGTAACCTTGGACAAGTGACATGGAACCTCTCTGAGCCTCAGATGGTTCATTTGTGAAACACGGTTTATATGGCTATTGTCAAAGGTACGTTAATGTGTGTGGAGCCCCTGGCACAAAAGAGATATTAAATAAATGGTCACTACTGCCATCCTTATCATTTTTATCATCATTATTGTCAACATTACGTTCATGTAGTTGTTATAGATTACAAAACACTTTCACATGTTCTCACTGAAGTAAAAACAGACTTCAGCTCAATTCGCTCCCACAGAATGAGGTTTTGCAACCTTCCTCTGTCATAGCACTGGTAATACCATATTATCACCACGTTGGTGTATCTGCCAACCCCATTAGACTGTGAGCGCCTTAAACAGAGGGATCCTCTTATGGATGCCCAGTGCTAGAGTAATCTAGTGGTTCCGTTTCCGTGCATCGTGGATCCATGTAAGGAAGCACTTTCTCACGACCAGAGCCCTTCAGAAGTAGAGCAAGTGGCTTCAGGATGTGAGCTCCAACCCCCTTCCCAGGGGTATGTCAAGGGCCACCTGGCAGGGACATAGTTGAAATGTGGCTGAGCTGATTGGGAGGCTGGCTTAGAAGAGATGGTTCTTAAGCCCCTATTTACGTCCTATTAGTGCTTTAATTGGATGAAGCAGTTCTGGTGTCCACTCAAGTTCATTCACAGGAGCATTTGCATACTTCCCTGGTGGCGCAGTGGTTAAGAATCCACCTGCCAGTGCAGGAGACACGGGATCAATCCCTGGTCTGGGAAGATCCCACATGCCACGGAGCAACTAAGCCCGTGCACCACAACTACTGAGCCCATGCGCCGCAACTGCTGAAGCTTGTGCGCTCTAGGACCCGCGTGCCGCAACTACTGAGCCCGCATGCTGCAACTAAAGCCCTTGCACCTAGAGCCTGTGCTCCGCAATAAGAGAAGCCCCCGCAATGAGAAGTCTGCGCACTGCGATGAAGAGTAGCCCCCTCTCACCACAACTAGACAAAGCCTGCGCGCAGCAATGAAGGCCCAATGCGGCCAAAAAAATTAATTAATTTAAAAAAAAAAAAAAGAGGAACATTTGCATGTGTTTAAGTCTGTGGGCCCTGTGCGCAGTGAGCCAGACGTGGCCGGCCTTGAGGACTCTTCCTTCCTGTGCTTCCCCAGCTCTTCAGAACTCACAGGACTCACCTTAACCCCAGTAGATGAATATTTTTTAATGTAAAAAAAATTTCAAAGTATAATTTTATATGGAAGACAGTGCGTTTTTAAACATCAAATTGGTCCTGGATGTTTTGGCAGCATTTACTACATAACCTTTTGGATTTATATTTTCTCTTTCATAGAATAAAAACTTCAGTGCCACTACCTCTGGAGTTCTGCAAGTTCACATTATGTAAATATATGTAATAAAATATTTACTTAGGGTTTCCATAAAAAAGGTCCAAAGGAGAGAATAAGAGAGCTTCTCTTTGCTGGTTTTAGAGGCTCTTCTGGGAATTCTGAAATTTAAGCCTCTCAAATATGTTTGGATTGGCCCCCTTCATGTTTTATCTCCTGTAATGAACTCTTTGTCAGTTTGTCAATTTTGACTAAGGACAGAAAGTTCATGTGTAGTAACAACACACAGACTGAGTTTAAAATTATGGTTTTTATCATGATGTAATAATCCTTCTCTTTTCCTTTAGTCAATATTTACCTGTTAGGCTAGTATATTATAATTCTGACTTCAAAAGAAGACACTTTATTTTACCTTCTCCAAGTGTTGGTTTTAGATACTTGTAATATCGAAATTGGGAGTTGTTGAGCTGTGTGAGACGCTTGGCCACATTCTCTTAGGGTTGAGTTCCTCGATCATTGCGGGGCAGGTTTCACTGCTCCCAGTGACCCAGCAACACAGCTGCATGGCTCACATGATGACGCAGCTGAACTTTGAGCCACGCTGGTTTTCCTCAGCTTTCCAGACAGCCTTCTCCTCTGTGGGAAATAAGTCTATTCTGTTATCCCATAGCAGCCAGTATTTCTTAGATGGACTTGGGTTTTCCCTAATGTATTAGCGTTACAGGACTGGGTGGAAAAACCCAATGCTGCCCTGTAGGAGTGTGAGACAGATGAGAATGGGGAATCTTAAATTCTTTTCCATCCCTGAACCTCTTATTTTAACCACCCCAAGTTTAAACATTTTTCCATTTTAAAAACAGGGGAAAATCCTCCCCCAGTGAAGAAGAAATAGGAGGACAATAAATGGCTACAAAATTTGAGGCTAAAATGTGAGATACCTTAAAACTGATTATCCAGGTAACCAGAGGAGAGAGTGGTGACGTGTCAGTAACTCTTCTGAATCAACTTGGGAATCAGTCAGGATTCTTTTAGTGAGAATTCAAGTTCAGCTGGATCCTGGAGTTCAAATGAGGTCATCATGATTCTCCCTTTATTTCTTAGACCTATTATTTTCTATATTGGCATGATTATGTGGCAAAAATGTTTCCTTGACAGTTCCAGACTTATTGTCTAGGGTCCTGGGAGAGAGACCCTCTTTTCTGAAGCCCGTATCAATCCCTGAAAACAGACTCAGAATAAATCTATTGATACTTGAGTCACATGCCTGTGCCTAGACCAATCACTATGAACAGGAATGGAGTATAGCGGAATTCCATCAAGCACGTATTTAAATTATAAGCAAATTCACCTTTGTGCTTGTATCATCAGTGTGCTTCTGTCTGCCCATGATGCTTCCTCTCTCCAAAGTATATGCCATTTCACATGTGTACTCCTTTCCATATTCTGTCCGTTATGTGCATTTTTGTGTGCGTATGTTTGTGTGTATATAATCACATATACTACATCTGATAGATGATTTATGGGATGTTCAAGAGGAAATCTTAAATGTATAACCTAACCAGCCCCCAAGCCCACTTTAGGTATGATTCCACCAGCCTGAGTCATCTGACCATGTCTCTGGTAGAACTCATAGAGAAGACAGGACCTGTTGAAAACACAACCCCACCAGGAAGGGAAAGGGCAATTCTAAAATGGAAAACAAGTAGGTCTTTTACCACAGTAGGCAAACAAATTGTTGATTCGTTCACTCAACAAACATTGAGTGCCTATCGTGTGTCAGGCATTCTTCTGGGCACTGGACCTACAGCAGTGGACTTGACACAAAAATCCCTGCCTTACTGGAGCCTGCACTGTAGGGGCAGACAGTAAACACATGAGCCAGTAAGGATGTGCTGTGATATCTGATAGTGATGAAAGCTCTGAAGAGAAGACCACAAGAAGCATCTTCAGTTATGTATTAGGTGCTTTAACAGTATAGTTAGGGGAAACAGAGGGCAGAGAATCTCTTCTTGTCCTGGGATTCTCTTTCAGTTGACCCTTATAAGGTAAGAAGGATTTTGATGGGCAGATCCTGTTGTGATTATTATCCCAAGTGTAAGAAAAAGCATGAGCCAAGCAAGAATGGGATGAGGTAAGATACGTTCTGGGAATGGAAAGCAGTTTCCCGTGACAGCTGCATAGAGAGCATGTAGAGGATGAGCCATAAGGCTGGCGAGGTGGACTGAGGCGGGCCCGTACACGGGCACGAGTGACAGGCTAAGGGGCGACATCACCACACCCACGGTTACGAGAGGGGTATTAGCAGTGGTGTGGAGGGCTAGATGGGAGGGGATGGAATCAAGGTAGGAAGGCCAGCCGTGGGGCTGAGGAAAAGCTGTGGCCGGGATAGATGGGAAGGGCAGTGCTTTCAGGGGCGGGGTCTGCAGGATTTAGGCATTAATGCCTTCTAGTGAGCTGTAAGGATTTGTTCGTCATCCAAAATGAGTCTTCTTTTACAAGTCTACTGATGTTTACTCAAAGACAAGAAGCCTTTAGAAATGGTAAACATTTGTAAAAATGGTTAATTTGATAAATGATTAATGGGATAAAAATGGTTAATGGCTAATGGGATAAAAATCTCATCATCTGTTGGCGTACAGTGAGGAAAGTAAATCTAGCGCACACGGCAGTGGGTAGGTGGAGCACCGGGCCAGCCTGAAAATGGCAGCCTGTACTCCAAGCCCTGTGGCCTCTGGGAGGGACATGCCTTCTCGGGATGGATTCCCAGGAGGGATTGCCCTTGCCTTCCATTCCAGGCTGATCAACCTTCTTGTGCATCTACAGGCAACTTTGAAGTGGGAGTTCACATCGCTGACGTCAGTTACTTTGTTCCTGAGGGATCCAGCCTGGATAAAGTGGCTGCTGAGAGAGCTACAAGTGTCTACTTGGTTCAGAAGGTAAAAATCAGTTTCTGGTTTCTTGGATTGAAAGACGTGCTTCTATTTAATCATCTTCCTTTGTTTGTTTCTCCTTAAAAACATTCATGAGGGACAGCAATCTTGTCTGAACATCTTTTCTCACATCTAATGAGATCTTTAAAAAATGGTTTTCCCTGGAAAAGTGTTTGCCCTCAGTTATTGTATGTTTTCCTGTTAGGCCCTTGTATGTTCAAGAGGAGCCAAACTGAGGCGTTCTCAAGGCAGGGCACAGGTACTCATCTCAGGCCTTCAGACTGGCCCTGCCATATAAGTAACTCAGGCAAGTGGTCAGCTTCAGAAAGAAACGAGGAACTTTCATACTGTTGTTCCAAAGTGGGGCTCAGCAAGCTCAGCCCACACCGGTCACAGTTTTTATAAGGCCTTAGTGCCATACAGTCACACCCATTCATTTAGGTAATGTCTGAGGTGACGTCACACTACTGTAGGAGAATGGAATGAAAATTTACTAGTGGCCTTTTAAGAAAAAGTTTCGAACTCTGGTGTGAAGAGTGGGGGCTGATCTGCTCTTGACCTGCCCTTTACAAGATAACCTGGTACATCCCAGAGATGCAGAAGCAAAGGGAGCCAAGTCTGGGCTTTTCCTCTTAGTCCTGATGTTGCCTCTCTTGGTAAGTCACCGAGTCTCTCTAGACCTCCTTTGACAAGTATTTAACGATGAGCACCAGTCATCTGCCAGGCACTGCCCTAGGCCTGGTGGTGAATGAAAGACCATACCTGAGTTATTTCCCCACTAGAGCTCATGAATTCTTCTCCAGGCTTCTTCCTCCTCCATTTGACAGTCTGTTCATCTGCTTATTTGGCTCATCTTACATCACTGACTGTATCATGACTTTCACCTCCTAACTTCCTTGAATCCGGTGATCCAGTTTTGGATTGCTACATACACTGGCTTGAACCTTCCCTCCTCCCATGCCCTTGGACATGACTTCTGATGTTTGCACTCTGACTGCACTTAGGTGAGAGGTATATCCCTTCCATCTACCCACATATCCCATGGCCTTCTGGCAGCTGGGAGCCCTTTACCTGGCCCCGTCTCTCAGGGGTGAGAAAGCAGCCCAGGTGCCAAACCTGCTCCATTCTGGGAACTTCCAAATGTCATCACCTAGAGAAAGGAGACAGCTACCCAGTCTCCCTCCACTGCCTGCTCTGACTGGCAGCTCCCACTGCCAGCACGCCTGTGTGCCCACACAGCTGGCAGAGGAAAAGCCAGTCTCTGAGCACTGCCCTCACTCACAGCATGTCCTGGGAGGCCACTGTGCTTTGGGGTCCTGCCTCTCTAACTCCTGGGAAAATTCAGCCTGCTGCCTGCTCCGGATGGAAGTATCTAGTGGGGTGCCAGGCTGTAGGTTTGAGAACGCCAGCAGCATAGGGATCCTGGAGAGGCCCTGGAAAGGCGGTTCTCTGAGCCCCTGACCTTTATGAACCTGCAGATCTTGGCACAGCATTGAGACACATCTGCAGGACAGCATTCCCCTGCTCTTAGTTATTGCTGACCTCTCTTCACTACCACTGCTTCAAAACAAGGGCTTGGGAAACTCATGCTCCTGAACACGTGAACCCCCGCTTCCTGCTCTTTTCCGGTATGCACTGGCCCTTTTGTGGACATGCTGTCTAGACCCTGGCAAGCAGGCCACTAGGGGGTCGGTGTGCTGCTCACTCTGGAAATGCCCCACCCCTAGAGTCCCAGGAACCTGACCCCATGCTTTTATCATGACTGGGCCATGGCCGTAGGGAAAGACTAATGTCATCTTGGCAATGCTAAGGGTGGTAGCAGATCTTTTTAAGAGGCAGTGTTCTCCTGGGTTCTGTTTTTTTTCCTAGCTAGAGATCTGAAAACTGTCACTGACTTCTTCACGTCGGTTCTCCTGGATGACCCTGTGGCACCACTGCCATACCTCCCACCTCCCCATCACATCATTTCCTGGAATATACCATCTGCCAGGGGTCTATTCAGACACAAAGACAGAGGAACCATATTCCAAACGCATGATTGGCCTGGGGCCCAAGGCTTGTAAGTTCACCCAGCTATTACAGTACGGTTTCGTTCCAAGTCTGAAGCCAAGGCTCTCTACAAATAGAGGCATCAACTTGTGTCAAGGGTTTCTTAGCCTCTCCCTCTTGCCTGTGGAGCCCACTTCTGCCAGAACTACCACAGCTTCAACACAGCCATCATCTAAGGTTTTCACCCATTCCATAAACCCAAGACCTTCTGTTGCTGTGCTCTGAGGCATAGGATTAGGACTCCTGGCACCTCAGCCATACCTGGCAGCATGTGTGACATGTGGAAGATGGACTTCCATACATACCTCTGCCAGGTCCAACAGACCATGTCATTTGGCCTTTGAGTGGCCCAGCCGTCTGCTAGCAATAAAAGCATAGAATCTCTACTGAACGGAAGGGTTGCTGCACAATGGAATCACCATTCACTTCCCTAACCCTGCCTTGTACAGATCCATTACTCCCCCACTTACATACATGGTCCTGGACCACTTACACCAGCAGTCTTCATGCCAGCCTCAGGAGGGGTATATTCTAGAATCCCTGGGCTCCAGTTCCAGCAAAGTGCCTATGTGGTGCCCACGAAGGTGTTGGCAGTTCTAGAACAGAAGTCTTCCGGGACAGCCCAAAAGTTCCTAGGATTTCTAGCATTTACCAAGTTCCTCTCACATTTCCAATCTGTCCACCGCAATAACTAACCTCTCAGAAGGGAAGAGACAAAAATTAACTCAAAATGAATCACAGAGCTCAATGTGAAATGTAAAACTATAAAACTCCTAGAAGATAACATTGGAGAAATTTTAGATGCCCTTGGTTTGGCAATGACCTTTTATTTATTTATTTATTTTATGTTTACTTATTTTTGGCTGCGTTGGGTCTTCATCGCAGCGTGCAGGCTTTCTCTAGTTGTGGCGAGCGGGAGTTACTCTTCATTGTGGTGTGCGGCCTTCTCATTGCAGTGGCTTCTCTTGTTGCGGAGCACGGGCTCTAGGTGTGAGGGCTTCAGTAGTTGCAGCGCATGGGCTCTAGGGTGGGTGAGCTTCAGTAGTTGTGGTGCGTGGGCTCAGTAGTTGTGGCTCATGGGCTTAGTTGCTCCACAGCATGTGGGATCTTCCCAGACCAGGGATCGAACCCGTGTCCCCTGCATTGGCAGGCAATTCTTAACCACTGCGCCACCAGGGAAGTCCAGTAATGACCTTTTAGATACAACACCAAAGGCACAATCTATGAAAGAAAGAATTGATAAGCTGGACTTAATTAAAATTAAAAATTTATGCTCTGCAAAAGACACTGTCAAGAGAATGAAAAGATAAGCCATAGACTTGGAGGAAATTTGCAAAAGACACATCTGATAAAGGACTATTAGCCAAAATATACAGAGAACTCTTAAAATTCAACAATAAGAAAATGAACAACCCATTTAAGAATAGGCAAAAGACCTTAATAGATACTTCACCAAAGAAGGTATACAGATGGCAAATAAACATATGCAAAGGTGCTCCACATCATATGTCATTAGAGGAATGTAAACTAAAATAGTAATGATGCTACTACACTCCTATTAGACTGGCCAAAGTCCAGAACACTGACAACACCAAATGCTGGCAAAGATGTGGAGCAACAGGAACGCATTCATTGCTTATGACAATGCAAAATGGTACAGCCAGTTTGGAAGAAAGTTTGGCAGTTTCTTATAAAACTAAACATATTTTTACCATATGATCTAGTAATTGCACTCTTTGTTTTTACCCAAAGGAGTTCAAAATGTATGTCCATGCAAAAATCTGCACATGGGTGATTATAGCAGCTTTATTCTTATTTTCTAAAATTTGGAAGCAACCTCCAAAATGTCCATCAGTAGGTGAATGGATAAACTGTGGTACATCCAAACAATGGACTATTATTTGGCACTAAAAAGAAACCAACTATCAAACCATGAAAAGACATGGTTCCTCCATAGGAACCTTAAATATAAATTACTAAGTGAAAGAAGCCAGTCTTCAAAGGCTACATACTGTAAGATCCCAACTATATGACTTTCTAGAAAAGTGAAAATTATGAAGGCAGTGAAAAGATCAGCAACCGCCAGGAACTAGCAGAGAGGGTAAGTAGAGTAAGTAGAGCACAGAGGATTTTTAGGAAGTGAAACTACTCTGTATGATGCTATAATGGTAGATACTTCTCACTATACACTTGTCCAAATTCATAGAAGGTAAACACCAAGAATGACCCCTAATGTAAACTATGGACTTCGGGTGATAATGATATGTCAGTGCAGATTCATCAGTTATAACAAATGGACCACTCTGGTAGGAATGTTGATAATGGGACTGTGCATGGGGGTGGGGGTGGGAAATGGGAAATCTCTGTAACTGCTGCTCAATTTTGCTGTAAACCTAAAACTGCTCTAAAAAAGTAAAGTCTATTTTTTTTTTTTTTTTTAATTTTAAAGGCGGGAGAATGGGACTCTTCTAGGCCTTGACTGCAGCCATGTCCTTTAGGGGCTGGAGATCCTGTGGCCTGTGGCCCAAGTTTGGCTCCGCCATCTTGGTCAGCCAGCGGTTGACAGCGATGTCTTCAACCCCATGGTGGAGGTTGTCCTGTCTGGAAGCCTCTACTCCCTCTCCAGGGAGTGCTGGCTCTGGTGTGCATTGTCCCAAACGGGAGCCAGAGCTATCATCTGTTCAATCCAGTGGAGGCCCTCCCTAGGGAAACCTAGCACCTCCTCTCCCCTGCCCCATAACAGTACTTTCTGGATCACTGCAACCTAGAACATATAATCAAAACCCGAGAGCTCCACCTGCTCCACGAGAATTGGACATCTGCTTTCTTCAGGGGTTCAGCTTTGCCTGCCATTTATACTGGGTGCTCAGAAGCACCGTTCATTTTTGGCCATTCCAGAAATGAGAATACAGGAGGAGAGGGAGATGGAGTTGATTATTAAGCTGTGAAATTCTGGGTCGGAAGCTGCATGATCATCCAAACCCAGTTATAATTAACAGGGTGTTACCAGTGATAGGTGACCTCTGTGCACAGTGATACCTAAAAGATCCAGAACTTTCAGTCATCTCTCAATAAGAATGGGAAGCTTTATCCTCATCTGAGCAGGGGATGTTCTACCCCAATGACTTAGCTTGTTTCAGAGCAACTATGCCCCTATCTGGCCTCTGTGACCTCGTCAAACCTAAATGCTGTGTTAAGAACTTCTGTTTGACCCCCATCCCTCACAATGTCTATGACACCTGTGCCCAAGCTGTGGGCGGATATACGTGGCTTAAGGGAATGCGGCACAAACGTGTTACCCACACATATCACTGAACGTCAGCACATGAGGCTTCCTCCCTAACCTCCCCTCCCATGGCCATGAAGCTGGAGCCATCACCATTCCATTGTCATCCATATGGACAGTGCTGGCCTTTAGTTTGTGTTTATATTTTTGCAGGGCCTGTTCAACATTTTTCAAGTTCATATCCACCTAACCTTCACTCACAACCAGACAAGACCTGTTAACCTGGGACTAGAAGAATTATTGTTACTGTTACACCCCTTTCTACTGATGGCATTCCTTGTCCACACTTGTCTCCACTCATTTGTTTAATATCCTCATTCATAGTAACTGTAACCTCAACTTCTGAGCTTCCCCGGCATGGGGTAGCCAGCGAGTACCTAAGGAACCATGAGTTACTTAGGAGGATCTTGCATTTCTGATAGGTCAAGAATGGGAATAAGGAATATGTCAGTCAAGCCTGGGTCTCATAAGACATTCATATGGAAGATGCCGTTTGACTGTCCTCTTCAGTACACACAAACCATCTGTTAGTACCAATACTCTGGGTCTTTGGAAGTGCCAACAGTCATTGAATCCCTGGCCTGCCAACCTCACCCACCTCTCAGTGGCTTCCTGCCAACTATGTCTGCTCCTCCACATTGTATCCACCTTACCAACACTTGATGGATAGCCTGAGGCAGGGAGCCCAAGTGTCTTCTAGCTTGTGATACCTGGGAATGTCACAACTAATTGGCATTTACTCTACTAGGAAAGGTGTGAGAAAGAGAACCCAGCTCCCACCTCAGAAATCTGCACAACCCACAGGATAGCTAAAATAAAGACATTTAGGCACTTCCCTGGTGGTCCAGTGGTTAAGACTCCGTGCTGCCAATGCAGGGGTCCTGGGTTCAATCCCTGGTCAGGGAAGTAGATCCCACATACCACGACTAAAAACAAAACAAAACAAAAAGATCCCACATGCCGCAACTAAAAGATCTTGCATGCTGCAGCTAAAGATCCCAATGCCGCAACTAAAAAAAAAAAAAGATCCCACATGCGGCAACAAAGATCCCGCGTGCTGCAACTAAGACCCAGCACAGCCAAACAAACAAATAAATAAATAAATAAATATTTTTTTAAAAAAAAGATAACACCAAGTATCCACGAGGATGTGGAGTAATGGGAACTCTCACTGCTGCGGGGAAGGCAAATTGGTGCAACCACTTTGGAAAACTGATAGTGTTATGGACTGAATGTTTGTGTCCCCCTCAAATTCATATCTTGAAATCCTAACCCCTAATGTGATGATCTTAGGAGGCAGGGCCTTTGGGAGGTGATTAGGTCAAGGGTGGAGCCCTCATGAATGGGATTAGTGCCCATATAAAAGAGACCCCAGAGAGCACTCTCATCACCATGTGAGAATACTGCAGGAAGGCGCCATCTGTGAACCAGGAAACGGGCCCTCTCTAGACACTGAGTCTGCCATCACCTTGATCTTGGACTTCAGAGCCCCAGAACAGTGAGAAATAAGTGTGTGTTGCTTACACCACCCAGTCTATGATAGTTTTATTATAGCAGTCTGAACATAGTAAGACAGGCAGTATCTTTTAAAGTTGAATGTATGTACACACTTTGTGGTCCAGCAGTTCTGCTTCTGGGTATATACCTAACAGAAATGCATGCATGTGTTACAAAAAGAATGTGTAAGAATGTTCATTGCAACACTATGCAAAGTAGCCAAAAAACTAGAAGCTATTCAATACCGTCAGCTATAGGATGAACAAATAATTTGTGGTATGTTCACTCAGTGGGATGCAATACAACGAGAATGAACAAATGACAGCTCCACACACAGACATAATGGTGAAGGAAACCAGACACGAGTAAACACTGTATGAGTCCATTTATATAAAGTTCCAAAACAAGCAAAGCTAGAAGTCAGGAGAGTGACTACCCTTGGGGGGAAAAGGGCCCATCTGGTGGGGGAACTCCTAATGATTCTTGGTCTGGGCACTGATGACACCGGTGTTGAGTTTGTGAAAAGGCATCAAGCTTTTCCTTTATGGCTTGTGCGCGCGCGTGTGTGTGTGTGTGTGTGTGTGTGTATGTATAATACTTAAATAAAAATATGTTTCTATTTTGAAGCTTTTTGGGGCGTGACTTTTACTCCCCTCTGGCTCCTTTTAGTGCATGTAACCAGCCTGACCAGGCAAAGGAGCTACAGCAGAATCCAGGTACCTCGCTCATAGCTTGGCCTCCAGAGGACGCAGCTCTGATATTTGTACATTGACTACACTTCATGTAACCTCAGGTTGGAGACATCCCATCCACACCTCCTGCCCCAAAATGCAGTTGGCTAAATCCAGCCTTTGGCCCAGGGCCTCTTAGGGAAGGAGGATAAGACTTTAAAATCCCTTTTATCTACAAAAACTATAACGTTATGGTGGAAAGAGAAATAGAAGTAGCCATCAGACCACATAAAGTGAATACATGTGAAGCGTTCTCCCCATATGGATTCAAATATTTAAGAAATTTCGGCACAATTCGAGGTTTTTCTTCAGAGCAGGTGGCTTTCTCTTATCTAGCTCCGCACTCTCCTTTTATAGCCAGGAATTACGTTTCAAATTCAGAAAATGAGAAAAATAAAATTGGGTTAAATAACTAAGCCTGTTTCCTTTGCTCTTCTCTTTCCTTTGGCTTCGTGATTGTCATAGTTCTAGAATTTCTCTTTGGGAATGCAGAGTTGGGACTCTTCTCTTAAGCTCTGGAAATGGGGAGCTGAGTGGAGGAAGGGCCCCTATGCTCCCGAGCGGCTACAGGCTCCTGCTGCCCGGCACTGCCCCCAGCTTGGCATAGTGAACGGCGCCAGCCCACAGCCTTGGGCAGCAGCAGCTGTGCATTCTGATTCCTTTGAACCACTACTCTGACCTTCCTACTCATTTGTGTTTCTTCAAGGACAGTGTCCAGGAACTTTTCTGCTGTTTTCACTTTACTTTGCCTGTAAAAGTCTTCTTGAAAGCTGGATGAGCTGCTTTCCCCTCCTCCAGGTTCTCTCTTTCTCATTTGGCGGAATCATTTCTCCCAACTTCATCAGACGAGGGAGGGAGTGTGTGTGTTGGGGGATGGGGGTGGGGATGCCGGTTGGTTTCCCATCTACAGGGACTGTGGCATTGGTTTCTTTTCATTCAGTGTCGCTGACCTATAAGTATCTGATGTCAGAATTACAATCTAAGCTTGATTTGGGAAATTATCCCATAGATTAGTACAGTATACAGTGAAACAGATCTTGGGTCCAAATACCATCTTACTGTCCAAATATCATCATACTGTCTTTTAAATGAAATTCTTTTTGTTGGGATTTTACTCAAACTAATACATATTTGGTTACTCTTATTAACAATAGGGTGTACTCAGGAGAAAAGATAAATCTATATATTGTCCATTTAAATCCTGTGGAAAAACACTCTTTTTGACAAAAGGTAGATAGCTATCAGGATAGGGGACAGCTGTCTGCCTGAATTTAGGCCTGTCCTCAGAAGGACACAACATCTAGCCAGTTAATATTTCCAAGCTATCTTCTCTGAGAGGAAAATACAATGTAACTGTTAAATTAAAGGTAATTTTTAAAAAATAAGTGAATAAGTTTTAAAAGTGAGAGAAAACCTAAATAGCTGAAACCTAAACCTAAATTTTCTGCCTGTTGGCCCAAGCACTCGTGTTATTTTAGGTGTGAAACAGCTCAAATGAAAGTTCGCCCATAAATCTCTACGATATTTTATTGGTACTGCTTTATAATAGAGATCAAAGATTGGGATTGGAAGCCCGTCTTAATGTGGAGTCCAAAGAGTTTTAAGATGTTCGTTTATGACCCCAGCATGTTGTCAGGGTGTTGATGTTTTGTTAATGTCAAACTGTGTAGCAAAGAATTGATCAAATTTGGAATTCATGGAAGGGTTGATATGAAAAAGAAAACTCTTTAAACAGAGATGTTGGCTGGCAAATGGATTATCTCCTTCCTTTAAGTTGTTTCAGCATGTGAGTGGGGAGCTAGCTGAGTGTACCTTATTGTTAAAACCTCAAAGTCCTCAGAGACCAGGAGCAAAACTCCCCAAGTTCTCCGGCTCTGACAGCCAGTGGGCACTGAGGGTGTGAGGGAGGTTTGGGAGCCAGCAAAGGCCTGGGCAGAAAGGGGCAGGGGGGGGGCCCTGCAGCCCCTCTGGGCACTGGAGAACCCCCAGTGGGTTGTTGGCGTCTGGCCTCCTTGAGCTGTTACAGCCCCTATGTCGCTGCTATTCCCTCCTGTTCCTTTCTGCCTGGATGATTGATCTCTCCCCTCTGTGGCCCTTTCCGCTGGTCACAGGGCTGTCCTGGCTAACCTGCTGCTGAACTTGGCCAGCTCGCCCGCTGTGGCTTTAGCAGATGTTTCTGCTCTCTGAGGCTAACATAAGATTTTAGTCCTGTTGGTACCCCCACCCAGCTGCCTTGGGCAATTTACCTAAATGATCAGTTTCTCTCAGTTCTCCTAAGCCCGAATCCAGAATGCTTAGAAAGTCAGTGTCCTATCATCAGTGTCCTTTTTTTCCATGACCAGCTTTTAAGCTCTGTCCTCACCCAACTTTGATTCTGGCCCTGAAACATGCATGAGAAGCCTTAGCACCCTTTAAGCCCCTTTCCTTTTCTGCTACCTAAAGTGCTACCAGTCTTCATCCAGTGAGCATTTATTGAGTACCGGCTGTGTGCCAGGTGCCTGGTCTATAAAGATGAGAGAGATGGTGATCTTGCCCTGGAGAAATCAGGGGAGGTGGGCATGTAACAGTTACTATACACTGGCCTACTTGTAGTTGCAGAAGTGCTCCAAGGTGAGGATGTATCACAGAGGAGAGAGAAGTTGTATCTGCCTGGATTGGTGGTGGGAGAGGAGCTTCTGCAAGAGCCAGGAAGCCTTCACAAAGCAATTGATTTTTGAGCAGTGTTTCTAATTTTGAGTAGAAAATTTCTAGGTAGACAAAAGTAGGTGGAGAGGGCATTCCATGCAGAGGCTAGAAAAAGCATGGAACCTCCAAGGAACAGTATGTAGTTTGGAATTGCTGGGGTCTGAGCTGCAGGGGGAGCCAAGAGATGAAGTTACAAAGAGAGGCCTGGGGTGGCAGGCTAAGGAGCTTGGGTTTCATCTTGAGGTCAGGTAGAGAAGTGACATCATGTTCTTTGACTAAGATAGAAAATCACCTTAGCAGCTGTGTGGTTGAAGAACAGTGAGGCCAGAGATAGGAAAATTGTTATCAGTATCAGGGCCCTTTCCCTCAGTCATGGCCCCTTGAGGCTTTGAGTAACCACCCCAAAACAGACAGGGATCTTTGCTCACGGAATCTTAGGAGAGTAGACCAATATGGTGGTGTCCAGCTGGAGACCCCAGGAGAACTAGAGTCATAGATGTCTTCAGCCTGGGGCCAGAATGGGCATCCTGAACAAGGAGCATTCACATTCGCCCCCAGATTGCATCCCCTCCCAATCTAGCAATCCATATTGCACGGCAAAGAACAGGGCTAGGCACCTGGGAGAGCTTAGCTTCCCACTGGTATCTCTGATGTCTCCTTGGAGATGGGGTCTGCAGGCCCTCTGCCGACTTCCTCTTGAGACTCCTTGGCCTTATTGAAGATGTTTGGGCCTTTCCTCATTAACAGGACAAGCAGAAAATCAAATTACTGAATTCAGCTCATCAAATATTGGGGAAGATAAGGGCAACGTGTCCTAATATAAATGGGATTGCAGATTGTCATTGGATGGAATTTAGTAAGAAGATGCAAAAGTCTGCAGAATAATAAGGAAATCTTAACCAGAATAATTTCAACTCTAGAACTGTGCTGCTGGTTTAGGAGACTTAGGATGTATCCCAAGAGAGACGAAGGTGTCCACACTTGAACAGTGGAAGAGGGAGAGGAAAAGACTCATTTGAGAGATTTAGAATGCAGAACCTACAGGACTGGGGAACTGATGGGGTGTAGCAGGGAGGGGAGTGACCCTCCTCCACTCGGTCCGGTGATTTTCTCCATCACAGCTCAGCCATGACTTGCAGAAGCAGGAAAGGCAGATTCTAAGAGTGGTTGTGGAGTCTGCAGAGTTGGAAAATGAGGGAGTTTGAGAACTTGGAAGGAACTGTCCACGTGGTCCACACTGAGTAGTGAAGCTGAGTGGGGGCCAGAAAAGCCATGACTGGGGAGAGCTATCCGGGGGTTGGGGAACGCGTAAGCATTTGCACGACGCTGGTGATGGCCAGCAGTTTCTCAACTGACAGAGAGACCTTGCTTCTCTTTTCCAGTTATACATTGTGTTCTGCACTTAGGACCCTGCCTCGGCGTCTCTCCAGGCACCGTGGCAGATCTCACGTAGCCGATGAGGGTGCGGGGACCACTATGCTGGTGTCTAGGTGGGTCTCCCTGAAATAACAGAGCTCGTATTTGAGGAAGCAGCTTATGGAGAGTGGCTGTTTGTCTCTCCAGTCCCCCTCCCATGGGGATCCCTGCTGTGCTGTGGACTTGACACAAGTGCCATGTGTCATGGGGCACAGTCCCAGTGACACCGGCAGAAATCAGGCCCAATTCATGAGAGGCCCTGACATTCCAAACCACAAATGTAATTGTAACATCTTCACTCCTTTTCTTTTGAGAAATAATAGTCTATTTACAAAACTATTTGGACATAAAGATAAAGACTGTTTTCTTGGAATTCCGTCTGAATCCTGCCCCAAGATCTAGTGAAAGATTATTAAAAGGAATGCCCTTTAAAAATTAGGCATAATTATACTACCCCAAAAGTTTTAACGTTTAGCTTTTTCATGAGCACTTGGATTCTTTGGCATCTGACCATTGCAGTGTGAATATTAAAATGTTTCCTTCTGTGTAAGACACAGGATATCAAGCAATGTTTATAACCTGGGCAGCAGCTGAGTGTACCAATAGTTTTAGGAGAGAATAGCCAAACCAGTTTATCTTGTACTTAAAATACTAGCTGCCTGTGAAATTCTTATGTAAAGATGTTTAAATAGGAGTCTACCATGTATCAATATTTCATAAAATATTTTATGTGATGGAATAAACAGTAAACAGAAAAAATAGGTGATTTGTATTCTGGGTGAAAGTAAGTCATTCATTTGTAAACTAGAAGTGCCTGCTGTGTGTCAAGTGCTGGATAGAGAGAAACAGTCCTCATTCCTGAAGATTCCATGGTCTAGTGGAGAAGAGAGGCACATAAAGAAGCAATTAGGGTGAGTGTAAGAGCTGTAGAAGCTCTTACATGAGAGAGCAGGGAGGATGCAGTGAGTGACTGTTTAGGACTGCCTCAAGTCGTTTTTGAAAGAACAGGGGCCGTGGGGAGGAAGTATACAAAACACAGTGAGTACTCCACCCAAGGGAATCTGGGTAAGTGTTTCAGAGATGCTGATGAGCTGAATCTTAAACGATGTACAAAGTTGGCAGAACATCCAAAAGTTGGCAAAACCTCCGGAAAGGTGCTCCAGAAAGAGAGAACAACATGTGCACGAACTGGAGCAGGAAGCAGGCCTGGGTGGCTCTGGTTACTGCGTGGGAGGGGGGCCCAGGGCAAAGGCTGAAGGGAAGTCTGAGCCAGGGGACCAAAGGACCTGGCAGACCATGGGGTGGCCAGTGAGCTGTCTTTTATTGAGCATCTTCAATATTGTTTTACTAATAAGAGAACCAAGACTCAGAGAATTATACTAGGTGTCCCCCAAGTTGCACAGGAAATGGTGGGCCCAGGATTAGACCCCCAAGTCTGCCTGGCTTCAAAGCCTTTTCTGTTTTTCCTGAGATGTGCTGCTGATGAGTCTGGGTCTCACCCTTTTGGTTAATGGTCTTTAGACTTTTTTTTTTTCTTTTTTTTTTAGTGGTAAAGGCCTTGTTTGCAAATAAAATCTTAACCCCAAACTCCAATATGTAAAAATAGATCAGGTTGTATTTCATTAACATAAAGGTCTTCCATATTTAAATGTATAACAGTTAGGAGATCAAGTAATGAGAACAGTGGCTTTCTTTTTAATAAGCTCTTTTATTTTAAAATAAATTTAAATTTACAGAAAAGTTGCAAAGATAGTACAGAGAGGTCCCATATACCACACAGCCAGCTCTCCCCCTTGCTAACATCTTGCATTACCATGGTACATTTGTCATAACTAAGAAGTTGACATTGGAACATTGCTATTAACCAAATCCATACTTTATTTGGATTTCACCAGTTTTTCCACCAATTATCTTTCTGTTCCAGGGTTGAGTCCAGGGTACCACGTTGCATTTAGTTGCAATGACTTTCTTTGCACAAACACTAAAACGTGAAGTCAGGAAATATGTTACATTCTCAGATGTTCAGCTTTATGATTGAAAATAAGATACTGCCTTGAACCCTTAGAAGAAATACTAACTATCTGTAAAAAAAAGGTACTAAGCCCTGGACTACAGGCATGCAAGGCAAGAGCAACCTGCTACCGAAATGCAGTTGGTATAATTATCTGATACTGCAGCCCAGAGAAGAATCCAGCAGTGCACACCCAACAGGCTCAGTTCATTCTGTCTTATTCAGCTTGGGCTGTCACGCAGTATACCATAGACTGGGCAGTTTAAATAACAGACGTTTTGTTTTTTCTACAGTTCTGGAGGCTAGAAGTCCCAGATGAAGGTGCCGGCCAATTCAGTTCCTAGTGAGGACTCTCTTCCTGGCATGTAGAGGGCTGTGTCCTCACGTGGCCTTTTTTCTGTGTGTGTGTGCAGGGCAGGGAGGGGGGAGTTATCTCTCTATTTATCAGATCAGGGCCACACCCTTATGACCTCATTTAACCTTAATTACCACCAAAAGACCCCACCTCCAAATACAGTCACGTTGAGGGTCAGGGCTTCAACGTAGGAATTTGGGGGGTGGGGGAGGGACAGAGTTCAGTCCATAGCGTAGTCCAAAGGCTGAAATTATGTGAAATCTTTACAGTTCAATCATGGTATTAAAATTTCCTCCATTTCGTACAGTATGTTTTATGCAGGTAAATATGTGTTACTCTGTAAAACACTTGATACATGCAAGAAAATGTTAAATATTTAGATCCCATTTGAATACTCATTAAATAAGTTAACAGAGAATATAGTGTCATCTGAACAAACGATGCAAAAGCAATGGCAAGAAAAAGTTTTCAAAAGTAGTTGCCTTATAAAAGCTGTTACCAGAAGTCTTCAGGTAGTCGTTAGGTTTTACATACAAAAGATACAGCATCCTTCAGAATAATGCCAAGTAATGCCATATAATTATTAGCTGTTTGTTACTGGTGTGGGCTGTGAGTTCTAGAACTTACTTTTCCTTACCGAAGGTTGTTTACTGTACTGAGACAGAATACAAGTCCAGATACCTCACACGGAGTAGGACACCACTGGGGTTTGTTTTGTTTTTGCTGATAAAGAAACTTAACTAGCTAACTTCACCTCAGCTAGTGCATAGCTGCTGCTCTGTTACTTCAAAATTACTTAGCAGAGTGTTAGAAAGTGTTGCTTGACACTGCAAATCCAGGAGGTCCACAGTAAGTACGTTGGATAAATGTCTGTTAATGCTGCCGTTTTTAGTTTGGGAGGTGGGGGTGAATGATGATGCCGTTAATCAAGAAAAACATGGAAGAAGGAATAGATTTAAAGGTAGGAGGGAGGGAGCCTGAAGTAGCTTCAGGACATCCAGGTAGATTTACTCATTTTGTCTTTGGAATTTTAGAGTAAACAAATAACATTCCAGGATAGCTATAAGTCATGGTTTGAAAATAAGTTGAAGAGGATTTCCTTTTTTTTTTTTTTAATTTAAGAGAGTATACCATTGAATCAGTTTATAATGGAATAGAAAATCAATAAAAGGAAGAAATAATTTGGGCTTAAAAAACTGCATAGTGAGTGACTAGTTGACCGCAGTGTTCATCTAGGGAATCTGGATTTGTGAATCTTTCAGTGATTATTTTTTCTTCCAGTTTTATTGAGATATTGATAGACTAGAAATATCGAACTAAGTTCAGGGTGTCCAGCGTAATGATTTGACTTACATATATTATGAATGATTCTCACAGTACGTTTAGTGAGCATCCGTCATCTCATACAGATCCAGCATTAAAGAAATAGAAAAAGTATTTCCTTCCTGGGACAAGAACTCTTAGGATTTACTCTCTTAACAGCTTTCATAGATAACGCAGTGTTCATTATATTTATCACGTTGCACATTACATCCCTAGTATTTATTTATCTTATAACTGGAAGTTTGTACCTTTTCACTACCTTCAGCAATTCCCCTCGCCCCCCAAATCAGTGATTTTTTTTTAAATAAATTTATTTATTTTATTTATTTATTTTTGGCTGCGTTGGGTCTTCATTGCTGTGCACGGGCTTTCTCTAGTTGTGGTGAGCAGGCGTACTCTTTGTTGCAGTGCGTCGGCTTCTCATTGCGGTGGCTTAGGCTCTAGGCACTTGTGCTTCAGTAGTTGTGGCACGCAGGCTTCAGTAGTTGTGGCTCGCGGGCTCCAGAGCGCAGGCTCAGTAGTTGTGGTGCATGGGCTTAGTTGCTCCACGGCATGTGGAATCTTCCCGGACCAGGGCTCGAACCCATGTCCCCTGCATTGGCAGGCGGATTCTTAACCACTGCGCCACCAGGGAAGTCCCCAGTGATGTTTTATCGGAGTATTCTGTTAACGTTCCAACATGTGATTTGGTCAGTTGTGGTATTTTCAATTACTGAAGCATTGATTCAGCAGTTTCAGTCTGATGAAACCATGTCACAAGTTTACACTCAGCCCTTGGGTTCTTTTATTTTCCCCAGCTTTATTGAGGAATCATTGGCAAATATAATTGTGTAATTTTAGAGTGTATGATGTGATGATTTGATATACATGTACATTGTGAAATGATTGCCATGATCAAGGTAATTAACACATCCATCACCTCACACAGTTAACTCTTTATTGTGTCTGTGGTTAGAATGCTTAAGATTTACCTCAGCAAATTTCAAGTATACAATACCCTGTTATTAACTACAGTCCCATGCTGTACCTTAGATCCTCAGACATTATTCATCTTATAACTGAAAGTATGTAAAAGTATTTGACCTCCACCTTCCCATTCTCCCTCTCCCCAGCCCCTGGCAACTACCATTCTAGTCTCTGTTTTTATGAAATCGGCTTTTTTTTATATAAAAGATTCCACACATAAGTGATACATACAGCATTTGTGTTTCTCTCTCAGGCTTGTTTCACTTAGCATAATGCCCTCCAGGTTCGTCCATGTTGTCACAAATGGCAGGATTTCCTTCTTTTTATGGCTGAATAATATTTCAGTGTGTGTGTGTGTGTATCACATTTTCTTTATCCATTCAACTGTCAACAGACACTTAGGCTGTTTCCATGTCTTGGCTCTTGCGAATAATGCTGCAGTGAACATGGGAGTGCAGGTATCTCCTCAAAGTACCAATTCCGTTTCTTTTAGATATACACCAGTACTGTTTTCCATAATGGCTGTACCAATTTACATTCCCCCCAATAATGTACAAGGCTTCCCTTTTCTGCACAACCTCACTAACGTTTGTTATCTCTTATCTTTTTGATAATAGCCATCCTAACAGATGAGAGGTGATATAGAAATTAAGAAAGCAGTCACACTCAGAAAAGCATCAAAAACAATAAAATACTTGGGAATCTAACCAAAGAGGTAAAATACCTATACATTGAAAACTTTAAGACATTGATGAGAAAATTGATGAAGACACAAATAAGTAGGAAGATACCCTGTGTTATTGGATTGGAAGAATTAATATCATTTAATTGCCCATACTACCCAAAGTGATCTATAGATTCAGTGTAATCCCTATAAAAATTCCAATAGCATTTTTCACAAAAATAGAAAAAACTCTCCTAAAATTCATATGGAATTCACAAAAGACCCTGAATAGCCAAAGCAATCTTGAGAAAGAAGAACAAAACTGGAGGTATCACACTTCTGATTTCAAACTCGATTACAAAGCTACAATAATCAACACAGTATAGTATTAACATAAAAACAGACACATAGACCAATGGAACAGAATAGACAGCCCAGAAATAAACGCATGTATGTATGGCCAACTAATCTTTGACAAGGGTGCCAAGATGGGGAAATAATTGTCTCTTCAATAAATGGTGTTGAGAAAACTGGATAGCCACATGCAAAAGGATGAAACTGGACCCCTAACTTACAACATGAACAGAAATTAACTCAAAATGAGTTAAAGACTTAAATGTAAGACATTGGGTTCTTAAGCGTACAGTTATCTGGGATAGTTATATTCACAAGTACAAGTCATTCTTGAGTCTAGAGCTTTAGTTTTAGTGTATAGTTATTTTTATAGTTTTTTTTTTTTTAGTTTTAGTGTTTAGTTATTTTTCATTGCTATTGTGTATTTTTCCTTCCATTACCAGTTCTTCTCACCTTTCGCATTCACATTCCCATTTGACCCTAAAGGCTTATGGAAGATTATCAGATAGTGTGGTCTTTCTGCTGAATCTTCAAGGAAAAGAGTTTCCTCCGTGTTCAGCTCACTCTGGAAGCTCAAGCTGTTCACCAAAGCTCTGCCCCCTGGGCTGCTTCTGAGCCTGTGGTTAGCTCCTGCGGATTGGAAAAAGCTGCTCATGGCCTGTTCTCTGTTTGCAGGTTGTCCCCATGCTTCCCAGGCTGCTGTGTGAGGAACTGTGCAGCCTCAACCCCATGACCGACAAGCTGACCTTCTCCGTGATCTGGACGCTAACTCCGAAGGGCAAGGTAACAAGTTACATGCGTGTCCATTCCATTCAGTGAGTCCCTGTTCAGCAACACTGTGCCTCTGGTGCTGGGCTGGAGCCCCGTGGTGGTAGGATGAGGGCAGTGTAGGGGCAGTGCCAGAGAGGAGAACATAGGGGAAGAGCTCTCGGTCCACTTAGAAGGCTGAGCCTCAGCAGTTTTCAGTGTATCATGTGAAGGAAGAACGAGTGTAAGCAGAGTCACGTGGGGGAGGCCTCGTGCAGGAGAGGGTGTACATGAAGGTGCGTGTGGATGGCATTGGCCGGGTGGATGGGCCTGGGCTGTGGTTAGGAGAGCAGGCCATTGTGTGAAGGAGGACATTTGGGGAAAGGGTGGTGAGTTTGAGTAGGTGAGGTAGACTCAAACCATGGGACCCTCAAATGCCAGTTGCAAATGAGCTGTAGGTGTTAGGTTTCCTCTGAAGTGTCATGAGAAAGGTGACATCTTAGAAAGATGAGTGCTGCGTCATTGTGCTGTTTGAAGATGAGTGAAGTTTGCACAAGGTAGTGCTGTAATCAGGGCACAAGGTGATGAAACCATGGACTGAGAACAGAGAGGAGAATAATGTCAGCGGCCATTCCCTAAATATAGGGAATAAATGAGACAGATAAATGAAAGATGACTCCAGAAAAAACTAGTCCCCTCCCGCAAAACAGAAACAACTCTAAACTTCTGAAAATAGGGTAATGATTGGGTAAGCTATGGTAGCGACTCAGTGGAATGTTGTACAATTACTAAAGTTGTTACAAAGACCATGTAAGAACATGGGAAAAGTTTATGCTGTAATATTAAATGGAAGTTAAAAAAAAAAGATATTTAATTATAAAGAGGTTCCAAATAAAGATGGAGGATCAAATACCCACATTTACTTTCATTCCCTCCCAAAACCTCACTAAAACAACAGTGAAGAGATTTTTTTTTTAAAAGACATAAACCCACAAGGACAAAGAGAATGGGAGAGGAGACAACAGCAACAAAAATTTGGAAGCTGAGAAGCAGATGGATGAGTGGTAACTGACTTAGCAGTCCTGAGAGAGCTGAGTCCTGAGCCAACAACAGAGAAAGCCAAGAAACAACCCAGTTTACACAGCAGAATCCTAAAGAAGTTCAGAAATTGACAGCAGCAGGTAACTCTGTAAAGTGGGGGAAGAGGTGGGTGAAGAAGAGACTAACTGTATTGGTTGAAAATTTATTTAAAAAGATTGCCCCTTCCATAACGTAGTAGAAGACCAGAAATTTATCCTTGGGACAGGATAAAGGAAAGGCTGTCTGAACTAGGGGACGCCAAACACAGTTGTGGTAGTGGCCCCTTTGGGAGGTTGAGTGAATGCTGGCACGTTGAATACTGGCCGAACATTAAGAGTCCCAGCTTTCTTTTCCCAGCCAACCTCAGAATGCTAGTAGCCAAGCCTATACCCTTGAGTCCAAAGATAGGAAAATCTTTCTCTAAGGAATCTGAGCGGTAAAGAAGATTTAAAGCTAATAACCTCAAGGATTTCCCAACCAACAGCTCAGCTGTGTTTCCCTACAGTAAAGCTTGCAGACAATAAGCTCCACCCACTCAAGCAGAGCTTTTTAGGATTTCACTAAAAATCAGCCTTTTAACATTTCACTTTCCTATATAAAGAGAACCAAGAGGAAAGCCTCGAACGTGAAGTAGGAAAACCAAAGCAGGAAAACCAAACAGGAAAGCAACTAGAACAAAACAAGGAGAAGAAACTATTTTTTTATATCCTCAGAGAATTTCCTTTTTAAAGAAAGTATCTGTATTACAAGATTTAGACACTTTAAAAAAGAAACATTCGGAATGGAGGAAAAGGAGCTCTTTTTTAATTAAATTAACAGCATGAAATTAAAAACATGATAGAAGAAATGAAGAAGACTCAAGGTTCAGATTGGAAGATAAAGTTGAAGAATTGTCCCAGAATATGATAGAAAAGACAAGAAAAGTAGAGGACCAGTCCAAGACATCCAACATCTGTTCAATGAGCATTCCAGAAATAGGGAACAGAGAAAAAGAGGGAGAAGAAATGATCAACAGAATCATTCAGGGAAATGCCCCATTACTGCAGGATTTGACTTTCCAGACAGAAAGAGCCTGCTGCCCAGCACAGTGATGGAGAAGCACCATCTCCAAGCCACATTGTCATAAAATTTCAGAACACCGAGGACAAAGAAAAGATCCTGTAGGCTTCTAAGAAGGAAAAAAAGAGTCACATACAGTAGATCCAAACTCAAAATAACTTAAGACTTTTCTGTTGTAACCCTAATTTCTGAAAGACTGTGACTTCCATGCTAAAATGCTGTACCCAGCCAAGCCATCAATAAAATGTGAGAGCAGGAAAGGACATTTTCAGACATGCAAGGTCTCAAAAAAAATGTACATCTCATATACCCTTTCACAGGAAGCTACCAGAAGATGTACTTCACCAAAAAGAAAGAGTAAATCAGGAAGGAGGAAGACGTGGGATTCAGGAAACAAATAAACTAGTACAGTAAAGAAGTGAAAGAATCACCTAGATTGCAAGTCACCAAACTTTCCCTGTAAAGGACCAGTTAGTAAATATTTTTGGTTTTATAGGCCATTTGGTCTATTACAGCTACTCAACTCCGCCATTGTAGCACGAAAGAAGACAATACATAAATAATGAGAATGCTGTTTCCCACTAAAACTTTACTTAAAAACAAGTGGCAGGCTGGATTTGGCCCACAGACCGTAATTTGTTGACACCTGACCTAGACGATGGTGAAGAAAGTTCCCAGGGTACCAGCTCTACGCAGATGCAGAAGACAGGGGTTCAGATTGGAGCAGGTCAGAAGGTGACCATCTGCAAGCCAGGAAGAGAGCACTCACCAGATACTGAGTTGGCTGGCATCTTGATCTTGGACTTCTCGGCCTCCAGAACTGTGAGAAATAAATTGTTTAAGCCACCCAATCTGTGGTATTTTGTTATGGCAGCCCTAGCAGACTAATATACTATCAACTGAACTTTTTTACTGGATTACATTAAAATCTATTGGTCTGTTTCACACTTTGAATGGATCTTTTACCCATGCATGATTTTTTTATCATGTATTTAGAAATTTAAGTCATTTAGAAAATATTGGCTTATTAGTCTGATTTTCTTAATGTGGACACATTTCATTATATGATATTAAAAAATCATATTTATTAATATCACTACAGACCCTAGACAAGTCTTTAAGTATTAGAAAACGTGTATCATGTGTCAGATAACAAGGTTTTCAAAATTCTGATTTTTGTAAAAGCTCTAATTTTATCATTGGCAATAAAGAATGTTAGTTGTTTTTCTTGAAGTGCCAGATAACCATCGTGTGTCACTTGTTCCTCCAAGTAACAATGATGTTCTGTAAAAAAGGCAGTCAGTTCATCTCACAACTCAAAGTTATGTTAAGTGCTTTTCCTGAAGACAACCACTGTACTTTGACATGCTGCATAAGTGAAAAAGACAAGTACTCAAGGGTTGAGCCATAATAAAAGTGTTAACTTTTACCGCTTCATCAAGAACATTCTTAAGTGAACTAGGTTTTTTCTTTTCTGCGAGTGTGTGCTGGTGACGAGACCCCGACCACTGCCACCACTTGTTGCCATTGCCTGATTCATGCCAAGGCATTAACAGTTTTCCCCACCAGTGCTTCTGTACCATCCGTATAAATGTCAACACATGGAAAAGGGCAAAGAATGCCTACTAGTATTATTACGAAAATCGTTTTGACCTCACGGATCCCCACGAGTCCACAGGCCATACTTCAAGAACCACTGCTTTAGACAATTGATGGAAAACTTGAGGTGGATTAATGTACAGAGTTTACAGAAAAACCAACCAAATTAAAACAAGACAGTTGTTAGTTTCGGTGAAAATAAAAAGTTGTGTAGGAAAGAAAAGTAACGCTTAGTATTTACATAGTTGTAATAGTTAAATCTCATAGTTATGATGTAACTTTCTTGGGAAGATTGAGGGCCTGGAATGGTTATCTGGGTTTGGTTGGGGGAAGGGAGTGTATGTGGAAAGAAAAGTAAATTCTCTTCTTCTATAGTGAAAAGTTTGTGAATAATGCCTAAAGCTGAAAAATCAAGTAGTAATCAAGCAGATTATATAGAAGTATGAAAAGTAAATAACAGGGCTTCCCTGGTGGTACAGCGGTTAAGAATCCACCTGCCAATGCAGGGGACATGGGTTCGAGCCCTGGTCCGGGAAGATCCCACATGCCACGGAGCAGCTAAGCCCGTGCGCCACAACTACTGAGCCTGCGCTCTAGAGCCTGCGAGCCACAGCTGCTGAGCCCGCGTGCCACAGCTACCGAAGGCCGCGCAGCTAGAGCCCATGCTTCACAGCAAGAGAAGCCACCGCGGTGAGAAGCCTGCGCACAGCAGCGAAGAGTAGCCCCCGCTCGCTGCAACTAGAGAAAGCCCATGCGCAGCAATGAAGACCCAACGCAGCCAAAAATAAATAAATTAATTAAATAAATAAATTTTTAAAAAAAGAAAGTAAATAACAAAATAATCTGCTGAGAGGTGAAAGTGGCTGCCCTTGGGGAGGGGCAGAGGAGGGAGAGGGACAGAGGGCTGCTGTTCTTCATAATGAGCCTTTAAAACTACTTCACTGTTTGCACTATCGATACTTCAATTTTTAAATTTTTATTTTGAAAAATTTCAAACATACATGAAAGTAAAGAAGATAACACAATAAATCCACCATCCCTATCTCCTAGATTTAACTACTGTCAACATTTATTCTTTGCTAAAGTATTTTAAAGCAGACCACAGACATCATGCCATTTCACTCTTACATATTTTGATATGTGGCTCTAAAAAATCTGGACGTTTTCTTACATAACCACAATGCCATCAGACACCTAACAATTAATAGTAATGCCCTGGTGTCATCTAAAACCCAGTCCATAATTACATTTCCCAGATTGTCTCCAATCGATTTGTCCAAAGTGGAATCAAGACAAGTTACCAAAGTTACATTTGGTTTTTGTGACTCCTAAATATCTGATAATAAGTTCCTTTTTTAAATTTATTTATTTATTTATTTATTTATTTATTTATTTTATTTTTGGCTGTGTTGGGTCTTCGTTTCTGTGCGAGGGCTTTCTCTAGTTGCGACAAGCAGGGGCCACTCTTCATCGCGGTGCGTGGGCCTCTCACTATCGTGGCCTCTCTTATTGCGGAGCACAGTCTCCAGATGCGCAGGCTCAGTAGTTGTGGCTCACGGGCCCAGTTGCTCCGCAGCATGTGGGATCTTCCCAGACCAGGGCTCGAACCCGTGTCCCCTGCATTGGCAGGCAGATTCTCAACCACTGTGCCACTAGGGAAGCCCAATAAGTTCCTTTTTAAGAGTCAAGAAGCAAACACTATCTGAAATACAAACAAGGAATTGTGAAGACAGTATGCCAGCAGTCATATTTTGGTGGGGGTGGGAACATGCATGGGGGAAAAAAATGAATGGCAAAAGACCAGAAGGAAATAAAATAGAATGCCTGTAGTGGTTGTGTTTGGGTAGTAAGACGACGAGTAATTTTTTCTACTTTTTTGTATTTTCTAGTGTTTTTTGAAAACATGTATTACTTTCATATTTTTATAAATGCTTATTTTGCAAAAGTTTAACTAAATAGAAAATAAAAGCCTATAGAAGAAAACTAACTTGAGTCAACAGAAAAGAACTCTGAATCTGAATTAAGCCTGCCAGGGCCAGACCCAAGGAATAAAAAGCTTCCTGATCTAATGAGCTTCCAAAATACGAGGGTCATAAAAGAAGCACTCGGAAGAGGCAGACTCTGAAAACTCAGCTGGTCTCTGGAGGGCTTCTTTTGGAGGCAGTGTCTAGTGACCAAGCCTTCTGGCACCAGGGGGCTGAAGAGCAGGTGCGAAGAAGGCACAGTGTCCAGGAGGGGATGCTGGGCCTCTGTCAACCAAGCCAAACAGGCAGTGTGAACATTCAGACTTCAGACAGTCGTGAAGCAAGACCCACTAACCACACTCCTTGTACTGTGGTCATTGAGACATCCTACCCAGAACAAGAGGCCACACGGTGGGCGGACCTGGTTGGTTAGTCTTGGGTGTAGTGACAGATAAGTATCTCTTACTCACAGTCAAGATGCATGAAATGAGAGTTCAGATTCCAGACTCATGTCCAAGAGATGGTGCTTGTTCAAGACACTGGCAAGGAAAGCCTGAGTTGGTGGGGAGGGGTGGGAGAAGGGGAGGGTCAGGGGGCCAGAGAAGGCAGTAAGGAGGGAGGTGGCCCTGCATCGGGAACCCAGTAAACAAGGAGGAGGGCAGCCAAAGCCTGAGGCTGGGTTTGTATGTAGTGGTGGCTTCTCGTGGTACAAGGTCTTGGACTTAGAAGGAGCCAGAGAAGGGCCAGCAGCATTGAGCCACTACTACTGCAGCATGGCTGCCAGTCTCACCTGGACTTGAAGTGGAGAAAATTTTTGGTTTTTTTTTTCCTTTGTCTGCTGGAATGTCTTACTTTCTGGAGCAGGCATGGTCAGCTATAGAAAGCCTATTCCAACTTTTTTTAAACACCCAGTAGGTTTTTTTTAAGTATCCACTAGGAAGCCTTGGTCATATATACTTTCATTAAGCCATTGCCCAGGTTTTTAGAACAGTAAACTCTGAAAGATCCATTTGGGGCATATTTCTCACGTATTGGTGGTAAGAGCATTGTTCTCTGATCTAGATAATTGTGATAATATATTTTCGTAAGGGAAAACAAACCCAGCTAAATCTGGTGCTTTGTAAGGTCCAACTCTGGTACCATGAAATCCACTTTGACCATGTCAGGCCAGTGACTCATCATCCCTGAGCACCGCCGGCACGTCTGTCTCAGTTGGCACTAAGGCCCTGCAAAACAGAGACCAGGTCCACGTGCTTCATTCATCGGAGGCATCTTAATTTGAAGTCCCCTTTGGAAACAACACCAATCTTACACTTTAAAGAAGGTCACAAACAATGAATCTGACTTGATAACTAAGTCCTTAAGACTTAGAACCATAAAATCTCAGGGTCAGAGGTCAGAATCATAAAGAAAGAGTCTCACAATTACAGTAGCTATCCACAGCTTGTGTCTCCCATAGCGTACCTGCCCTGTGCTGTCTGGCTCAGTTAGAATGCAGGAGAGTACTCCAGAGGTGCCCGTTTCAGCCTCAATCAGTGGCAAACTCCTTTCAGCCATTTACACAGCCCAAAAGCCATGGGGTCATTATTGACTCTGGTCTTTCTCTCACCCCTCACATCCAGGCCAGCAGTAAGTCACCTCAGCTTTGCTTCTGATGCCTCCAGAATCTGCCCCCTTCCTTACCACTCCCAGCACTGACACCTGCATCCAGGCTGCCATCCCCCACCTGGACTGCAGGGTCCTCCTAACTGTTCTCTGAGCTTCTGCTCCTGCCCCGCTTCATCTCTCCCTACACAGCAGTAAGAGTGATGCTTCTAAATCAGAAATTAGGTCTCGTCTCTTTCTCCTTTTTAATAGCTTGTCGGTCTCTCATTCAGAATAAAATCTAAGAAATCTTTAAAGTGGGATTTTTTTTCCTGTTCTTTTCTCGCTGTCCTCTCTGCTAGAAATGCATGGATTACAGAGAGTTCTTGGGACTAGGGTCTCTTCTCATTGCCTGGAGCATCTTTACTCACATGGGAAAAGCAGCTTTTACTACGTGGCTGAGCTCTCCACTACGTAGCAGCTCCGAAGCCCAGCTTCCATGACCTGACCTCAGAGGAGGTCAGACTTCCCTAACTGCCATCCTAGAAAATCCTGCAAGTCTCTGCCCATTCCTTGTAGCTCAGGAAAAGTCTTTCTAGTCCCTGCCTAACACCCCCTTTTGAACATTGGACATTGTAGGAGAACTATGGTATGTGCCAGTTCAGGCTGTCTTTCTTCAGCTGGATCTTCAGTGCTACTTCGTAATCCTTTTCTTTATTGCTAACGCAGTTGTTTCAAACCTTTGTTCTCGGTTCCAGCTTCCAACTTTGCCTTCCAGTCCTCTTTCCCTCAAGACCCACCATTCCCCCAGGTAACTTTCAGTTTTCCTTCTTGGAAAGCAGAGAGACCAGCCAGCTGGGTCTGCTACAGTCCGCCCTTCAGAGGCTCATCGTTTCCCCTGTCTTGATGCAGTAAAACACGCTCCTGTTGCAACCTGAGGTTAAGCCCTATGTTCTCCAGGTCTTTTAATGGCATCGGCATCCTCGAACCACCCAGACTCTCGGTCTCTAGCCTGCCACATCCCAGCAGTTTTAAGTGATAGCAGCTCTCCCTTTGCAAAGTGTCTCTCATCAATCCTCTCTTCACTGTTACCACGGTCGCTGTCCCCACCCAAGTACTTGCCATCCTCCCCTGGATGGGAGAGACTGTTCATGGCCTCTTCATTCTGTTTCCCCAGTGGTGGTAGGTGACTTTCCAGAAGCTGAATCTGGTCCTATTGCTCAATATCCTCTTACAGCATGACAGTGGGACAGTGGGTTATGATTATCTACAAAAGTCTAATCTCTAGAGGATGGCAAGCAAAGACCTCCACCAACCCCTCCCCCATTGCATGACCATCTGCCACACATCCTTCAGCCCCCTCAGCCTCTGCTGTTGCCACTGTAGGGTTCGTTTGGCCTAATACGGAATTGCTCCACTTCTGAGACTTCGCATATGCTTTTCCCACTTCCTAGAATGTCCTTCCCCGCATCCCTACTAACATGAATCCTACTTATCCTTGAGACTCGGCTAAAATGCCACTTCTTCTCTGAAACTGTTATTAGTCCTTCATTCATTCACTTAGTAAATATTCATTGAATGTTTGCTCTGTTCTATACAAGATATTGAAGATACAGGAATTAAATATGCACTAAAATAGAAACAGTAGTTAATTCCTGATGGTGGATTTATAGATTTTTTTCTTCTCCTTTTCCCACCTATATTTTTTTAAAGTTTTCTGCAATGAATGGATATTGTCATTGTAGTAAAAGTAAGAATTATTTTGAGATTTTTTTTCTGTTTTTGTTTGTTTGTTTGTTTGTTTTAATAAACAGGAGAGAGATATTGGAGTGTTTTTGTAGGCTGCATGGGAAGGCGGATAGGAGATGTTGAAGGTGAGGAAGGAAGGAATAGATTTTTGGAACCGGGTCACGAAGGAAGTGGGAAGTTCAGGACCCAAACCCCAGGTGGGAGATCAGCTCTCACTAGGAGGATGAGGACCACAGACTCTCCCAGCCTGGAGAGAGTACAGCATGGGGTCCCTGCTGAAATCTGGGAGTGGGGCAAGGTGGCCTTTCTGAGAAAATGCTCAGATGGGAGGAACCCTGCCCTCCCTGTCAGAACCCATCTTCCCATCTCCCGCCCCTACAGCACCTGTTGTCTGCACTTAAGCACCATATGTGCACAGATCCGTCGTCCTACTGGACCTTAACATCCTTGTAGCAGAGCCCATTTTTAATTTTTAAAAAAAAATTTTTTTAAATTTTTGGCTGCATTGGGTCTTCGTTGCTGCGCGTGGGCTTCCGCTGGTTGTGGCGAGCGGGGGCCACTCTTTGTTGCAGTGCGCGGGCTTCTCATTGCAGTGGCTTCTCTTGTTGCGGAGCACGGGCCTTAGGCGCGCGGGCTTCAGTAGTTGCAGCACACGGGCTCAGTAGTTGTGGCACGTGGGCCCTAGAGCGCACAGGCTTCAGTAGTTGTGGCACGTGGGCTCAGTAGTTGTGGCTCGCGGGCTCTAGAGCGCAGGCTCAGTAGTTGTGGTGCACGGGCTTAGTTGCTCCGCGGCATGTGGGATCTTCCTGGACCAGGGCTCAAACCCATGTCCCCTGCACTGGCAGGCGGGTTCTTAACCACTGCGCCACCAGGGAAGCCCGCATTCTTAATTTTTTTAATCTCCTCCCTCCCCTCCCCCACAGCACAGTGCCATGTACCCCCAAAATGCTCAAAAATGACTTCATAAAATGAATCGCACGTCGTTTTCACAGTTCTGTTTGTTCAGCCTGCTGCATTAGCATGGTGTTCCCTTGGTAAGGCGTTTTTATCGCAGCAGCCGTCTCAGCACCCCTGAGCTATATCCTGGGATCGAGGAAGGCCTCGCACAGCTCCCGCCAGGAAAGGCACGCTGCCTGCTTCTGCGTGATGGGCCGTCTACAGAGTGTCTCCCCCTCTGCCTTCCCCGCTCACCCTGCCACTGCCACACCAGCTGCCACCTATGGAAATGCTATGAAACTTGAGAAATCAAACGGTGTGCTCCTCCCGGGTCATCTTGGTGTCTGCAGCAAGCCCACAGAGCCGAGGCGCATGTGTAGGACGTGTGACTGGGGGCTGCAGCTCATGGTAAAGAAACACAGTGCTGGGTTTTGTGTTTCATCCTCGTACATTGCAGCGGAAATCTTGCCCCAGCAGCTCCCGGTGAGAGACAATAGCTTCAAAGGCTGACTCCGAAAATAATAGAAAAGTTCCCAGAATATTCATCTTTAGTCCTTAGCGGGGCAGAATTGTTTTATTTCAGGCCTGTAGAGACAGCCTGGGACCAGAGGAGCCTTTGGAAGAACTCTCCTGTGTACTTTGTGTCCTGGTTTGCTAGTGAAGGTACCGGGCAATTAGAGGCTTACCTAAGGTCACTTCAAGGTAACAGCAGACTAAATCCTGAGCACAGATTTTGCTGTGAATCCTTGAGATTAAAATAAGAATATTTTCAAGACATACAAAACAAAACAAGACATTTATCATTTTTAAGACTGTCATGCAAAGAGCTAAAAATTATTTTTAATCAACTTTTCTCCTGCATTTTGATGTTACTAATCGTGGATTTGATTTAACTGTAAGGACTTGGGCTCTGAGGTTAATAAACAACATAACATGTCGCTGTGCTGCATGTCTTTAAAAGAAGGATGGACCTCTTTTTTTGAGAGATGGCTTAGGTTGGTCTTTTTGAAAGGCTGGAGCTGAATTAACCTCACAGGCTTTAGAAGTCTGTGATTTTGTGTTTCCTGGGTCAGTCTGAACGCAATTCTGAGAAGCCTCCTCCATTGCTCTCCTACTCTTTCCTCCCTTTCCTCCCTCTCCCCCACCTCCAGCTTCCTTCCCACAGCCCTTAGGCCTCCCAGCCAGTCCACCACCTTTAAAGCTTCCTCCCGCCCCTCCCCACCCCCTCGCAACTGTCTGCAGTAAAGGGAACACTGTTCAAAGACCGCTCAGGCGTGGACCCTCATCCTCTGTCACAGGCATGGAATTCTTGTCTCCTAACCACTTCCTGGCCTTCAGGCTTTTCTGCCATTTCCTAGGTTTGCAAGGCAGACACTTGAGGAAGTCTCCTTGTTTCCTTCCTGTTAGGCTTAGAAGTGTAGACAGCTACCTCCAGAAGTGTAGACAGCTACCTCCAGGGCAAGATGGTGTAGGGGAGCAAATTTGCCACCCCAAAATGTCTCTTTGACATGCGGATTATTTTGAGCTGAAAACAATCAAGACCCAAAAGACTCAGGAAGAAACTTTCACTTTACCCTAACTGTCCATAGAACATAGGTAGAGAGGACCTGTTTCCCGAAGGGAAGGAGTTGTCACCATAGATAACTATAGGATGAACTTGGTATGGTAGACAGGGAGGAACCTCACAAAATCTGTTTTGTTAAAATTCTCCTCTGTGTCCCATTGTCTCTGCCAGGCCCGACAAACATTTGTTTACCAAACATTTGCTTTTCCATCTTCAGGTGAATTTCCTTCCTCTGCTTCTAAATCCTAAACTACCCCCAACATCCTCTTTTGTCTTTAGTTGGAGATGGTATTTAAGGTAAGGTTTCAGCCATCTTAGTGAGTTACTCAGCTTTCTTGAGTCTCTTCCATGTATACCATGTTATTAAACTTTTGTTTGATTTTCTCCTATTAATCTGTCTCATGACAGTGTAATTCTTGGACCAGCCAGAAGAACCTAGAAGGGTAGAGGAAAATTTCCTCCTCTCTGGCAATAGGAATGGGCCTGATTATAGTCTGAGGGACAACAGACTAGGCTGGTGGCAAGTGACCTGAAACAGTAGAAGAGAACACAGTTGACTCTATACAAATAAATCCTCCAGAAAATTCTAGCACATAAATAAACTGCCTTATAACTAAAACTGGCAAATGCATGGCCCTCTGCTGCCCATGCTCCCTCCTCAGCTTCCCTTGGCATTGGTCACTAGTCGGCCTGTTACCTGAAAACTGGGTTCGCCTGTTGGTGGGTGTTGAGCCAAAAGACACAACCAAGCCAAAGAGCGGGGGAAGGAAGGATTTATTACTGGCAGCAAGTAAGGAGAACACCGAGGATCTTTCCCAAATCAGTGTCTCCCCGAGGAGCAAAATTGGGGAAGTTTTAAGCTAAGGATGCCTGCATACTCCTGAAGAGGCTTCAGCAAAGGAGGGTGGAGGGTTCAGCATAGAATTGGGGCAGAGGTTGATGGAGTACAGGTTATAGTTGATTGAAGTCACGAGGATCAGAAAAAGTCAACATCTTCATTCGTAGGTTCCAGTTAATCTGATAGATGAGCCCTCAAGGGGGGTTTGAATTTTGCAAAACAGCTCAGAAATGTGCTTGAGGCTAATCTTTACCGTTGAAACAGAACTAGGAGTCTTTATAACTGATATATTATCTCCGATACGGTTAAGTTAGCTCCCTGGCCTGGTAACAGCGGTTTGTTTTTACCTTCTTTCATTCCCTTAAATTCAGCGACTGAGACCTATTCTTCTGCAAGGACAAGCATTGTGGCCAGGCTCAGATCACAAAATGGCTGAGGCCTTAGATGGTTTCTCTTATGTAAGAAAGTTACATCTGGTTCTCTTACTCTGGGGACCCCCTATCCTATCTGCTTACACAGTCCCCCCCTTGAGATATTTCACTCTTCTTTCTTGAGGGGTACAGGGCTGAGAGTGGGCGTTGTAGTCTCCCTAGTTAGAGGAGTGAAACTCTCTTGTTGCTAGAGCTAGAGAAGTTTTGGGGTCCGCCGGAGTAGTGTCTGAACCTCTCGCTTGCATAGCATTATTCTAGCAGGTGTAGGAGAGGCACAGCAGGAGAGACAGTTAACAACAATTTTGCAACATCATTAGCAGAGACTTGATCCAAGAGACCCCTGAACCAAACCATTTTCCCAGTATTTTCCCTAAACTGGGAAGAGGATCATTCAGAGAAGAGATTTAATTTTTTTTCATATGCATCATGAGGTGAGTCACATTAGAAGACTCATCAGGTATAAAAACCAGCATTCAGCATGTCTTATAGCATAAGTTCCTCCTTGAGCAGCTATTAAAATATCAAGGGCCACGCAGTTCTGTAGGACCGCTTTTTTCATCATAGAAACTTCAGAGTTCAGCAGACCAACAGCCTGATTACTGTCGTTCTAAGGCTTGCTGGGTACATTTCATGAAGGCCTCTTTGTGAGTGATGATGGCCTCTGTTTTTGATTTCTGAATTCATTATTTTCCTTAATGGTAAAAGCAGATGTACAAAGCATGTTCAATAGGCCACTAAACAGGCCATTCTGGTCACTGTAAAGTTCAAGTTAAATCATGTATTAGCCAGAATGGCTTTCCCATACCTAACTTAGTGTGTGAAAATTTATTTTGTCATTTCCCTTTTGATTGCAAATCTTTTGATAGGTCAGATATTTGTCCCTTGATGCCAGGGTGATTGCTGCCTGGCATCCATCATGTCCCGTGGTGCCAGGCCTCCTTTTTGTTTATATATAGTTGCCTAGTTGTCTATGTTGGGGGAAAACTAATCAGATATAGTGAACAGGCTCAGAGGTGTGTTAATGGGGAAACATTTTATAGGCCATACACTGTATCAGTTATACTGAACTGTCACACAGACATTATACATGTGCTTTTAGCAGTAGACTTAAAGCAAGCCGTGGTATTTGTCATAAGTAGTTATACTCTGTGACAGTTTCACTAGAGAATTTCCTTTAGTTTTGTTGCACATGAGCTAGTTAAGAGTCCTTGATAAGGCTGCTGGGAATCTAAGAGTTTTCCATTTTTAGAGGAATCAGGTAGAGAGAAAAGAAAAATGTCTCAATCCTACCCACAAAGGTATAATTTACCAAGTTGTTGTAGGTTATAATTAGCTTAAGGGGAAAGGTTTCCTTGTATCTGGAAAACACAGATTAAAAGCCAGCAATATTTCTTTGGAAAAGATCCCCAGTATTCTCCTTACTCGCTGCAAGTAATAAATCCTTCCTTCCCCCGCTCTTTGGCTTGGTTGTGTCTTTTGGCTTGACACCCAGCAAGAGGCGAACCCAGTTTTCGGGTAACAGGCGCAGTCCGGCCACAGTAGTCGAGGACACAGCTAGGTCTAGATGAAGTGTATTGCTGACGGTGCTTCTGTCTTGTTTCTTACTCTTTGATCCTATCATGGTCTTCTCTGTTCTTCTTTAAGAAGTGACCTGTACTTCACTCCTTCACCATAGGCCTAGTGCAAGGAGCAGGCCCAGCCGAGGAGACCCCTGCTGGCTCCTCACCGCCACCCCCACCCCACCCCCACCTCTGCTCCCTGCATGACGTCACCAGCACCCTCCCATCACAGACGTGTTGCCCTCAGCCTCTCCGAGCTGTCTTCGAGCCCTGCCTCTTTCTGCCCGGTTTCTTTTCGGACACATTCCTCTCGGTACCTTTGCCTTTTTTCACCGCTGGGCCTCCCCACCCTTGGGTGGTTGCCTCGTGTCCACAGCTAAGAAGCGGCAGAAATCCGCATACCCCTGCCCTGGCCACCTCAACAGCCTGGTTTTGTTCCAGGCAGGAAAATGTTTCTTTCTTCCTGTTACGTTTTCCATTTGTTTGTTTGTGTGTGTGTTTTTATTGAATTATAGTTGATTTACAATGTTGTGTTAGTTTCTGGTGTACAGCAAAGTGGTTCAGCTGTATGTATGTATATGTGTATATATATATAGCTGAAAAACAATATGTATATATTCTTTTTCATCATAGGTTATTATAAGATATTGAAGATAGTTCCTTGTGCTATACAGTAGGACTTGTTATTTATCTGTTTTGTATATAGTAGTGTGTATCTGCTAATCCCAAACTCGTAATTTATCCCTGCCCCCCTTTCCCCTTTGGTAACCACAAGTTTGTTTTCTATGTCTGTGAGGCTGTTTCTGTTTTGTAAATAAGTTCATTTTCCTGATATGTTTTTTTGAACCAAATATTTTACGTATAGAAGCCCAGAGCTGTTACAGAAGTGATTTTGCATCTAATTACTTAAAATTACAAATTAACCCGATTAGCAGTTTTTCGAACCAAATATTTCTTAATGAGACACTGACATATTTTTTAGAAGATAAATTTTTAAATACATTTGAATGGAAATTAACTGTTTTCAAAGGATATGGTTTTCTCACAACTTTGTATCTATAAAATATAGAAACTTGATATTATTTTGTTTACTTCACTATTTTGTAACCTTCGGCTGAAATATAATAAAAATAGCACTAGATTTTGAGTCTGAGCTGATCCTGGCTGTCACTTAGGAGTTTTGTGACTTTTCACTTGTCACTTAGGATTTGTGACTTTTCACAAATCCCCAACCTTTTCTCTCAACGTAAAATGGGCTGAATAATGCACTCCTCCCAGATGTGTTGGAGAGATTTTAAAGGGTCGTAGGTATGAGAGTTCTGCCATCGAGCAGGGCCAGGTGCTTTGCAGTGTTGAGCCACTTCCTGTCCTACCTGGTACCGGAAAGTAGGTCTTGAGGTAGACAGTATTTGCTCGTTTCTAACCAGGTTTTTTTCCAGCCAGATGCCTTCCGTCGGTATTGGCAAGATATTTAATCTGACGTTCCACATAAGAATGTCCTAGAGTATATGCAGGAAACTTGCCGCCTGCAGAAAGGGAGTGACCCAAATCCTGTGATTAAACGAAGGGAAGAGGAAGGACATGATTCTTCTTTGAAGGGTTCTGTTTATGAAGCTCCTCGTGGCTTTTTTTACTTTTTCCATGAAAAACTCTTTGTCCTTTTGTCTTCTGCCACTGGCCCTGGTTACAAACAGGGCGTTGATGTGAATCCAGTTTCCAAATTGGAAATTAATGAGGTGTTCCATCCAGAGAGCCCTTCCTCCTGTACTGTAAGGCACGCTGCCCCCGGAAACCAACACCCCCCGCCTGGCCCCGTTTGGGTCTCTGCTTTCCTGTTGCCCTTCTCTGGGTAAGGCTGCGATGGGCATCCTTGCTGCCGCCCCACAATGTGGTTTCTTGGCCTAAGAATTTTTTTAGTCCGTGTGTCAGGTATGATTCCCAGAATCACTGGATTGTTTTGAAGCAGGATAGGTTCTGCTGCCCGACCGTCACTGGGCCAGGAAGTTCTTTTTGGCGCTTCAGAGCTTCCACTTCAGCCCTTTGTATGTTCAAAAAGAAGGTACAGGGCTTCCCTGGTGGCGCAGTGGTTGGGAGTCCACCTGCCAATGCAGGGGACACGGGTTCGAGTCCTGGTCCGGGAGGATCCCACATGCCGCGGAGCAACTGGGCCCGTGCGCCACAACTACTGAGCCTGCGCTCTAGAGTCCGAGAGCCACAACTACTGAGCCCACATGCCACAACTACTGAAGCCTGCGCGCCCTAGAGCCCATGCTCCGCAACGAGAGAGGCCACCACAGTGAGAGGCCTGCGCACTGCAACGAAGAGTGGACCCCACTCGCCTCGACTAGAGAAAGCCCGCGCGCAGCAACAAAGACCCAACACTGCCAAAAATAAATAAATAAAAATTAAAAAAAAAAAAAGGTACAGATTTTCTGGAATGCAGGCATTAAGGGAGGGGAGGCTCAAGTAAGGTGAAAGAGCTGTGGGAAGCTTCTCATCAGTGCGGAGTCTCAGCTTTGCTGGTGTTCGTGGGTGCTGTCATTGACTGATAAGGAAACAAGCTGAAGGAGCAGAGGTGCCCGTTAGGAAAAAAAAGTAGCTCAAACTGACTGAGATAGTGCAGCCATTTTGTATTGCTAGCAAGTTTTGATGAGGAGTGCGAGACTTCTGATTTTGTCAAGTTACAGTTAATACATTTTAAGAACTCCTCAGGATGAAAAGTGGCCCCTGGTCAGGGCTCAGCCCTATAAATGAGGGTTCAGAGGGAGCAACAAAGCTCTGTTTAGAGCCCGGATCCGTGGACTTCAGGGTGGCAGGGTGTCTAGGAACCTCCTGGAACTTACTGCAAAATTTTGTTTGTAAATACTTCAGGGGAGAGGGCCTGGAGCTTTAACTAGCTTTTTAAAGCAGTTCTTGGCCCACCAGTTTGCATGAAAATGGATGCCCAGTCAGGGTGGTCCGAGACTCCCTGCCCTGTGTGCGGTGGTTACCCTGTGTGAGAGTGCAGGGCTTACCTGTGTCTTCTAGGAAAAGGGGACACAGACCCCAAGAGGCCAGATAGCCTATGAGCCAGATGCCTGAGGGAGTGTGTGAAAAAGGAGTGGAATCGAGCAGAAAGGAACATTTCCCCAAGCTAAAGGTGTGGACACACAGAAGGAGGAGGATTGACTGACTGGGGTTGGAATGAAATGGAGAAAAGGAAACAAGCTGAATCTCCAGGGAGAAAACTTTGCGACCGCAAGAATGAATAGGTCGTGGCCCTGTCATCCTAGCGGAGGTTGGAGCAGCTCCATTAATGGGGAGTTTTCAGGAAATGTGGATGTGATGGAAAGACAAGCGTGGGCTGACCTTGAAAGGGGCTCTTCTGGAGACCTGCACGCACTACTTCCCCACAGGACTGTTGGGCAGTCCCTAGAATCGCCTCTACAATTTCTCTTGCATTCAGCACACGCAGACACCTCCTGAGAGCCAAATTCAGGACCCGCTTGCCACAGCAGAAGAGTCATGAGCACAGTATTTGAATTGCTTGTATTTTGAGATAGGAGTAGTTCTTGGAATAATCCAGAAAGTATAGTTTGAGGGGTTTTTTTTAAAGAAAGAAAGTCTGATATTACAGATTCAAGACTCTTCATAATAAGGCTCTTTGCACTGAACTAAAGAAAAATGTGAGAGGTTGCTGCCATTCTCTTCCTATGCTTCATGGCTGCCATTTCAAGAGCACTGGTTCTTCCTTCAGTGGAAGGAGAGGGTATCAGAGGGGTCTCTCTAGCCATCCAGGGTAGGAGCTGTGTGCCCTAGAGGTTTTGTGGTGTGGACAGCTGTGGGCTGGGCTCTCCCATTCCCCACTGGAAACACCTGTGGACCCTTCAGATGGTCTTTTTCGGGAAGTCTTGTCTCTGAAGTTGTGGCCACAGTGGTTTAGTTGATGAAAAGGGTGTTTGCAAGCCCGGGGAGAAAGTTTCTGCGGCCGATTGGAGCTCCCTCCCTTCTCCCAAGCCCCCTCTGCCCCTCAGCACATCTGGCTTTTCCCTGCTCATGAATTAGATTTCCCACAGCATTTATCTCTGACCTTCTCCACTGTCTTCGTGCCCTTGAACCCCACCCAGCCCCCTTCACTCTTTGTCCTACACTTTTCCAGAGATCGGGGCCATCCACTGTGAGTGCACTCACCTTCCCTCTTCTTCCCCTCGAGATCTCCTCCCCCTCACCTCCCCTTTTCTTCCTGCCCTCTCCAGGCCACTTTTCCTATCTCCTGGAGGGGTCGCCTTGGCACTACTTGGCACCACTCCCTTTGCTCTCTCGCGTCCTCAGCCTTCCTTTTGTACTGGCTTCTTCCCCTGCCTGCAAACACGGCACAGTCCTCTGTCCTGCCTGCTCAACAACTTCCCTGTCCTACCATCCTTCTGGAAGCGGTCACCCACGCTCATTGCATTGCCTCTACTGCTGGACAGTCACCTATCCTTTTTTTAAAAAAAAAAAAACATTTATTTATTTATTTATTTATTGGCTGTGTTGGATTTCCATTGCTGCGAGTGGGCTTTCTCTAGTTGTGGCGAGCGGGGGCTACTCTTCGTTGTGGTGCGCGGGCTTCTCATCGCAGTGGCTTCTCTTGCTGCGGATCACGGGCTCTAGGCACACAGGCTTCAGTAGCTGTGGCTGGCGGGCTCTAGAGCACAGGCTCAGTAGTCATGGCGCACAAGCTTAGTTGCTCCGCAGCATGTGGGATCTTCCCGGACCAGGGCTCGAACCCGTGTCCCCTGCATTGGCAGCAGATTCCCAACCACCGTGCCACCAGGGAAGTCCCTCACCCATCCTTAACCCAGAGCTTCCCAAACTTTTTCCCATCATAACACACGCAGAAGATGTTGCTGTTTGACTGGCACGTGGCGTGTGTGTGCCAGGCTGAGGGAAGGCAGGGCTCTGGTTGCCCTGAGGGCGAGAAGAAGCATGTGGCAGCATCCCTGTAATCCATTCCCAGCACATGCCTGAGATCTTTGCAATTCGACCCTGTCCCCCGCCCCGCCCCATACTTTTCCCCCTAAAATAGCCTTCCTAAAGACCACCAGTAACCAAATGCTAAATGCAAAGACCTTTTCTTTGTTTTCATCTTCCTTGACATCCAAGTGGCATTCTACATACACTAGTGGTTGAGCGTTCAGACTCTGGGTACGGGCCTGCCTGCGTTCAGTTCCTGGCTTTGCCGTTCTCTAGTGGTATGACCTTGGGCAGCTTATTTAATGTGTCTCTGCCTTGCTTTCCTCATTTGCAGAATGAGGATAATAAAATACCTACCTCCTAGGGTTGCTGTGTGAGTTAAATAGTTGCCATACGGAAAATGTGTAAGCGGTGCCTCTCTGGTCAGAAGTGCCGTTGAGTGTCTCCTGTAGCTTTTGAGTACCCCTTCTCTGAGGCCCTTTCTCCTGCTTTTCCTAATATTGGACGCTCCTGATCTTTCTCCTGTCTCTTTGAACTCCCTTGTTTTTTGTTTGTTTCCATTCTCCAGCTTCTCTTTTGGCTCCCCAAAATGGAGGAGGGCGTAGAGAATGCAGCCTCGACTCTCCTACTTACCCACTTGCCTTCTTGGGCCCTCTGGTCGACGATGCCAGCTCCCACCTTCACCCCAGTCATTGCCCCAGGCCCCGACTGCCTGCTACAGATCGCCCTCTGGATCTCCTCCCTGCACCTCAGACCCAGGAGTCCCCAAAATATTTGAATGTTTTATTTTTGTTTTAAAAGTAATAAATGTTCATTATAGAGAATACAGACACATTGAAAGGATTAAACATCTTTAATCCCACCACTCAGCAAGCACCACTGCTGAAAGGCTCTCAAGCTGGGCTGCGTTTCCCCCGGGGAACATTTAGCAATGTCTGGAGACATTTTTGGTTTTCATCTCGGGGTTTGGGGGAGGTGCTACCGGCATTTAGTGGGTAGAGTCCAAGGATGCCACTGAGCGTTTTACAGAGCACAAGAGAAAATTAGCCCAGTAGTGCCAGGGCTGAGAAACCCTGTTCTGGACCTTTGTCTCTACATAAATGCTCCAAATAGAGCAAACTGGAATTGGTTTTCTCTCTACCTCTGTCCTGCTTTGCACCTGTGTTCTCTGTTTCTGTCCATGGCTGCACCTTCTCCTTCAATCCCCATCAGGTCCAGTGAGATTCCCCACCTGTCACATCTTCGGCGTCCATCCCTTCTTCTCTCTTCCAGTTTGGCATTGATGGCCACTCTCCCAACTCATGAGAAAGCCTCCAGCAGGCCCTTCGCCTCAAGCCTCCTGCTGGGCCTCGCCCGTGCCTCCCGCGTGCTTAGAGGCCGCTCGTCGACTTCCACCGCCTGCGAAGTCCGTGCCCTGAGCTCCCTAAGGGCGGTAGCGCCCCATCTGACTGCTCTTTGTACCCCGCCAGAGCCAAATGGCACTCTGAGCACAAAGCCGGCGCTCAGTGAATCTGTAGAATCTGTACGAACGAACGGTTGCGTGAAAGAAAAAGCTGAAAAACATTCTCCCTCACAATCTGTCCATCTTTGCAGATCCTCAGTGAATGGTTTGGCCAGACTATCATCCGCTCCTGCACCAAACTGAGCTATGAACATGCACAGAGCATGATTGAAGGCCCAACTAGGAAAATCCCCGAGAAGGAGCTGCCCCCCGTCTCCCCGGAGCACACCAGCGAGGAGGTGCACCGGGCTGTTTTGAACCTCCACGGTATCGCAAAGGAATTACGCAAACAGCGGTTTGTGGACGGCGCACTTCGTTTGGATCAGGTCAGTCGCTTCTTTTTTTTCAACAACCGGCAGATTTGACTTCGGCCAGAACCCAGTGTGTGTGAGGTTTAGCGTGGCAGTCCTGGGCTCCTGCCTCCTCCTTTCCTCAATCCCTGTGCTAAAATAGTGTCCTCTGAGGCAGGCAGGAGCCATCCCCACCTGCCCTCCCAACTCCACAGGCACCCAGGGCCTGATGACATGAGCCAAGGTGAAAGGGTGGTGCCCATCTGGGTGGCTTGTCTTCCAAAAGATTTATATGTTTACAAATATCTGGATTAATCTCTGAAAAAGCAGAGAACTGAGGAGACTGTAGAACGTTGGCTGTTGAAGAAAGCGATGGCCCGGAATAGTATCGATTGCTCTTGAGTATGACAGGCATGCTGACAGCCCTCTGGGACGCAGACAGCTGCCACTCAGACCTGGTCGACTTCCACATCTGAGAGTTGGTAACTCTTAAGATCCAGCAATTCCTTCCTCGTTACTTGCCAGTACGTTACAGAGTAGAGCTTTTGTTCCATGTTGTGCAGCCTTTTTCTTCTCATTTATATTTCTTACCCAAGCCCCAGAGAACTCGCTCTCCTCCCCTGGTCTCTGTACGCTGTGGGAAGTCTCTGGGAGTTTGGAAAATGAGTTGGGCCACAGGATTGGCTAAGGGAGCCGTTCGTCAGACCATTGGCAGAGCGCAGCCTCGCAGAGACTTGTTTCTCTGAGCCTTTCAGCTTGGAGAGATCTCAAAAGCCTTGTTTTAAAACTTTCTAATTGAAGATTTCATTGCATCCTACTCTTTGTGATAAACTTACACAAATGCTTCTCAGAAGGCATGGCAGACAGTTGCTGCCCTGGGCCTACGAATAAGTTAGCGGCTCTTGGGACAAATGGATCATCTGTTCTGCCTGTGCTTGGGGGAGTCAAGGCATCTTCTGGAACCCTCATGCTCCTCCTTCCCTTGCCTGGGCTCAGGTAGCCTTAGCAGACCTGCCTGCTCGAGAATGCCACTTGGGAGACAGTAGGCAGCGTGGCTGCTGAAGGAGAGGGCAGAGCCAGTGGGAGAGGCGTCACGGGCATGGAAGAGGATAGAGGATCTCCTCTCCTTGCTTTAGTGAGATCATTCTTCAGGGTGTGAACCTCATTCTCACTTACCAGCGGCTGCCTGGTTGTAAATCCAAGGACGCTTCTCAGTGTTTGCTTCCTGGACTTCTGTCCTGCATTTGGCCCTTTGAAGCTCACCTCCTGGTTCTCTGCTTCTCTTCATACATCTCTAGTCATGTCCTGCTGGTCCCTTTGCAGGAGCCTCTTCCTCTGCTCACCCCTTTATGGTTGGCGTTCCCTGGGGTCTACCCCACCCTCTTTTTCTCTATCCACACTCCCTCCCTGAATGAATTCCTGTGTTCTTATGATTTTAATTACCAGTTGGATGCTGATGACACCAAAATTAGTTTCTCCAGCCCTGCCCTTCTTCCCAGGCCCTACACAAGCCTCTCCACCTGCGTCCCTGGACTCCTCACCTGGCCGCCCCATGGTCCTCTCAGCCAGTGCTCGCCGCCCCTTCTGCCCGCCACAGTGACCGGTGCCCACGGTGTGCTGCACGCGCTGGCTGTGCTCCTTCCACCAGAGGAGTTGTGTGTATCAAGAGTCAGCCCTCTTTATTCCCATCCTGGCTACGCCAGTTGTACATGTTGTTATAATTATGCAGTTTAACTGAATATTAGGTAAATTGATCAAGTAAGAACATTTTTAAAAGCTGGTGTTTCTGTGAAAACTAAGTTAAATTGTTTGGAAACACTTGATGAAGAAGAATCTCCAAAAATTCTGCTGTTTGGGTGTGACAACTATAGAAGAGTGGGGGAAAAGATCATAAAATTCAGGAGGAATTCTGTACTGAGATTGCTTTGCAGATGTCTAAGCTCTCACTCTCTTTTAACGAAACAAAAACTATAAATTATACATGATGAATTATGAGTAGTTGATCAGAAAAAAGTATGTAGAAATCTAATTAGCATACCTTTTCAAAAAGATTTACATTTTTTCTAAACGTGAATGAATGTAGATTTACATAAATTAAGTAAAACAAATGTCTAGTTATGTATGTGTCTCTTCTGTATGATTCCCCTCTTTAGCCAGCTTCTGGAAAAACTAACCCGCCACTGACTGCTTCAGGCACATCAAATGAGAGGGTTCTGTTATACCATTTTAGAAACCTTTCCCCATCAGATTGTTTTAAAACTGGATTGAATTAAATATGTTAAATACGCTAAACACTGTAAAAGACCATCAGCAATCTCAACTCGCATTAGGAGGGGTGTGGTAGTCAGGGTAGAAGAATGATCACAGTTTCAGATTGATACTGATCTGTTGGCATGTCTTAGAGTCAGAATTTTATTGCTGAAAATAACTTTTTAATTAATTTTTATTGGAGTGTAGTTGATTTACAGTGTTTTCTTTCTGCTGTACAGCAAAGTGAATCAGTTATACATATGCATATATCCGCTCTTAGATGCTTTTCCCATAGAGGTCATTACAGAGTATTGAGTAGAGTTCCCTGTGCTATACAGTAGGTCCTTATTAGTTATCTCTTTTATAATATATAGTAGTGTGTATATGTCAGTCCCAATGAAAATAACTTTAGATACCTGTATTTCATCAGCCCTCTTGATTTATAGATTAGAAGCTGAAGTCCCCAAAGGTTAGATGAGTTGCTTATATGCAAGAAATCCAGATAGCCCACTCTTTGTTCGCTTTTCCTCCATTTACACCATGCTGACTTGAGAGAGAAAAGTTTTCCTTCAAAGTGAGAAAAAAAAAAACCCTTCAAGTCCTAATTAGGTTCCAGTTAATTAAGGTTTGAAAATAATGGAATTGCATCCTTGGAGCTGATTCCTTGGTTCCCCAGAAAACAAGTGTGTGGACCACAGCTTTAGAAGAAGGAGCACATCAATCTCCTGTAGCAAGGGACACTGGCAAGACCCTTTATAAATCAGCTAAATGGCCCCATTCAGCAGTCCCTGCGTTTGTTCTCCTGTGCCTACTGCCTGCATTTGCCCTCACGAAAATCCGTTTTTCCTCAGTGCTTTCGGCATGGCCTGCTGTTTGGAGTTGCTCTCTGATGCTTTCTTTGCCCCAGTTCACTGTGTCCGCGTTTTTGGTGGCAGTCCTAAAAAAAATATGTCCTCCTACACTAGCCTCAATTAGAGAGGGTCGATGAGAGGCCTCCGTGAGAGGGGACAACATCTGTGTCGCGCTGTACGCCCTTGAACGCAGAATAAACCTGCTAAGCCAGCAGTTTTGCCTTTCCAAGAAACCAGTTTCCTGTGATGCTCTCCAGGATGAGTGAGGTGGAGGACACCAGCGTGGGGCCTGTGTGTCAGGTCGACGACGGACTGGTTGGGAGGTCACAGTGACCGCAGACACGCAGAGCAACTCGATCACTGGGTGATTGCAGGCAGCAGCTTCGGCCAGAGCTGCCTGGCCCATGTCTGAGATAGTGCACCCTCAGGCCGCCGGGCCACCTGAGCTGGCTCCAGTCCCCGGGGACCACCTGCCTGCCATCCTGTGTGCTTACCCAGTGTGTGCTCAAATATTAGCAAGTTCTGTACGTACCATGGTGTGAAACAGACTGCGAAGCACTGCCTTCGAGGTTGGTTTGACTACTCCGAGCATCTTTTTACCTCGAGGGCGAACCTAGTTCTAAGAGGTCCTAGTTCAGTGAAATGATGCTCCTTTGTTTCGCTGCCCCGAAAGTCAGTGCAGGTGCCGAGTGCATTCTGTATGCTTTTTTGGTTGGATGAGTTGAATGATATCCCTTGTTTTCTGCTGCCATGTTAAATCTAGAATTGAACGCAGATGCTTGTGTTATTTTATTGATTTATAACATGTCACTCCTGTTTCTTAAAAGGAGACTCCCATAAAGGGAGTCCCAGACTTTTTTGTGTTTGTAGTAAAAGTAATCATAATGGCTTATAATGATATGCAAATCTTGAGCTTTGGGGAAGGGGAACCGTGAGAGGCCTCCACCCCCTGCTCTGGTTCGGGGGAGTGCGCAAGCTCCCTGGCACTTCTGTTTGTGCACACCTGGTAGCCTGCTCCCTCCTAGGGGTGGAGATGACCCTGCCTGACTCTGACATGATAGGATGACAAGGCCTCGGCTCCTTTTGGAGTTCTGTGCCTGGGCCGTTGCCTTCAGAAGGGATAGCAAGGGAGGATAGTGGGGTGCTAAATAGAGCCCCCAAACAAAAACTTCTTAGGGAATATTGACTGTTTTCAGGAAACTACACCTACAGCTTTCTGGCGCTTTCTCTCCAGCCCGACCTTGCTCAGTCAGGTGATAGCGCTTAGAGGCCACTCTGTGTGAGGGCTTCTGGAGAAACAAGCATGACTGCGGGAAACTGTGCCACTTCTGGGGTCCCCGGCAGGTGGTCGGGGGATGTGAATGACTCCTGCTGAGCCGTTGACTTTCTGAATTTAGAGAAAGTTATAGTGAAGAAAATCTGATGTTTCCATCAAACTAAAGGAGCCTTTACTAAATTCTCAGCTTCATCTTATATGATTCCCACCTGGCACGGTTCTGAAGCCCAAACTTCAGGCAGTTTCTTTGAGTGGACTTGATCGTAAAGGTAAACTTATTGGTGGAAACAATTTTTAGATACCTTGGGACCCAAGCTGCTGTGGAATGCTATTATGGATGACCTTGGCCTAGCCCAGCCTTTTAAGTAAGGGCTCGGCAGACTTTCTGCAAAGGGCCAGATAGCAAATATTTTAGGCTTTGTAGGCCATCTGGTCTCTGTCTCAACTACTCAACCCTGCTGTTGTAGTGTGAAAGCAGCCAGGGACAGACAAACAGATGAGTGTGGCTGTGTCCCAGTACAACTTTAAGGACACTGAAATTTGAATTTCATATAATTTTCATGTCACAAAACAGTATTCTTCCTCTGATTATTTGTGAATCATTTAAACATATAAAAACCGTTCCTAGCTCGTGAGCCATACAGAAAGTAGGTGGTAGGCCACATTTGACCTGTGGTCCACAGTATGCTGACCCCTGCTTAAATGAAATCCAGCTCTCTTACCCAGTCAGCTTTTAGCAGCCCTTCACCACTGCACTGGGGAGTTGGGCTGGTAATAGAGAACACTTGCGCTGAGTTACCTCTCGGGATAGTTTCATGCAATTAAGTAAATTGTTCCTTTGATTAGTATCATGCTTAGCAGGTCCGGTTGGAGGCTAGAAGTAAAGGAATGAATCCGTTTAGCACCAGTTCCCTTACCCTATTTACAGTCAGGTAGCCTTAATTAGCCTGAAGCAAAAAGAGCAGTGGTTCTTAATTTCCCACCTCTGCAAGCTCAGCAGCCTCTTCACAGTCAGATCTCATCCCATCCGCCCCGCCTTCCTGAGCCCACCTGCAGAGACGCTGGCTCCGCCATCTGGTAGGAGCCCGAAGGTGGGAAGACAGTCATTGCAAAACTTGACTCACAGAAAGCTGTATGGCGTTTCTCCCCCTGACCCCTGCTGCTGTATGTAGCAAAGTGTTTTGTTGGATCGTGCATTTAAAAATATAGTTAAGTATGTTTCTGTTCCTTCTCTACAATGCAGTTATTTTTAAGAAATGAGCATTCCAGCTCTCTGCTGTTTAATTTTTGTACAGTATGATAGTTGGTGCAAGGTCAGAAGGATGGGCATAATCATCCTATCTGGCTCTTCCTTGATCTTATTATTTATGTCATCACTTGAGCACAAGAGTAAGCTATTGATCAGGTGGTTGGATATGTTTGTAGACTTGGTCTCTATTTGCTTAGTCATAGAGTCCTCCCTTCAGCATGTCTTCAGAAAGCATTTATTGGGTACGGAAAGCAAGTATGTGGTAGGTGCTGGAAATGAACAGTCCCCATCCTTAAGTTTATAGTGTAGTGAAGGAGCTGGCAGACCACACAGAAAACGTAAAGTGCTGCGACAGAGCTGTCACAGAGTGTGGTGAGACTGCATTGGAGAGGATGGGCCCAGTCTCGGGATCAGGGAAGACTTCCCAGCAGGGGCAGTGTGTACACCAAGGCCTTTAAAAGACTTGAGGGGCCAGCCAGGCTCCGAATGCAAGGGGTGGGGCATTTCATGCAAAGCGCTGGTGCAGGCGTGGAAGGGGCGAGGGGTGGCGCCTTTGGGCAGCGTCGGATTGCTCCAGGTCGTGTGGTGTGGCGTGCGAAGAGAGAGCAGCTAAAGGAGGGAGCAGGGGCCAGGCCGTGAAGTCTGCAGGAACGGGCTCGGGGAGCCGCAGGCCAATTTCAGATACAGAAGGGACGTGATCAGAACTGTGTTCTAGAAAGAGCTTACTGGCTGTAGTATGGAGAGTAGACGGAAAGAAGAAAGTAAAGGAATCTTATATTCCAAGAGAGAAACGACAAGGGCCCAACCTGAGATCGAGCCCCTGGGGAGAGAGAAAATCACAGATCCGAGCGAGGAAGGAGGATCGGGAAGCCTTGACAAATTGACTGTCCTGATTCGATGTGGAAGGGAGGGGGCGGGTGGCGAGGGAGGAGATTTGACTCAGGGGGTCGGGCTTCAGGTTCAGGCACGGGCATTGATGCAGTGCCACGGACTGACCAGGAAATACCTTAGGATAGGAGAGCTGAGAAGAAAGCAGATGACTTCCGTTGCGGGTCTGTTGAGTTTGAGGGGCCAGCTGGAGACAGAACAGGTCGGGATGTGGAGTAAGCATGTGGGCATAGAGGTCTGGAGGGCAGTCAGGAGGGCTCACCTAGAGGTAGCCACTTGGGAGCCAGCAGCATCGAAGTGGTCCTTAAGCTGCGGAGAAATGAGCCGTAGTGGGGAGGCACGTGGCACCAGACACACAGGAGGGCGAGAAACACTTCCTCCCGCTCTGTTCTTAGTTCCTCCACTCTGTTCTTAGTTAGGCCCCTTTGGTCCCCACTTTTTCCTTAGAAAGGAAGCTTTAAATCAGATTATGAAAGCAAAAGTATATTCTTGTTAATATTTCGGTATATTATGATTTCTTATGAATTTCCCACTTCAGGTAGGAGGGAGGAGTGGTTAGTGTAGCATACATGTAGTTTTTATATTCTGCATTTTAATATTATATAAGTTTTTTCCCATGTCATTCAAAATTCTTCTAAAACCTTATAATGCCTATGTAATATTCCATCATACGGATATGCTCTTAAACATTTAACCTTGCCCCAATTGTGGATTTTTAGTTTCTGATTTTTTTTTAATTTATTTATTTAATATTTATTTTTGTCTGCGTTGGGTCTTTGTTGCTGCGCGTGGGCTTTTCTCTAGTTGCGGAGAGCGGGGGCTACTCTTCCTTGAGGTGCACGGGCTTCTCATTGTGGTGGCCTCTCTTGTTGCGGAGCACTGGCTCTAGGCGCGTGGGCTTCAGTAGTTGTAGCACACGGGCTCAGTAGTTGTGGCTCACGGGCTCTAGAGCGCAGGCTCAGTAGTTGTGGCGCATGGGCTTAGTTGCTCCATGGCATGTGGGATCTTCCCGGACCAGGGCTCGAACCCGTGTCCCCTGCATTGGCAGGCGGATTCTTAACCCCTGCGCCACCAGGGAAGTCCCTAGTTTCTGATTTTTTGATACTATAAATAGTGCCATGGCCATCCGTGTTCATAAATCTTTATTGTGATCTCTGGTTATTTCTTTAGGACAGTCCTGGAACTGTGCTGATGGGGTCAGAAATATAGACATATTTAAGAATTTTGAAACATTGCCACATTCCCTTCCAGAAAGATCACAGTAGTTTATCCTCTTTCCAGTAGCCTGTGAATAAGGGCACCTATGATGGAAATACCTGTCAGGAGTTCTCTGCCTACATGGGCTGGGGGTGGGGGGGGGGGGGTCGGTCTCTCTCTCTCTCTCTCTCTCTCTCTCTCTCTCTCTCTCTCTGAGTCAGACTAGGTCTCCTGAAATGTCCCAGTGACTGTGGTCTTGGATTCTTTCTTCATCTTTCCTATTGTTCAATGTGTTACAGCATAGACTCTTCCTATTTGCATTAGCCATTATTAAAAAAATACTCATAAGGGTCCTAAACTGTAAAATGATAAGAGAGGTGGTTCAGAGCTTCTTCCTAAACTCGGTGAAGTCGAGACTGGAGAGTGATCTCCCGCCCCAAACAAAGTCCTTCTTTCTACTCGTTAGGCTCAGTAAGAAACCCATTGTATTTGAAATGGTGCTGAGAACTATTGTTGTAGTCTCAGATCCTTGGAGAACATTTGTAACTTCACTAACCTTTTTTGTTGCTCTCACGTCCTGTGTGTAGCTGTCAGGCATTGTTTGGGTTGGCCTGACATGAATAATTAAAAGGAAATCCAATTGAATTAAGACTAAAGAGAACAGAGTTGCTCTGTGTCATCTCTGCCACCATAAGAATTGCTACACTTCTCTTTAAGGTAAATGGTAAACAGTACAGGAAGGCTTTTACTAGAAGTTCAGAGCTTCTGGTTAAATGTTGACAGGCAGCGCATCATGTCAGCCGTGGAGATAGTTCTAGAATCAGGGAGGCTTAAAGAGTAATTATCACCCTGTCAGAATTTTCCCCTTTTTTCCCAGTTACCAGTTTCATTATTATGAGCAAGATTTTCATTTTCATCTGTTCATCTCATTTATACATAAATCCACAGCCAAGAGCCTGTGCTCTCTTGAGCCCTTCAGCCCCCGGGCTGTGTAGGATGGCTCTGGGGAAGAGTGGAGCCGAGGAGGAAGCAGCCACAGCCTCCAGCTTTCAGGGAACACGGGGCACAGGACTTCCCCCAGTCAGAGGGTATTGAAATCTTTCCCTGGAAGGAGAGATTGGTTTAGTAATCACACTTTAATTTCATATGGAATCAGAGCAAACAATCCACATTTATGCATCCCAAGGTGTGGACAAGAGACAGGCTTGAAAACTTGACCTAGTTGTATATAAGTAGCACTAATTACACCCACTTATGTGAGTTGATCACTGTTTTTGGCTTGTTAGCATACGCATAAAAAATAACCTGTATCATTAAGTGTCGGAGTAACTTTGCCGAGCAGCTTGTTATTATAACCCTAAACTTTTCATGTGCTCACTCTTCCTTTAGGCATGTCACATAGTCAATTACTCATAATTTTCAAAAATTGGAAGGAATACAGGTAGTATTATTCTGGAAGTTGTTAAAAATACAGACTCAGACATGATTTCCGGCTCTCACTGGACAGATATTTCTTGAGTTCCTATCGTGTTACAAGTACTACTACTCATAGTTCTATGAAGGAGCCTTAGGCAGTGGAAGACAAACTTTCCACCCTAAAGTTGCTTAGTGAATTTGTGAAGAACTCTGTGTACTTACAAGAAACTTCAGTAAGATAAAAGCAAGGGCATAGTGAGTTGACACAGGGCTAAAGGAATACCCAACCTGATGGTTCTTAGGTAGGTGGGATTAGTGAAAGAAGGCTGCTTGGGAAGGGAAGCCCTGAATCACATGGTGAACAAAGTGAAGGACATGATTGGTGAAGAAGAGCTGAGGGTCACCGATTGCCCACCCTGTTGAGATTTAAGGGGCGTGTTCCATCACACTCCCCTCCCTTCTGAGTTCTGAACCACTGAGAAATAGACACACAAGTCAGACCGAGATCAAAATATTCCCTCTATTACTGATAAAGTTTGGATTAGAGAAGGCAGCTTGAGCCAGTTCAAGCATTTGGAACAGCCCATAAGTTAATGCTGTAAAAGGAAACTCTGATTGTGGGGTGATTAGAGGGAGCAGAAAGTAGCCAGAGGCAGAGAGGGGAATGTGCCCTCTACCAAACTGGGTACCTACCGGGGATACTGGGTACCGAGCCCTAGTGTGGCCTTCACTACTAGGTGCCCTCCAGTGCAGTGGCTGCCAGTGGGGACCAGTAGCTGATGTTTCTGCTCTTGGTCAAAACGGCCAGAATAGATCCTCAGCAGAACTCCAAAGACTGCTTTTTATATAACTTTAGAAAGTAAGCGTGGCTCCTACTCCACCTCTAGAAGCTTTTCACTTGCCTTCTGGTTCTTTCTGCTTGCCTATTATCCAGGCTCATTTCTTATAGAAGGGAAAAGCTCTACCACCACCCCTGTAAACCTTTCTTCGTTTCCAGGAAGCTGAAGACTGAAACTAAATCCTGCTGCAGAGAAGCTTGCATTGGCCAGCCCATCCATCCCCCCTCCCGCTTAGGGCTCCCAGAACACTTTATTTATACCTGTCACCTGTCTTGATCACATTTTCACGTTGCCTGGTCGTTTTCCATTTGCTTCCCTGTCTCCTTCTCTAAAACTGTTAAGTTCCCTAAGGGTAAGGACAGCATCTGTTCACCGTTATATCTCCAGCCCCTGCCCAGTGCTTGTCGTTAAGGGTGTTTCAGGGTCTCTTAAGCATCTCTGTACATACTGGTCTTTTTAAAAAGACAACGGCAGCTGTGATCTGGGAGAAGGACTGTAGCTCTAGAAGAGAGGTGCGCTTATGTAAGAGAATTAAATGCTTATCATGAATCAGAGAGGTTTCCTCCTCTTTTGAATAAAAGGGTTGGGTATTTGATTACTTGCCAGGGCATACAGGGTTTAGGACGGGGTGTAATGAGGACTTTCTCAAGGTGGAGCTGCCTGGACAGGTGTGAGGAGCCAGGAAGCTTTAGCACCCCAGGGGGCTGGCAGTGCTTCTAAGGCTTCCTGAGCACTTCTGTGTTCACCTCTATATCCTCAGACCAAGCTATGCCCCTCGGGGAGCCCGGCAAAAGAGGCTCTCCAGGGGAAGGCAAAGAGACCCCCAGGGTGCCCCCCTGGAAATGGAGATGCTCAGGCTTGTCGGAGACCGGATTTGCCGGCTTGGAAAGGTGGGCAAGGCACCAAGCCCCCCCACCTGCCTCTTGAAAAGAGTCCTTCTGGGGTGAGCTAACATCAGCCGCCAGCCACCCTTCCCCCATGGTGAGATGGAAATGATCTGTATCCCATGGTGGGATCCCCAGCCTAATTCTCCCTCTGTGAATTCTGATCAGAGCCTGCTTTTGCTTCTAATGGAAATGATTTCCACAAGACAGAGTTTCTGTATTAGTTGCTGCTGGGCTGTCTGAGAAGAGAAGAGAACTCACATCACAGCTGGGGTTGAGATTGTGCCCAGATGATTCAAACTTGAGTCCCTAGCATTTCCAGGGGGCAGTGAAGTGAGACAAAGGGCTCTCACCCTGACAAGATGATATATAAGAAACCTCTGGGGGTCGAGCGGGGCAGTGGCCGGTGCCTCCGTTCTCTCTGTGATGCGAGCCTTTCAGGTAAGTGGCTTTGACAGACGGAACAGATTTGGCTCCTCCAGGGCCCTGGCTTTTGGGTAATTGTTCTCCTGATTAGGAAGCTCTTGGACTCTCCCCTTTCTATTCACAGGACACTCTGCACATCCTCGTCCTGCCCCCATGTCACGTCCTGCCCCCATGTCACACCCCACGTCACTTGAATGTGAGCCAAACAGCTACGTAAGAGACATGGAATCCTTTGACGTTAGTAAAACCTGCACTGGGGAAAAGGAACCCTTGCAGCTGATGCTTAGATTTCAACCATGACTGCCTCTTGGGGCAGGCCCAGTTGATTCCGCTTTGCGTGGTTCTGCAAGCCGGGGGCTCTGCCGCTGTTCTGTTAGCTGTCTGTCCTGAACTCCGCTGCCGGACTGAGTTCCCCCAAATGCTGCTTTCACCTGTCACTCAAGAACCTGCAGTCTCCTTAAGCAGATTTCATGGATAGTGAGATTTCCATTAATATTCTGGGATGAGATATAGGATTGCTAGGTTTTATTTTGCCAAACAAGAGCATTTTCTTTAAAAGCCAGTTACCGTCTACTTCCTCCACGATTTTATAAATGAAAACATTTTAGCACCAAAACAAAGGAAGACTTAATTTCACCGTTCAGGGCAGTCTCACATTGACTTGGTTGAGCTTTGTGGAAAACCTTTTTCTCATTTTGTTGATCTCAGACCAGCGTTTGCGAGCTGCTGGATTGTTCCATCGGATCCAAATGCCCCCTGGCTCTGGAGGCCCTCGGTGATGCGGCCGGTGTTCGGTGTTCCCCATTTCCCACCCACCCGTCTCCTGTACTCACTCGTCCTTCCCTGCCTTCGCATGGCCTGGGCCTCCACTTCGCTCCCCCCAGCAGGCCCCCCACTTCTTCCAGAAGCCGCTTCCGACAGGCTGCCTCCTTCTCCACGTATCTCCTATCGGTGCCTGATGCAGTACTGCCTGGGTTTTCATTCGCATCATTCTGTGGTTCTGTCTCTTTATTCCCTTCCCTCCCTCCCTGCCCGTGTTCTTGAGTATCAGCTGTGGAGAAGGCAGATACTTCACTGCAACCTCTTTCTCACTCATAAATCTGCGGTGTTGGTACAGAAGCGGCATGCTACAAGCTGCTCCTAGCACTCAAAATGTCCCCACGGTCAATGGGTGCTCAAGGACACTGTGCCCATAGAACTTGAAGATGTGGCCCTGTTTGTTATTACTCAGGGAATTCCTACGTTTTTAAAGAATGGTATTATTATAACACAGTTGTTTGTTTTGTACTTCTTTCATTCCCATTTTAAATGGCACGTGACAGACATTTTTAACTAAAGAGAATTTAAGAGCTTTAAAAGTATTTTATAACTTTAGAACATCCCTTTTGACTGATGTTTTTAATTTCTCACATTTAAAAAAAATATCTACTAGGCACAGAGTACTGTGCTAGGTATTGGTACAAAGAGATTAGAACATGGTCCCAGCCCTCAGAGTAGCTTAACGTCTCTCATGGACAGAATACAGACACAAAGAGAGCAAGCGGGTGCACAGGAAACGTTAAGTTTGGGCTGAGTGTGGAAGTGGCTGCTTTGGTATTTTACCTGGGGACACTAGCTATGATTTGAAGGGGCCACGTTAAGAGTCAATGAGAAACAAGGTCATTCTGTTTTTAAAAGTTTTCTCCTGTACAAAATAGCAATTAGCAATTTGCTGTAAGAAAACACTACAAATACTGAAAGCAAATTAGAAAGTATTTAATTGCCCTTGAATTTTGAACACACCACCCCCGGGGGCGGGGGGCGGGGGGGTGGTGGTGAGGTAAAAGAAATGTGCCAGAGTGGGAGGAAATGAGTGCAGACCTGAAGGACAACACCCAGGGAGGGGATCCCAGCAGGTTTCTTATCTGCTTGTCAGCATTAAATTGGCAGTCCCCTAAATAAGAAAGTTTGCTAATGAATAACAGTCTACTGGCTTTGAAGTACATTTGAACTGGGAGCTGTTTCTGAGCTCTGAGAATGCCAACCTGATTTGCTACAACGAGTTTTGCTCTGGGAATTACAAGGAGCTCTCCCTTCATTCTCCTGTCCTCCACCCAAGCCAAGTCCTGGGACTTAGCTTTTCCTGCAAGCTTCTGTCCAGCCAAGCTTGCAGTCTTGCTCGCCTCCCCGGCTGGCCTGCAGGAGCACACTTCTGAGCTCAGAGGGGAGTAGAGCTCTGCCTGAGCTTCTCCCTGCCCTCCGCCCGCCTGGCTGTCCGGCTTCCAGGCCTGGATTCCTGACTCCTTGTTGCCGAGGACTCCTTCTTGGTCCCTGTGGAGATCTGTCCTGTTTGCCCAGAGGCCTAGCTCGGAACTCGTTTGGGGTACATGCTTCTGCTCCAGACTCTGCCCCAGGCCCAGACTCAGCTCTCCTGTGGCCGCCAGCTTCAAGTCAGTGACAAGAGCGTGTAGAGCTTGTGAGCATGGGCCTGGGACAGGCCGCCTGGGCGCCGATCCTGACTCTTTTGCTTAGCTGTGTGACTTTAACTTTTCTGTGCCTCAGTTTCCTAAGATAATAATGAGTAAAATGAGGTAACATGTTTCAGAGGTAACCGTCGGTAAAACAGAGATGATAATAGTAACTATGGCATGGGGATGTTAGGTTAAATGAATTGTACCCATAAAACACTTAGAACAGCCCCTGACACGTAACACCAAACGGATGTTAACCGTGTGCCCAGATGCTGAGAAAGGCCCCGTTTCTGTCCTCACAGAAGAGCCGCCTCTAACAGGGAAGAACCCAGGAAGGGCTACAGTACAGGCCACCAGCAGCAATGGCCTGGAAAGACTTCACCTCATTTGGGATCCATCCGGTGGGTCTGGATGGAGGGGAAGGATTTGAAGTGGAGGTGCGGGGGCGAGGAAGGGTGGGCCCCTACTGCTTGGCAGCGGCGGGTGAGGGGTGGTCTGGTCTGTTTGGGTGTGTGGAGGGAGCACCGCGGTAAGAGACGAGACTGGGGGTGTCTTGAAGCACTCAGCAGTTGGTACTGGAGTCACAGGGAGAGCAGGCAACATTTGTGAGCAAGGAAGGGAAGGAAGTAGAGTCGTACATTACACTCCATGTGACTCAAATAAGAGACACAAAACATTCCCTTTGAACAGACATACCACAGTTTACATAACCCTTCCTAATGTGGCTGCTGTTAGGTGGCTTTCAGTTTTTGTTATTATAAGTAACACTGCAATTAATATTCTTACGCATTCTTAATCAAAATTGTTTTGGACTATTTCCTCAGGAATACATTCTTAGAACGACCGCAATAAAGGGAATAACTATTTTTCTGCGATACTTTCTCTTTTTTATTAACTTTTATTGTTGTATTATAAAAGTAATGCACATTTGGGACTTCCCAGGTGGTCCAGTGGTTGAGACTTTGCCTTCCAATGCAGGGGGTGCGGGTTCGATCCCTGGTCGGGGAGCTAAGATCCCACATGCCTCGGGGCCAAAAAACCAAAACATAAAACAGGAGCAATATTGTAACAAACTCAGTAAAGACTTTTTAAAAAATGGTCCACATCAGGGCTTCCCTGGTGGCGCAGTGGTTAAGAATCCGCCTGCCAATGCAGGGGACACAGGTTTGAGCCCTGGTCCGGGAAGATCCCATATGCCGTGGAGCAACTACACCCGTGCGCCACAACTACCGAGCCTGTGTTCTACAGCCCGCGAGCCACAACTACTGAAGCCCACGCGCCTAGAGCCCATGCTCCACAACAAGAGAAGCCACCGCAATGAGAAGCCCGCGCACCGCAATGAAGAGTAGCCCCCACTTGTCGCAACTAGAGAAAGCCTGTGCGCAGCAACAAAGACCAAACACAGCCAAAATAAATAAATTTTTTTAAAAAATGGTCCAAATCAAAAACTCTTAAAAAAAAAAAAGTAATACAAGTTTGTGTTACGAAAATTTTAAATTAACAAGTAAGCCCAAAATAGCCATCAGTCACCCATCACCTAGTAATAACATTTCTCTAGGTATCCTAAAGCATGTACATTTTTTAGAGCTTTTGACACAAGCTGCAGGATAATTTTCCAGAAAGGCTAGACTAATTGAGGCTTTCCCCAGCAGGGAACAATAGTGCACTGTCACTGCCTCTCACCAAATTGAGAGTCTGTGGGTTCCATTTAATCTTTGTTAATATGGTAGGTTGGAAATGGTGTTTTATTACTGGGTCAGCTTGCATTTGTTTTACTGCTTGTGGGTTCAATCAACTCGAGTTGTTTCTTTGCCATTTCTGAGAGAGGGAGAAACTTCCTTCTGCGGTCACTAGTCTCCTAACACCTTAAGCCCTAGACCCACCAGCCACATTTTTAGCCAGAATTACTTTTTTTCCCAACTAAGGTATAATTTACATACAGTAACCTTCACTCTTTTTAGCATACAGTTCTGCAAGCTACACATACCACAATCAAGACATAGAACAGTTCCATCACCCCAGAAAATTCCTGCACGCCCCTTTGTAGTCAACCCCTCTCCCCTACCCTCAGCCCCTGGCAACCACTCCTGTTTTCTGTCCCTGTAGTTTTACCTTTTCCAGAATGTCAGGTAAGTGGAATCAGACAGTTGGTAGCTTTTGAGTCTAACTTCTTTGACTTAGCATCATGACTTGAGGTTCACGCCTGTGTTTTGTGTGTATCAGTGTTCTTTCCTTTTTATTGCAGAGTATAAATGTATACATGGTATAGATGTTCCACAGTTCATTTGCCCATTTGTCAGTTGAAGGATATTTGGGTTGTTTCCAGTTTGGGGCGATTATGAATAATGCTGCCATAACATTTGCCTACAGGGTTTTTTTTTGTTTGTTTTTTGTGGTTTTTTTAGGGAATTCCCGCATCTTATTATTATTATTTTTAAAATTTATTTAATTAATTTATTTTAATTTTGGCTGCATTGGGTCTTCATTGTTGCACACGGGCTTTCTCTAGTTGCAGCGAACAGGGGCTACTCTTCATTGCAGTGCATGGGCTTCACATTGCGATGGCTCCTCTTGTTGCGGAGCATGGGCTCCAGGTGTGCGGGCTTCAGTAGTTGTGGCACGCGGGCTCAGTAGTTGTGGCTCGCAGGCTCTAGAGCGCAGGCTCAGTAGTTGTGGCTCACGGGCTTAGTTGTTCCGCGGCATGTGGGATCTTCCCGGACCAGGGCTCCAACCCATACCCCCTGCATTGGCAGGCGGATTCTTAACCACTGCACCACCAGGGAAGCCCTGCCTACACTGTTTTGTGTGATGGTTGTTTTCATTTCACTTGGGTAAATACCTAGAAAAGTTTGGGTCATATGACAAGTGTATACTTAACTTTATAAAAAATTACCAAACTCTTTTCCAGAGTGGCTATACCACTCACCAGCAATGTACAGTAGTTCCAGTTTCTTTACCTGCTTATCAGCACTTGGTATTATCAGGGTTTTCTTGTTTGTTTGTATGTTTTAGCCATGCTAATAGGTGTGTAGTGGTGTTTCATTGTGGTTTTAATTTGCATTTCCCTAATGATGTTGAGCATCTTTTTCATGTGCATATTTTCTGTCTGCATATCTTTTTTGGTGATGTGTCTCTTCATATCTTTTGCCCATTTCTTAATTGGGTTTTTGGTTTCTTATTACTGAGCTTTGAGATTTCTTTTTATATTTTAGATATAGATCCTCTATCAGATTTGTGATTTGCAAATATTTTCTCCCTGTCTTTGACTTGTCTTTTCATTCTCTCTGGCTTATTTTTTTATACTCTTTTGAAGAGCAAAAGTTTTACATTTTGGTAAAGTCTAATTTATTGAATTTTTTTTATGGATTGTGCTTTGGGTGTCACATCTAGGAAATCTTTGACTAACCCAAGGTCACGAATATTTTTTCCTGTGTTTTCTTCTGGCAGTTTTATAGTTTTAAGATTTACATTTAGGTTCTCCACTTATTTCCTAGCCCCAGAAGTTTCTTTTAGAAAATGGTTCCATTAAAGAGACAGACACACCTGAGTAGCTTTGGTATGGAGTCAGTCCTAGGAGCCTACGCAGGCATGGTGCCCTCCAGGAACCATCTGGAAAGGAGGTGTGGGCATCAGAAGCTGCCCAGGACTGGCTTTTAAAGCAGATAGTAGGCTTCTCTGGCTTAAGACTTGGCATAAAAGTGAAGATTGTATCCTTTAAAGGAGGGTGAGGATGATAAGAGAATAACCTCTAAACTTTCTAGATAAATCCTGCCGACTGCTCCACAAAGTCAGGACGGTGACTGATGCCAAGCCCAGGACTTTGTCGATTACACGCAAACACCCATGTCGGTGACTCACCCAATCATGCTTTAATCTCATAACCAAGAGGCTTTCAAAAATTATAGTCAACAAGGCAGCTTGCTAGTTGTGACTGCCATTGGAATTGGGTTTTCCTCAGAACAGCTGGAGTGTAATGTGGTGGGAAGAAAGCCTGATGTGGGTGAAGGGCCAAGGATTGCTTGCCTGGGAAGGATGTGCAGCTAACGTTTGATAGAAATCTGTGAAATGACCGACCTCAGCCAAGCTAAGTAGAGGCCTGCCATCTTTCATCCATGGGAAAATACGCTGCAGCAAAAGTATTCAGAAAACAGCACTGATTATCCGCTTTGTGTCCGGCATTGCAAGACAGGTAAGACACGGATGGTCCAGAGCATGCTCCGTGCTGGGCTGATAGGAGCCGAGAGAAGATTCCTGTTCTAGTGAAGGAGAGCACTTGAGAGCAGGTTGGAAATGGCTTCTCCAAGGATGTTCCAGGCAGAGCAGTGCAAGGGTTTGGTACGTTCTGGGATGTGCAGGCCTTTGGCATGGCCGTGTCACAGGAAGGGCTCACAGAGGCAGTGGGAGATGTTATTGGAAGTGGAACCAGGGCCAATCTTGGAGGACCTTGTTTGCTCTGCGCTGAGATATGAGTGTTTTCTTGAATTCAGATTGGTACCATTGAAGCATTTTACATATGGAAGTGATGGGATAGGACTTTCTTTTTAGAAAGATCTCTCTGGAGGCTCTGTGGAGAATGAATTAGAAGGGGCCAGTTAGTGGTAATCTAGGTGAGATCGCTAACCTGCAGTCATACAGCTGACAGGAAGCCACAGGTGAGAAAGACACTGAGGAGGTAGAATCAGAACCCAAAAAGGGAGGGGGGTGGACACATGGATGGATACTCCTGGGTTTCTGACTGGCAAGCGGGGCGGCTGTGGTGCCACCCAGGAGAGTGCCCCCCCCGCCCCATCGCAGGAGGAAGAGCAGGCGTCAGCTGGGGACCCTCCGAGCTTGAGGTGCCTGACACCATCCTGTTAAAGGCCGCAAGGTGGCCGGCCTCGGAAGTCTGGTGTGCCTCTGCTACCGCACCTCAGGTTCTCCCTCCACTCGGGGTACATACGTGTTCCCGGAAGCATCAGAAACACGTGTGCCTTCCAAAGCACACTAAGCAGGACTAGAAACACGACGTAAAGGCTAGTGAGAGAGGCGGCGTGAGCGCACACGGGGACGGAGGGGCAGCACGTGGCACAGCACGAAAGCCTCTGTCCCCCCACCGTGAGCCAGGTTGCCAGACAGGGCTTCCCTCGGGCACGGGGCTGGAGGCGAGCGGCCATCATCAGCTCTCGGCCTCCCGCCACCCCCTTACCTTCTCCTCTCTCTTCCCAGACAAGCTCTTCTCATTTGTTTAAAAAAAAAAAAAAAAAAGAGTGAATTCACTCCCAGTCCCTTTGAAACCCAACATGTCAGTGATAGATGAGGCAGTATTCTTTAAGTTCAGAGGAGAAAAAGTGAGTGAGTGAATGCGAGCCAGGGGAGTTGAAAAGTCCAAGGGCACAGGAGACACATGGGGCGACCCCGCCGTCAGGAGGCGCGCCCTCAATGCCACCCCTGCTGGTGCCTTGCAAAGGCACAGACAATGCCGCTTTCAATAAGTCGTGAAGGAGCCTGAGTACCCATTTTTGTCTGTTTTCAATGGACCTTGGGCATATTGCTTAAGATATGGCCAGCCATTTGTGCTGTGTTCCCAGCTACTCAAAGGCTCGAAGTCAAGTGCTCTCTCGACTATATAATGGAGGCTTTGCAGAGGGGATTTTGGGGGAGATTTTTTCAGATTTCCATAGCTAGTCATAGTAAAGGTGACCTCGTGGGTAGTGTGGGCCATTGTCACCCTTCAAACATCCATCCTTTGAGTGATGCTGAGCTTTGTGGGGTATCCATGCAGCGCCTAATTCGATCACACATCTGACCCCTGCCTCTTTTTGGCACTGTCCCCTTCTCTGTGCTCACTGGGCTGCTGGAGGCCTCTGCACAAACCCTGGCTGTCCTCTGGACGCATTCTCTGCTAAACAGAGCCCTTGACTGTTTGTCCCGCTCTCAGAATTCTAGGCCCCCTAGTGAATCTGGCCTGGGGAGCGGCTGCTGCTTCTCATGAGGGCATGCTCATGAAGATGCCTGTTGGAAGCGCCTTTCAAAAGTCCCCGGGTTGTTTCCACAGTGGAGTCTTGGGAAGCAAAGAGAAGAATAACCTGAGGTCATTTAAGGGCTGGCTGGTCATTTCCTTAATCGTCTGTGACCGTTAAGAGCCTGATTTTCTATAAAGAAGCACAGAGGCTTCCTTGGCTTGTTATTAATAATAACAAACAGCTAGAATTTATTGAGCACCTGCCGTTTGCCAAGTGCTTTCACATGTTACCTCATTTAATCCTTAAACCTTATACCCATTTTTACAGATGAGGAAACTGAGACTTGAGGTTAAATAACTTGTCAAAAGTCACATAGCTAGAAATGGCAGAACTAGGATAGAAACATTCCTTATTCTGCTTAATTTTTGTCTTTCTCTTGTTTTATATTCTTCTGCGAATCTGAACAAATGGATCAAGTCCTACTCTTAGGATGACTTTGAAGAGCTATCTTAAAATACTGTGTAATTCCATTTATATAACATTCTTAAAATGACAGAATGATAGAGCTGGAGAACAGAGTTGTGGTTGCTAGGAGTTTAGGGCTGGTGGGGGGAGAGGGAGGTGGCCCAAGGGGGATCTTGGTGGTGAAGGAACAGTTCTATATCCAGGTTGCTGTGGCAGTTACACGAATCTGCACGTGTGACCAAATGACATAGAACTAGACACACATAACATGCCAATGTGTTTCGTGGGTTTGATGTCGTGTTATAATTATGTAAGATGTCACCTTTGGTGGAAATTGGGTAAAGAATACATGGGGCCTCCCTGTTGTACCTTTGCTATTTCTGTAAATCTATAATCATCTCAAAACAAAAAGTGGGTTGTTTAATTCACCTGAGTGGGACGCCAGCATTACACCTGGAAAAGGCCAGGTCTCAGCTCAGAAGTTGCTTGCTCTCAGGAAGCAGTCCACATCATAAAGCTACAGGTGGCCTAGGAGGAGAACACACACTAGAAGAGGGTCTGGGATTTAGCCTCTGTCAGATGTAACCCGAGGCTCTGTTATCTTATGGGAAAGTACTGAACTGAGAGTCAGGGCCCCTGGGCTCAAGTCCCAGGGCTGCAATTGTGTGACCTGGGGCAAGCTTCCCAACATCTATGAGCCTTCGTGTCCCCAGCTGTAAAGTAGGAATGGTAACAGCACCCACCCTATGAGGTTGTTCAGAGATCCACCAATAGAACACATTAATGTGCTTAGCACAGAAAGATTTACTGTGCTTATTCATTTTTGTTACCATCATCAATGTAATTTTATCTATTCCAAAGTTGTACCCTCTGCTCTATAGTCAGACCAATCTTGTACATATTCACAGAACAGCACGTATTTATTCTTACTTCTCTGGTTTGGGTCATTTATTCTTTCAACAATTCTTTCTTTTTTTAAAATATTTCTTTCTTTCTTTATTTGGCTGCGTCAGGTCTTAGTTGCAGGATCTTCGTTGTGGCACGCGGGATATTTCATCATGGCGTGCGGGGTCAGTAGTTGCGGTGCGCGGGGTCTCTAGTTGTGGCACGCGGGCTTTAGAGCGCGCGGGCTTAGTTGCCCTGCGGCGTGTGGGATCTTAGTTCCCCGACCAGGGATCAAACCCGCATCCCCTGCATTGCAAGGCGGATTCTTAACCACTGGACCACCAGGTAAGTCCCGCAACAATTATTTCTTAACGGCCTACTTTGTCGAAGACTCTTGGAGATACAGTGATGGATGTGACCCGTGTGGTCTGTGCCCAAAGAGAGCTAAAGTCTTGTTTTTTCCTGTTACTTGGAATCTCCTATCTGTGTCTTTCAAATCCTTGCTGTCCTTCCAGACTCACAGGCCTCATCTATTCCATGCAGGCCACTCTACCAGATACTTCTCTGAGCTCTGACAGCGCTGGAGTCAGTGTGACTTAGTCATCTCTGCCAGCCTAGACCGTCCTTTTCCCCTGTGCCTCCTGGGGTGCCCGGCATGGTGCTGAGCAGCACAGGGGGCGTGTTTAGCAAGTGCTTGCCCACAAAATTATAAAGTTCATGGCCAGAAGGAGCCCAAGACAGTATCTCTTCCGAGGCTTTCACTTCACAGATGATGTCATGGGCAGAGGCCCTTGGCCTACATAACGGAAGCTGGCTCTCCGGTCCCCAACACTTTATCAGTAGGATATTAATAGATCCTATATTAATCTTAGTTTTTGTTGTTGTTGCTTTGTTTTGTTTTCATTCCTGCTATCCAGTATTTTGACTAGCTGACTGGCGTTTCTTCTTTTGCAAACCCTGAGGTAAGAAGCCCTTGGCTGTAGTTCTGCTCTTCCTACTACCTAACTGTGTGACAGTCATATCAACCAGAGGGCAGGTTTGTTGAAATGGAAAACCAGAGCCAGTCCACATCTTCCTCTCACTTGCTCTCAGTTGAGTGGGCTTACCTGCTACCTCCAGTCTGCTGGCAGGACCCTGCCTCTGGCAGGCCCACCCAGGCATCTGTCTCCTCCGGTCCGGCTTCTCCACCTGAAGCTGGGCGGGCGGTCTGCGCAGCCTCTCGCTAGGGCGACTTGCCCTAAATTCCAGTTGTTCTTCCGTCAGACCTTTGCCAGCGAGCCCTGAGAGACTGACTCTCTGAACGCCAGTTGCTGTCCTACGCCTGCTGGAATCTAGAGGAGAGAAGAAAATTGTCGGAGCCCCCAGCTTCCAGCTTGGTGCCCTCTTTATAGATGAAGAAATAGCAAGTGTGGCCCAGTGAGAAATGCACAGACTGTAGTTAGATGGGTTTGGGTTCCATTTCTAGGTCTGCCAGGTGTTGATTGCTGTATCACCTGACCTTGGTTGGGCAGGCAAGTTACTTAACCTCTCTGCACGTCAGTTTCCTCACCTTTAAAATGGCAGTAATAGTACCTGTGCACGTGAAGTTCTTGGTGCTGTGTCTGGTTGAATATGGAGCCTCTTATTTCTGCTGCTTATTGCAGGCGCCTACATCACCTAGAAGTTCTTTTTTAATAAAGGTTCGTGGGGCTCAGAAACAGTCATCGATGGGGATTTCTCTATTGGAGCTTACAATCTCGTTAGACGGTATGATAGTTAAACAAATATACAGCTGGAGACTTGTTTCAACTTGAGAATAAATGAGAAGAATCAGACCACGATAGAAGCGATTTTCCCACATCTGGACTGTCGGAAGCCAGCCCTCTGCCGTGCTCTAGCAGGTCGCTGCGGCCTCTTCCTTTCCCAGGCGGAGATTAACAGACAAGTTGTTGCCAGTGCAGAGGCGCTGGGCAGCCTCCATGTTGAGGCACATCTGCCCACCTGGCAGGGCCTTGGAGGCTTTTCTGTTGAGGAGTGAGCCTCATGTAGGGGCACCACGGCCTCCCTGCCTACTGCTTCAGTAGGAAGCAGCCCAGGAGAGCTGGTCACCTGGGAATACAGTAGGGCTGCCCGGCCACCGAGCCGCCGCAAGTGCCGGCAGGGCTGCTGAAGAAGACGGGACACTTTGAAGCATGTGTCCTCCTGCGGAGTGCCCTCCTGCTGTGTGTCCTTCGCAGAGAGAAGTGGCTTCCCAAATAGCACTCCAGTTAAGAAGTTGAACCCTATTAATGTGGAAATTCCTTGGGTTTTAGAGTGATCACATCTGGGACTGTTGAGTCCCACCCAGTCAGCTTGTTCCAGTGTGTCCTCTTTTCAATTTGATCTCAACTCATTATAAGAAATAACCCTAAGCTTTATGACATCAGGAACATTTATCAGGTGTTTGCCATAGTCAGGTACTGTTATAATGTGTCTTCTTTCCCCTCATTTAATTTTCACAACCATATGAAGCAGGTACCATTATTGTCCCCGTTTTACAGAGGAGGGAACTGAGGTACAAATAGGTAAGGTAACTTGCCAGGGGTCGTGTAGCTCATAGGAAGTAAAGCCAGATTTCAAAACCAGCCTGAAGTGTCTACACCCTTTACTTCTCTACCGTGTTGCTTGTTGTTTATAGGTACACCCACTCGAAAGCGAAATGAGCTCATTTCTGGTATAGTAAGACCTATATGTCCCAGGCAGGAGGGTCGCAGCAAAAGCTTGAACGCTTAAGAGTGCTAGAAAGAAAACTTGTCCAGTGCTGTGGGCAGTTATTCTAGAGGATCCCCAAGGTCCCTGTGAGAGCCTCTGACTGTCCCCTGAATTCCAGCCCAGAGCCCCTAGAGAGATTATACAAAGGTTGGAGAGAAAACAGATTTCTCCTTAATGAAAATGTTCCTCTAAGATTATTGTGAAACTTATTTTTTTAACATTTAACATTGTGTCTAGTTTCTTAAATGATTTTCAACTATGCAAGATTATCCAAGGATTCTCTATTACCAAAGCTGATGTTTCAGTTAGCAAGGCAAATAGAAAGTCTGTTCATTTTCCTTCTTGCTGGATCCCAGCCCTTTCTAATATCCTCTACTAACCTCTTTAATTTTTTTGATCTTTGCATTTCATCTTAGCTGTAAGCTTCTTTCTGTATTTTCTTTAAAGTTCACAATACCCATATGTTCTTTGGTCTTTACCATAGTTAGAATGGTACCTATTCGATTGATATAGTGTTCAAAAAGAAAAAGGCTCTTTAAGACACTAGTAATTATTTTGGATGAGAGTAGGAACCTCCCTCTGGTAACCCCAGGTATGGGCCTCCTAGGTGTCCCTTCCAGATTGTTCTGAGCAATCCAGTAAGCGTTGTCAGGTCAACAGGCATTTTGTGACTGGATGGCCGTGGCCAGTGATCTTTTGCCAGGAGATGCTGCTAAGCCCACTGCTGCAGCTTGAAGGCTGGTTGCAGGAGGAGGACAGTAGGGCAGATTGGCTGCCCCAGGACCAGAAGGGACCTTAGAATGTTGTCCTGGAATATGTTGTCTAGACGTCTGGCCTCATCTGGGAGGAAGGAAGCACAGTGGGCATGGAATCAAGTCATGAACTTTGACAGTTGCTCTTGGCTACGTAACACAGCATTATGCAGGGGAATTCTTCACTGCCACCTCTTTCTCATTAAAAGAGGTGAGCGCTGGTCCTCCTAAAATCTTCAGAGCTTTTCTTCTGACAGATATAGCAGGGACTTATTATGGATGCTTTCCTCCAGTAAACCTAGAAAGTATCTCACATTCATCCGTAAAATAAACCACAAGGATGACCATAGAGGAACTCAGCTCCATTTTACAGGTGGGAAGGCTAAGGCCATCAGAACCCCACACGATCCTGGAGTCTGGGGAAGAACAGAGACAAGGCCAGAGCTGCTGGCTCCCAGCTTGGGGTTATATAACTCCTTCAGCTCCTCAAGTCCCTGGAAACTGAGGCCAATTCCCTGGAAGATCATTCTGTTCTCTCCTGTTTTTTCAAGAATAGAGCCAGCTTGATCACTGGCTCTGAGGCATGTATGAGAATGACCCGTTTTCTTTCTTCCATGAACTGAATGCCTACCGTCATGATCATTGTTTAATCAAGTTGTATTCGAACTTGCCTGGATCTCATATTTTTATGTATGTTTGGCTTATATTTTGAAGAACCTTATTTTATTTATGTATACTCTCATCTGTTTCCAAAAAGGATTTGAGAAGACTTGCAACAAAGGAAATAAACAGTAAAATGAATACAGTAGAAAGAAAGACAGAAAATCAGAGCCAAGGAAAAGAGGCAGAAGTAATAGGACATCTATAAGAGTGAGCGTAATTTCTGAGGCTGGGCGTCATATTATCTGACTTCAGTATTGGAAATGCAGAAATAGCTTCCTGCTTTGTGGGGAAGAGACAGATTTCATAAGGTTACTTCTTAGAACAAATCTCACTGAAAGTCAAGGGATACTTTTCCTAGCACTAAAAGCAGTTTCTCACATGAGGCTTGATATCGGGGGCATTAAGTGTTATAGTGGACGGATTTTTACATTTGTGGCCAATGAAGAAGGAGGTGTTATAAGGCTATTTCTTAAAATAAACTCGGGTGAAAGTTGAAGGATAAAACACAGCTTGAGGAAGGCAAGTAAGCTAGTGAACAAGCTCATGTCATCTACAGGTGTCACTTCCCTGTAACCTAACTTGACTCGAGGACAAAGCTTAGACCACCTGCCTGAGTGAGCAGATAGCCTGTCACTTAGGCTGCTTCTGACACATTTCCCTTGTGTCCGCTGTGCGTGTGATGGAAACTATGTAGCAGAGGTGCTGAAGTGGGAGGCTCTGGCAGGTGGACATTCTCCACTGTTGGGGGCAGGACCACAAGCTTTAGAAAGTAGGTGGCTAGGCTGCAAAACTGATACATTCTAAATGCCAGGAGACCCAGACCATCTCTCTGTAAGATGCACAGCCACCTCCATGCATGTGGAGGGGCCATATGCGGTTCCCACAGTCAACGTGGGCACTTCCCTGTGGAAGCAGCTTTGGGCAATTCCAGTCCCTGAAGAGTGGTTGGCCTGAGCCCTGGAGCTCTGAGCAGAGATGGCTCTGGTCTGGTAATGTCCCAACACGAGTCACCCTCTCTGGCTGTGAAAATCCTCAAAAATGCTCCAGCTCTGAGTGGGTCGAGCACATCGGTTGCACCATCCCTCTGCATGCGACACGTGCAGACTTGCTCACCATGCTTTGTGTTCCCCATTGCCATATTTCTCAGGAATTTGAGGGGTAAAAATGTGGCCCAGTGACCAGGGAAGGCCTGATCAGGAAAGCTGGGGCAAGGGAACACCTGTTCTGCTAACACAGGTGCTGGGAAGGGGAATGAGTTCTTCTGTGCTGGTCTCACCCAGCGATAAAGGCAGAGGTGCTGCGGAGTCATGGCCCGCAGAGCTCTACTGCCCTGGCCTTGCTGGTGAGCCACGAAGTAACCCTCAGGCAGGCGGGCAGGAGGAGTCGGGGCTCTTCTCTCCCGGGACTGGCTTGCTGACTGAGGCAAACCCAGGATGAACCAACCAGGTTGGCCTCTGTGACTCCTGACTAAAGAGCAGCCTTCCCTATGGACTGACCATAGCTCTGGAGACAGGCGGCTTTTCTTCTGAGCGAGTAAAACTTCAGCACTGAAGAATCCTTGACCTGTCATTTTTAACCTTAATGAGGATAGAACGAGCCTCTGGAACAAGGTGCAGTGGAGTCAGGAGAAGTGGCTTTAAGTGAAAACACAGCTGTGGGGTTTACAGACGGCGCTGCAGGGAGGCGTCATCCAGTGGGAGCGGCCAGCCTCGCTATAGACTTTCCAACACTAATGAATCGGGAACTCCATGCTGAACAGGATTTAGTTTGATGGGTCCCTGTGCCAGCAGATGGATGTATTTTTCTTGAAAGACCAAGGTGCCAGAAATCTCCATGATTACGTTACTGGAGCAAGGTTCTTTTCTGTGGTTTGTGCAGTTGAGCGTCAGGGCTGCAGGATTCTCTTGCTCTTTCTCACTCTTATTTTTTCCAGGTCAGAACCAGAGCTTGGGGTGGGGAGGAAAATCCTGCTGAATGAGCAAGTTCTTTCTTAAAAAGCTTTCTCCAAGTCCAAAAAGACTTCAGTGGACTTAGGAGAAAGAAACTTAATACATTGCCATAGAATCACTGTGAACCAAGCGAAAGCCAAGTGCACAGCATCTTTGTCTTATAAAAGAAAGCAGAGAGGAGATGGAAAAAAAGAAATAATGCTTAGGAAATCCAAACCAAACAACGAAAACTAAAGAAGAGAAACTAAAGATCACCTCAGAGAACGTGAAGATTTCCTTCTAATAAGATTTTTCAATTGCAAAACCAAGGCTCAGGTAGAAGTAACTTTTCTCTTCTTTTTAAGCATGCCATAAACGGCATACCTGAGATGTTTGAACTCTGATGGGGTTTGCCACTTTCAGCTTAAGGGAGACTTGGACACCCTGCAAGACCAGTGGACTGTGAGGGGAAGAGTCAGCCGCGGAGACGCTGGAGGCTTCCCAGCCTGGTCCTTGACCTGCATTTGAACCTTGGTCCTAATAGCTAGCAGATTGAAGCAAGCTCACTGGCCTCCCGGAGAGCCCATGTTGGTTTGAACTAGAGCAGTGCTGGCCACAGAACCAGCACTCTGCTTTCACCAGCTACCTCTCTCCTTACTCCCCTGTGAGAGGAACTCGGAGCTGGGTCGTGGAGGTTGCCCCCGGTCAGTCACAGAGCAGCCTGCTGAGAGGGGAACCACTCTCTTATGCCCGGCCTGCAAGTGCCGTCCAGGCCATGGCCAGAAAGAGAGTCGGTTGCCTGCCAGAGGTCATCTTGGAGCTGTTGTGGACGAGACAGGCAATTGCTAAACTTCTTAACACATCTCTTACCCTACCAAAGTCAGGCCAGCGTTTTCGAAAGCACCAAAGGCTCTGAGCTGGTATGACTTAGCCGATGGAGTTTAGTACCAAGTGGCCTGTGTGTATGTTCTCCAGGAATGTGGCTGTTTGGGAAAGCCAGCTGTGCACCTGAGCAGATTAAAGGCCAATTTGCTCATTAGCCCAGGGGAACATCTAGCAAGCCACCCTCAGCCACCTTTCCTGTCCCGTCCCATTACTCTTTTTCAGTCATTCTTATGAATGTAATCTGGCCCATTGGCTTCACTGGGCTGGTGTACAGAGTAAGGTCATGCTTCCTTTAATGGTTACATTAGATGACTCCATGGACCCCTCTGCTGCTTAGCCCGGGGCGTTCATTCTTCCCCTTAGGTTCCCCTAAAGGCTCTTCCTCAAGCAATGTCTGAGAACCCTGAGGAAGCCTTCCTTAGTCCTGAATCGGTCGTTCTTATCGCTCACCTGTTGTCACCAGCTGGGAGGATGGCCCTGTGGCCTCCCTTGCCTCCCTCTCCCACCCTAGACCCGGAGGGGCTGCAGGAGGACCTTTTGCAGACCTACCAACCCCCGTAGGGCCTCCACCCCCATGTTCCCACAGCCCGTGCGGCCCCTTCCACTCACCCCCGCTCTCCGTCAGCTCACCCACGGTGCCGGTTTCCCTGAGGCAGGAGGGCTAGGTCAGAAGGGGTCCCAGCAGGAGTCTCACACTCTAGCTGCCCAGGGCCTACCCTCCTCTCTGATCTGGCCTGAGCCCCTGAAAGCAGAAGCCTCTTCTCTTTCCTGCTTGAGAGAGATTGGCTTGTCCTTTGTCCAGAGGAAAGGCTTGTCTCTAACTAGACCCATTTAAAGGCCTCCTTCCTCTGCTGCGAGAGGCTGACAGAGCAGCTTTGTTACTGCCTCGTGGGCCCTTTGCTGCCTTCCCTCCTTACCCAGTACCAGGAATGCTGTGCAGTTGCAAACTGTCCTCCCAGGGAAGAGGTTGGCTCGTAGCGGGCTCTTCTGCTTGACATGGCAGCTGCCTCTGGAAAGGGAAAGCCGGACGTCATGAAGTCTTGGAGTAGCTGTCATCCTTGCAGGCCAGCGTTCCAAGCTGAGCCACTCTGTGGATGGACCCCTGTAGGCCTTGATTAGAGCCAGCACTGGCACAGATGGCAGCCTGTAGGCCTGTCTGTTTCCTTGCCACGCTTGGCTCATGGGATGTAATCAGTAAATACTGTTGAGTGAAGGACCGAGTGCCTCTTCATAGGCACTGGCAAGATGGGAGCCTCTGGGCACCGAGAGGATTTGAGCCACTGCTTGTAGTCTGGTGGCACAGTGACTGAGGGGTGACACACGTGCGGCAGAATCTCTCTACAGAAGTGGGAGTGATTACAAACTCGGATGAAATTGGGTGACTTTAGGAGCTTGCAGGGGAACATGATTCTGTGCCTGTAAATTTTTTTTAATTAATTAATTAATTAATTTCTGGCTACGTTGGGTCTTCGTTGCTGTGCGCGGGCTTTCTCTAGTTGTGGCAAGTGGGGCTCCTCTTCGTTGCGGTGCGTGGGCTTCTCATTGCAGTGGCTTCTCTTGTTGCGGAGCACGGGCTCTAGGCGTGCGGACTTCAGTAGTTGTGGCACGTGGGCTCAGTAGTTGTGGCGCGCAGGCTCAGTAGTTGTGGCACATGGGCTCAGTTGCTCCACGGCATGTGGGATCTTCCCAGACCAGGGCTCGAACCTGTGTCCCCTGCTTTGGCAGGCGATTCTTAACCACTGTGCCACCGGGGAAGTCCCTGTGTCTGTAAATTAAATGACTGGAGCAGTTAATTGCTGACAGGTAAACGAGATGCTCCAAATCTCTACTCTGCAATTCAGCTCAGCGACATGCTTTGGGCACCTGCTGTGGACAGAGATAAGGGCACTGAGTGCCCAGGGTACCTGGTGAAGCTACCCATCCCGAACCCTTGGACTCACTGGGGAGAGCGGCCCTGCCTCCAGTTACCAGAGGAGGGAATAATAAAAGATCCACTTTTACAGAGAGACTCTCAAAGGATGTGTGGGATCTTGCTGGGACAGACAGGAAAGGCTCCCCTGGAAGCAGTCGTGGCACAAGGAGGGGCCCAGAGGTAGGAGAGTGCACGGCATGGTCCAGCCTCATGCAGTGAGCTGTGCAGTTGTAGAAGGAACGCACGGAGCTTTGCAGCAGGACGACGCCGGGGCGCTCTTCCCTGTCTGGCAGACTCGTGTTTCTCCTTCAAGATGCCCGTCCTCTGCCCTGGGGCCCCCCCAGGTTGGCACACCCTCCTCGGCATTTGCCACCCCACCGGTCCCTTGGTCACAGTCCATATTTGTTCACGTGGGCAACCAACCCCCAGAGGGCCTGGGCCGTGTTTAATTCATGGATATATTTCCGACATATAGACAGCAGGAAGCCATCAAGGTCCTTACAGATGGAAGTGTCATCAGGCTTGTGTTTAGAAGGATGGCTCAGCTGTGTTATGGAGAGTGGATTAGAGAGAGCAGAGCCAGGGGAGTGGAGTGTGTCGGTGTCCTCGAGAGAAATAATGAGCAATTACAAAGAGCGGCCGAGGCCCGGAAGGCTGGCAGAGACCGGGCACGGCTCCCTCGAGGCCCTGGCTCTACTTTTCTCTGGGTCTTTTGAGTCTGCTTCCTTTGTGAGTTGGCTTCATTCTCAGGCTGGTAGCAAGCAAGTTGCAGCAGTTCTGGCCCTCGTGCCCGGAAGCACCCAGCAAACACTGGCCTCCGTTCGATCACATGACCATTCCTGAACCAGTGCCTGGGGCCAGGAAATGCCATGCACTGACTGGCTTGGGTTCCCGATCAGTTACTGAAAGGTGTATGAGGTTACCTTAGAACCGCCAGGCCCAGCCCCGGAGACTGGATCTGCTTCCCCTTGAATCCCCTGGCCTGGGGTGGGAGGGCGTATAGCTGAATGAAACTAGAATACCATTAGGAAGGAGGAAATGACTGCTAGACATGCACTTACGTCTGCTGTGGGGACCAGCTGGACCGATTCATTCACGTATTGAACCGTGCACATAGTAGGCGCCTGCTCCCACACCCACACGTACCTACACACCTGCAGGGACACGCTTTGTGGACTGGTTTATCTGGGCAACATCATCTCATCCTCCCGAATGAATATCAGACCTCTCATGGAGGACCCCACACCCCACCCCAACCTCTGACTCTCCATTTCTCGACTTCTCCTTGGATCTTGTGATTGACTGTTCCATCTCCAAGATCAGACATGGCCTACTGTCTGACCACAGCCTCCAGTGCCCCCCACTTCCTCACCCAGTGACTCCCACAAACCCTCTCCTTGACCTCATGGACACCTCGGAGGCCAGTATAGGCCACTGGTTAGCAACATGGACCACACTTCAGTTCTGCCACTTACTTGCTAATTTACTTAAACTTCTCTGCAGTGTAAGGATAGGAGCCAACCTCGCAGGGTTGTTGGGAGGATTAAATAAAGTCACACGTGAAAGGTGCCTAGGACAGAGGACGTACCCAAAAAATATTAGCTCCGTACAAGACATCTTTCACCCAGACTCTTCTGTTTTCTTCCAGTCAGTGCCTTCCATTTGTATTTCCTGCCTGCTTCCCCATAGAGTCCCTGATCCATCTGTTACCAGTATTATACCTCTACTCCCTTGATCCCTCAAACCTATTCTTCCCTCAGACCTTTCTGGCAAATGCTCAGCTCTGCACCCACCTACCTTTCTTCATGCCAGCATCTAGGTTGTTAGAAAAAAAATCATCTGGGCAGATGGTTGCTATGGTAACTTCAGATCCTGTGGCCTCAGCTAGACCCTTAATGCTCCCTGGCAATCCTTATGCTCTTCTCTGGTCAGCTGTTTCTCCTATTCTTCAAAGAAGCAATTTCAAACTTTCATCATATTCCTCCAACTTCCGTTCCTTCCCTCACCAAACCCTCCATTCCTTGCAGATAATTTGGCCTCCCAATTCTTAGAAAAGAACAATAATCAGGCTGGAACATTCCAAGCCACCACCATGCCCGCATACCCCCCCCCCACCAAATCCATAGATAGACCTTCAGCCCCACCCCGCCTTCCCTACTGCTGCAGTGAGAAAGGGTCTTCACTTGCATGTTGGATTCCAACCCCTCCTGTCATCTCAGACACCTCGACTCCTCACTTATCTCTCTCCTGTGTCTTCAACCCCTCCCTCTATAGTTCCTCCTTCTATCAGCATTTAAACCGGTCTCTGTCATCTTACAGTCCACTCTCCTTCAATCCCACATCCTATTATCCAATCCCATTCCATTCCATTCATCTTGGCTCTTCCCTACGACTCTCTAATTTGCTGAAAGAGTTAACACTCATGATCCCCATTTCCTCACATTCTGCTCATTTTTCAACCCATCGCACCCTGATCTCTGCTTCCACCACTCTCCTGAGAGTTCTCGTTGCTAAATCCAACGGATTCTTTGTTTGGATGCTTGTTCCTCTCTTAACTTGACCTCTTAGAAGGATTTGATGCTGCTGAGTGCTCCCTCCTTAAGACATGTCCCCGCCTTGGCTCCTGTAACATCACAACTTAGAACACCGTGGTTACTCCTTCTCAGTCTCCATTGTCCAGCTCTTGAATGTAGCTGTTCTATCGAAAACCTCATTTTTACTCAACATACTCTCTCGGGACCATCTCATCCACTCCAGTGGCTTCAGTTGCCATCTGACTTCCCATCCAAAGTTTCCCAAACTTGTACCTCCAGGTTACAGTCTTGCTCATAAAATTCAGAATTGTTTATACAGCTGCCTACTGGTCATCTCCACTAAGATACTCTTAGGCACCTTAAAATCAGCACTCCCGACCCTGCTATTCCTCCTTATCACGGGAAACATCTACCTGGCTCTCCAAGGCAAAGAACCTTAGACATTGTCCTTGGCTCCTCTCTCTCTTGCAGAGTTTATTATCTCCAGGCCATCACCAAGTCCTACAGTTCTGGTAAGGTGGCAAGGACATAGGTTCTGGTTGAAATTCCAGTTCTAATTGTGGTTTGAACAAATTACTTCACCTTTTTCCAACTCAAGTTCCTCACCTGTGAAAAGGAAATAGTAATACCGAATTCACATGGCTGTGGTTACGGGGGACTTCTCTGGCAGTCCAGTAGTTAGTACCCTGCGCTTTCACTGCTGAGGGCCCGGGTTCGACCCCTGGCTGGGGAACTAAGATCCCACAAGCTGTGCGGCATGGCCCCAAGAAAACCCAAAAGCATAAAAACAAAAAAACAAAATAAAATAAACAAAAAACCAAATGGTTGTGGTCAGGATAAAGGAAAGCCCTTACTTGGTAAGCTTTCAATAAATATGAGTGTTCTTCTGTCCCCATTTCCTCTCTCCCCATCCCCATCACCTCCTCTGCTTACTCACCTTATTGTTGAATTGGTGTATATATAGTTTCTTGACCTTGAGAATCCCCCAGGAATGAAGTTTCCCATAATTCCTTCATGACTAAGGACGACAGCTTATATCTCATCATGCTTCTCGTAAAGACTTTGGAAAATACAAAGAAAGTAAAGCAATCACTGTTGCCATTTTGATATCGTTCCTTCCAGCCTTCTATGCATTCTTTGTTCTTTTTTTAATGTAGTTTTTTTTTTATATAATTGAGTACGCATCCTGCTTCTTTTCATCTAATCCAGATATTTTCCCAGGTTAATAAAAATTCTTCATAAACAGTTTAATGGCTGCGTGCTATTCTGCATGTGACTACAGTATGGTTTATTTAACTATTTTGCTATTGTTGGTTTTTTAGAGTCTTTCCAATAAATAATACTGAGGTAAACAGTTTTGCCAAAAAAAAAAAAAACCCACTTTTCCTCCTATGTTTATAATAATTTTTCTAAGCCATAAATTCATAACTTGAATCACTGAATTGAAGGATTTGAAAATTTCTAAGCAGTGCAGTCTGAAATGGGCTAAATGAATATAGGCCTTACCTTAACTATAAAGAGGGAAGTAAAGAAAAAAGGGTTGTAATTAACAGATATTTTAAAATAATTGTTTTCTGTTTTACCGAAAGAGGGCTTGGAAGATCCAAGCAGTGCTCTGTGGGGAAAACATGCCTTTGACTTGAAGTTCCTGGGTCCATGATGGTAAAGGAGGGCTTGTTTCTGTTTTTGTATTTTCATCTGGGTCATTGAGAGGACAGGCCATTCCTACAAGCTCGTTTCCCTCTAAGGAAGAGAAAAATCATCCAGCATCTAATGATGCATATCATTAGTTGTGTTAACAGCCTTGCAGTTAAAAAAAAAAAAAAAAAAGTTATAACAATGTATCCTCCTAATGTGCAGTTAATTTTAGCTAAAACTTCCCTGGTGATTTTAATTTTTTAATTTAATTTAACTTATTATTAGTTAGTTTGTTTGTTTGGCCTCGCCGTGCAGCTTGAAGGATCTTAGTTCCCCAACCAGGGATTGAACCCGGGCCACCACAGTGAAAGCACCAAGTCGTAACCACTGGACCGCCAGGGAATTCCCTCCCTGGTGATTTTTAAACCCAGTGAATTTGTAAATCTAGTAAATGACCCTGCATTTGGAAATGTTAGAGCTGCCATAGCCAACTGGGCTCTAGCAAGACACACACAACTCACTGAGCTCGGGCTTCCCAGCAACTCCCGAGCACTCCCCTCAGAATCCAGAGTGTATTACCAGATTCCTTGTTCCTGATCTTCCCTAATCAGAAAAAGCTGATGAGTGCCTCAAAGTTAACATGTCCAGGACTTCCCTGGCGGTCCAGTGATTAAGACTCTGTGCTCCCATTGCAGGATTGCAGGGGGCACGGTTTCGATCCCTGGTCAGGGAAGATCCCACATGCCTCGTGGCACAGCCAAAAAAATGTTAACATGTCCAAAACCAGACTTTGGACTCTCTACCCATCCCCGCATTCAGTCTTCTCACTCAGCAATGAAACCACCACCTGCCTGGTTGTTTAAATCAAAACCTTGAACCATCCTTGATTTCTTCTTTTCTGTCCTCACCACTCCCCAACACCAAATCCATCAGCGTATTCTGTCGATTCTACTTCTAAAAATTCACTTGAGATCTCAAATTGTCCATTTCTCTCCATCTTGCCCACCTGCCCTCTCGTCCCAGCCCCCATCACTGCTCACCTGCACTACTCGGTAGCCTCCCACGGGGCTCCTACTTCTGCCCTCTCCTCTGCAGTCTTTTCTCTGTGCAGTAGCCAGAGGGATCCTGCTAAAACTTAACTTTGGTCATGTCATCCACCCCTTCCTTAAAACATGTCACAGGCTTCCCTTTGCTAGTAAGGTAAAGGCCAAAAACTCTAACATGGCTGAGAAGGTCCCACGTACCCTGCCCTGGCCTTCCTCTCCAGCATCATTGCCCACCATTTCCCCATATACATCCTTCAGTTCCTGCAACTCCTGCACTGAGGGCTCTATACATGTTATGTTCTCTGCTGAGGAGGACCCTCTTCTCTCCCCATCCATCCTTTCCACAGTCTAGGTAACCCCTCCTTCCCACTTTCCCAGTCTAGGTCAGGTTATTTACTTCTAAACATGGGAAACATGGGAGGTTTTTTCCTTCTTTAGAGAACCTATTTCAAAGTTTCATATATATAAAAAAAGTTTTTCCATTCATCAGCATAATTATGTGATTGATGTCTGTCTCCTCTACTAGACCATAAGATCCTCTCTGCTTACTGTTCACTGTTCTTTCCCCATCAGCTAGCTCAGTGTCTGGCACAAAGTAGGTGCTTAATAAAAAAAAATTGGTTGCATGCTAACTGAAGAAGTTAAGTCCTGGTAACTGTCGTCCTTGACAACAGTGTCCTGTAAGGTGCGGGCTCTTCCCAAAGGGGGCAGACCCAGGTTCTCCATAACACATCATCTTGAGGGAGTGTGATTTCGCTTGTCATGTTGTTGTTGTTTTTCATTTCAGCTGTCAGAATGAATAGAGCATGCTACCTAAAACTTACTCGTTTTTCTCTTCTCTCCTTATTCAGCTAAAGCTTGCTTTTACTCTGGACCACGAGACAGGATTGCCTCAAGGATGTCACATCTACGAGTACCGTGACAGCAACAAGTAAGTCACTCTGTGGGAAAGAGTGTCAGCTCACCATGTCCTGCAGAGGTAGCACCCATAGTCTTCCTTACACTGGGCTTCCCTGACAAAGGGATTGTCAGGAAGGGAATCACACTTTTTGTGACTGTACTAGAAAATAGCTGGCACAAAAATATTTCTCCTGTAAAATCTCTTTTGCCCTTCAACATAGGACTTGGAATACTTGTGTAGGAGCAGGTGTAATGTATTAGAAGTCTGTTTCAAAGCAAACCTTCCTTTCCAGGCTCCAGCTCCTCTAGATACTCCGCTACCCACTCCGTCTCCAATCATGCGCTTGCTAACTGGGTTCACCGTGTGACTGTGGCTGTTGTTGTCATTCGGTCTGACTATACTGTGTTTACAGGTTTGTTGTGATAGGCCACCTTGTGAATGTTTCTTTTCTTTCTTTCTTTCTTTAAAAAAGTTTTTTAGATTTTTAAAATAATTTTTATTGGAGTATAGTTGACTTACAATGTTGTGTTATTTTCAGGCATACAGTAAAGTGAATCAGTTACACATATACATATATTCACTCTTTTTTTAGATTCTTTTCCCATACAGGTCATTACAGAGTACTGAGTAGAGCTCCCTGTGCTATACAGCAGGTCCTTATTAGTTATCTATTTTACATATAGTAGTGTGTATACGTCAATCCCAACCTCCCAATTTATCCCTCCCCGCCCCCTTACCTTGGGAGTTTTACAGTTGGGGGATTTCTGGGTACTTACAGAGATTTAAGTTGGTGGCCTTATTAGAAAGATGGCACCTGGCGTAGTTTTATAAACCTCTTCTCTTCATCACAGACTGCCTCCTTGACTGTGTATTTTTGTCTGTGGGCCAGTGAAAGTGGTGGTGAGTGAGGTAAAGGGAGTGTGCCCTGATGATGACAAGGACGGTGATGAAGGGTGAGGGCAGCTCCCCTTGGGCTCCTCCTGGGTGTTAGGCACAGTCCAGGGACACTACGTTTGTTATCCCACTTCGTTCTCATGGTAACCTGAAGAGTTTTCTTTTATTATTGTTGTACTTGCAGAAGCTGAGGTCTAGGGAATGTATGTAACTTGTTCAAGGTCACTTGCCACAGCTGTGTGAGGCAGCGTCAGCATTATCACATTAATTCGGGGAAGAAAATAGATGAAAGGCAATTGATGTCCCAAGTTGCTACTTTTGGAAACCTCATTGATGACAAGAATAGTCCCAACCTGGACTCAAGGACTAATTGTTTGAATAGCCAACTGTTTAATTTTATCCAGTGGAAGGATCAAATAGGCACAGGCCAGTGGAATCATACATTACCTTCCAGAAGAGAAACTCGCGTCTTCCTCAAGAGCTCATGCTCTGTTATGGGTGGAAGATGGGTTACTGTGTGCCTTCGTGACCAAATTTCCATTCAGATCACTTTCAAGGCATTATTCCTCTTTGTAATTTATCTTTAGGAGGATGCTATCGTCAGCTATTGTGTACCCTCAATTCCCACCAAATTAATCATTCAGAAAAGGTTGACCAAGCATCCTTTAACACCATCATTCCTCCTCTTGGATGGCACTGTTTCTGGAAGACAGTTACAGGATTTCTAGGCCATTGTGTCAGAGATACAATCTCAGCTTCTGATAATGCTTAGTTCAGCAGAGAAGTAGGGCTAGACTTCTCTGGGGTCAGGACTGACAGGGACAGGTGAGCGAGTCCCTTGGTGGCAGGGGCAAGCATTGTTAGGGAGTGAGAGAATTGTAAGCCATAAGCCCTCCTTGTCAGCGGTGCCCTGAGCTCCCTGATGCTTGCTGGATGGCCGTGGACGGCAGCCCCTCACACGACAGACCGTGGCCGCAGAAACACAGTGGTGTCAGATCAGGGGCTGTTTACACACTCCAATTCTGGCCTGACTCTCTGCTCTTTGGAAATAAGGTTGGCAGAGTTTTTGTTCAGCGGGAGAAGGGCACCAGCTTTAAGTTCATGTCTGAGCAGTTCAGAGGTCCGTTGACAACAACTTACGTTTTCTTTGAAACTGATCGGAGAAAATAGCCTAGCTCTGTTTCTTGGCCTAATTCCCAACTCCTAGCATGTTATCAGAATAAGCATTGTAGGAGAGAATGTAGGAGTTGTAAGTATTGATAAGCTTTGGACCAAAGACCTGTAAAAGAAAGCCTTTGTGTAGGAAACTGGGTAGGAGCCATGATCTTGGAAAGTATGACTATCAGATGCCTCAGTGGTCCCTCCCTACCGTTCTCTCTTGCTAGAGGCAGTCTTGGGGTTTATTCTCAACCCGTGGACAAGTTTTCTAACCTCCCCAAGCCTCAGGTTTCTTCATCTGTTAAGAACAACGGGACTAATGATAACTTTTCTGGCATGATTGTCATGGGGATTGAATGGAAAGACATTGTCGCCGGCCTAGCATGTAGAATGCCCACAGTAAACGTTGATTGCCTCTCCTGAAAAATCGTCTCAGAAAAATCATCCTGACTTCGCTTCTGTTTTCCCAGTGCCAGCAGGGCCGCATCCCTGCACTGAGGCTGCAGCTGGCAGAGTTTTGAGTAGTAAGAGGCTGGGGCACGCGCCTCTGACTGCCCTCAGCTGTGCGCGCTCCGTCCGAAGGCAGCCTCCTCTCCCCACTGTGAGCTGTGAAGTCAAGCATGGAGAGCCCCGTGAGCTTGCCTGTGACTTTCTCCCCTCTCCCAGGTTCTGCCCTGTGTTCCTCTGTTTACTGTTAGGGACAATTCCCTCGACTACCTGAATCTCAACCTTGGTGTTTAGGAAATGAGATTCCACCCCAGGCCCTAAGGGGCCCATGTTGTCTCAGCCAAGTAACATGCAGGCAACGGCAGCAGAGAGATGGGGTTCTACATATAGAAGAAATTAGCTGAATATTAGTTTGGTACATTTAATTTTTGAAACTACTGCTTTTATCTGGGTGTTCTCTGCAGTATAATTTGTAATCATTTTCGTATCTATCCCTGCCAAATTCAGTCCATCAGCAAAGAAGTTTTTCTGAATAAGTACTATGGCTCTCGGTTAGTTCTCCCCAGTGGCCTTTTCCTATTAAATGGAATAGTCCTGAAAATAGGCACTCTGCTTTTATACTTCCTGGACTCTTGTGTCAGCTTCCTTTCCTGGAATATCCTAGTAGCCCCGATCTGTGACTCTATGTCATCCCATTCCTCTCCATCAGGAAGCTCGTTTAGCCTCTGGGCTCCAGGGAGGACAGGCCCTGGGACTTGTCCATCTCTGGTGGGACTTAGACTCTGGAGGGCACAGCTCTCAGGTAAGCATTCTTAAAGCTCTGAGGGCATTAGGGGAAAGAAGCTGCCCTATTGTGCCTGAGGTTAGATTAGTAAAGCTCTTCTCCTTGAATTATTCCGCCAGCCTCCCAAACACTGGTCAAATCTGCATCTAAGAGGTGTGAGTCTCCGGCCTCCCCCCCGCCCTGACAGGTACTGCCAGTCGCAACCCACGGACCTGGGGACCACCTTCTTTTTCTCTGTTGCAGAAACTTCACCAGCCTTTAATATGCATGTTAAATCCAGTGAAGCCAGAACTGATTGAAAGTCATGTTTTTCAAATTAGGGCTTGGAGGTCTCTTCAGAGAGCAAAGAACAGGCCTAAAAGGGTGAACAAGTGATTCATGAGAATTCATTTCAACATTTATTAAGCCCCTACTCCATACAATGTATTGTGCGAGGCACTAGGGAGACAAAGATAAATGGGGCCTGGTCTGTGACCTCAAGGAGTTTGTGTAAACAGAAGAAGGCACTGCAGCACCCTGCAGGGTGCGCTTCAGCGGTAAGAGTTGAGAGCCGTGGGAACAGTACGGAGGCCAGTGACTGCTTCTGACTTGGGAGCAACTCCGTGGTTGGTGGCACCCTGCACAGACAAACAGCTTCGTCCACAGTACTCCCCACTGTCCTCCTCCTCACCGCCAGGACGGCCGAGCTCCTGTGCAAAATGTCCTCCCTGCCTTTAGCCCTTTCACCTCCACCCTGTCCTCTCTGCAGCCTGAGGGAGCTTTACATGCCTTTTCATTCTGGTTGCTTTTGCGACGTTATTTTTGTCTTCGATGTTCTGCCATTTTACTACATTACGCCTAAGAGTAGATTCATCTGTACTGTTCATCTGTGTAGCTTAGGACTCAGTGTAGTTCTTCCCATTTTGAAATTATCTATTATCTTTTTTATTCTCCCTAGTCTGTTCTTTTGGAACTCCTGTTAGAAACCTACCATCTGATTCTTTCACCTCTCTTTTTCCTCCTCCTTTTCTGCCAGTGCTGCACTGTGGGGCACGTCCTCAAAAATAAGGAGCTATAAGGAGGCTAATAAACTGTTTGTCGGTTTACTAGTCTCCTTATAGCTGTTTATAATCTGCTCTTTGATACCCCTTCCTGATTTGGGTGTTTAGTTTTTATTTTTAATTTTTAAAAGTTCTGTTTGGAGCTTTTTAAAATCAGCCCATTATTTTTTTTTTTTACTGTTCTTTTTTCCTGTCCTAGTTTTTCACTATGATTTCTATTCCTTTCACCTCTTCCAGTTATTTTGATTATATTTATTTTATAGCCTTTTTCTGATTGTTCGCTTATTTCTAGTTCTAAGGGTACCAGTTCTCCCATATGAGTCTCTATTGACTTGCCTTTATGGTGGTTCATTTTTTCACATGGTTTGTTCTTTTTTATCAGGAGATTGTCTTAAGCAGGGATTGTGTTCACTGTGAGAGTCCCATATGCCCCAGCTTGTGGATGCATTCTTTCATCGCTTTTGCCTTTATTCTGCCAGGATCCTGGGAGTTCCATAGGTCTTGCCAGTTTGGTGTTAACCTCTTGGCTTAGGATTCCCAGAACCCGGGTAGTGTGTATTCAGCCTCGACACACACATGCGGTACAGGCTTGGGATCCCGTCCCACAAAGGAGCGCCTCCCCTCTGCGCCATATACAGACATTCCTCTGGGCTGTGAGAAAGGTCTTCCTGGTCCCTGTTCAAAGACCAGCAGCCCTTCCTGGATCCTGGCTTTCTGCAGGGCTCTCAGTTCCAGTTCCTGGCCAGGTCTTCTCCCTCCTGTGGGCATGAAAACCTTAACTCCTATAACTGTATCAAGGTCTCATACTCCCAGCCCTCCTTTGCTATGGTAATGATTATGGCTTTGACTTAGTTTCCTTTTCATTTCAAGTAACTGGGAATTTTCCCTTCATTCTTTCATGCTTAGTTACATATTTAGATTATTCTTTTGGTATCTCTTATCCATCTTTTCTATGTGTTTGTGTTGGGAAAGAGGTCCACATCAGTTCAGTTTACCATCTTGTCAGAACCAGAAGTCTAAATAAACTTTTTAAAATGTGAGTCTGATTACTCATTCATTCAACAAGCATACAGAGAGTGTCTGCTGGGTACCAGTACAGAACCAGTCACTGAGGCTGCAGAGCTGAATAAACACTCATGTGGCCCTCAGGGGCTCGTAGGCTAGAGGAAGGGACTGGGCACCCGTCACCAGAAGACAGCTCTGTGATTAGACGCTCACCTGCTCCAGCGTACCCCACATTCCATCCTGCCAGACCATCTTGAGTCTGCCGCATGCAAGGTGTCTCTGTGTGACCATGCCATGCCCCGTTTCTAGAACACCACTCTTTCCCACCGCCCGCTCACACCCATCTGGGTAATCTCTACTTCTCCTTCCACTCTCAGCCAAGTATTACTTCTTCTGGGAAGCCATTCCAACCCCTGACAACCATCACGAAAGGCTGAGGCGTGAGTGCCTTCTCCGCGGTCCTCTGCCTCACCTGTCCGCTTCTGCTTCAGCTTCAGCACTCATCACAGTGCACTTCAGGCACTGGTTTACTTGTCTCCTACTTCCTCTATGCTGAGTCCTTTTAAGGTCAAGGCCTGTTTTGTATATTTCAGTACCCCTGGTGCCTAGCCCAGGGGTTGGGGGACCTAATTGAATCCTTTTAGAGAGGGAACCTGGCTACCCAGCCTTTGGCTTTCCAACCTTTGTTTTTTCATTTTTTGTGGGATTATCATGAGGATTAAATTATGCATGACATCAGGGAAAACGGTTTCCTTGGATGGTTTATGCATTCTGAAGAACTAACACATAGAAGAAAGAGACTGCAAACATTTGATTTAATTCTGTAAATATAGTAGTAATTACAGTTATTTACATCACTATGTACCATTTTTTGCCTGATAGGAGGGCATAGTAATAATTATAAAGAGCATTAAATATGCCAAGCAAACTTGCAGAAGCTGAGTATAATTGCAAGGCTATACTTTGTTCACGACCTGTAGAGTTTCTGATCCATGTAGCATAATAGTGATAGGAGCTACCGCCTCCTGAATGCCCACAACTCACCAGCACTGGGCTAGGGGCTTACCCAAGTTATTTCTAGTTTCAAAACCATTCAAGACAGATCTTATTTTTATAGTTTTACAGATTTAAAAAAAGTCAAGGAGGTTATATTATTTTCACAGTTTTACAGATTAAATAAAATAAAAACAAAACAAGGCTGAGAGTCAGAGAGGTTAACCTGCCCTAGGTCACACCATGGTCAAGAGCAGAACCTGAATTTTCCTCTAGTTCTAGCAGATTCCAAAGCCCATTCTGGCCTGCCCCTGTGAAGGAGAGGGACGGGGAAAGGAGGCTGGGCAGGCAGAGTGTCAGCCCACGGTGCTGTTCTCAGGTCCCACAGGGGCGGACCTGCCTCAGGACCCCTGCCGTGCCCAGTCACCCCTGGGCACAGGGATCCAGAGGGCCGTTTGCCTGGACGGGGCTTCTTGTGGCAGCTACAGCCCACCCCTTGCCCTGCACAGATCCATTTCTCCACTTGTGTGGGGAGCAACTTGTCTGTGGCTCCCGTGGCCTCTGTTCCTGAGGAAGAGCTTAGAAAGGACATGTTAATGGGACAGACTACCACCTCCATTACTGTAGTGGCACCTGGGGCCCCATCTGGTCCTCCCCCTCCTCCGCTGCCCATTCAGAATTCTTCTCACCTTCAGCCAGCACGTCAGCAGGTCTTGGCAGCTTAGCTGGTGGTGTGACTCAAAACTTCATGGGGAGTTTCTGAGCCCTTGGTTGTCATATCCTTCTCAGGACGGGGTTGACACATATGTCCATGTGTCTGTTCACAGTCGGGCAAGGCAGCACCAGGAGATTCCCTCCCCTCCACGATGTGACTCCTCCTCTCGTCTGCTGACCCCTGGGTACACAGCGCAAAGAATCCTGGTAGTTCAGAGGGACCCTTGTTGTGTTACCCCTGGCCTGAGCTGCCTTGGGTTCCATCACCCAGCTCTGTGACTGCCTCTTCTGCTGTCCTTGGTGGCCTGCAAAGAAGAGCCACTACCAGTCTCCTTAGCAATGCTGGTGTTCCTCTCACCAGCACACTTCTGGTGAGCCTGGTGAAGGGGGTGTCCTGTGGGCCCTCCCACAGTCCATAGGCCTCTGCTAGGTCTTCTGGACCCAGCAGGCCCCTTCCCTCAGCCTCTTTCTTCCTTCCCCAGCTGTCTTTCAGGGCAGCTCACGCCCTTCCACTTTGCTCAGCCTTAGCTGTCACTGTCTGCAGGCCTCTAAGGACCACTCCAGCAGCGAGTTTGCCCCGTCCCCTAGGGTCTTTGAAAGGGTGCTGAATCCCACATCCCAAGAAAATACGCCCAGATCAGTGAATTCTTGCTCATCTCATTGCCTGGCCCCTTTGATGAAGGCCCTCAAATCCTGCTAGCTCATCCTTCCCACTCCTGGTATATAATCTCTTTCTGCCTTATCAGGCCCAGCACATCCCCAGCCCCATTTCCCTGGCATTTAAACCTAGTTACGGGCCTTGAAGCCCCAGAAATGAGGTGGGGGATGCAGGGTGGGCCCCCTGCATGTCTTGCAGCACAGGATGTCGCTAGCCTTCCGCGGGGAGTGTGGGCCACCTTTCTGTAAGCTGCCTCTGTAAGAGGCCCTCTGGCTCTCCGGCTTAGCCTGCAGCTGCTGGTTGAGGGCCCTCAGCCTGTCATCGTCCCCCTGCTGGGCACCGTGTGCCTCACTTCATGGTCCTGGTAGACGCTGCACCTCCTGGGCTCTCAAATGCTTGAATCGACACGGTCGAGCAAAGGCTTTTTCCCAGGGCACCACTGGTGAGTCTTTGAGCAGCTGGGCCACTGCTTTGTGCCAGGGACTCTCCATGCCCCACATTCGACTCAGAAGAGTGTTGTCTCTGCCCACTGGGTAGTAAGCAAGCCAGGCCCCAAACTCTATCTCTTTGCCTCTCTCTCAGACCCTCTCCAGTACCACTGTGTTAACACATCAGGTCTGCTGAGAAGCAGATGCCAGGACAGGATTAGAAGGGGAGAGAAGAGGAGAAAGCAGGAGGAGAGCCTTCAGATCTTGACACAAGCTCAGCCCCTGTGGAGGAGGGCGTAGGAGGAGGACCGGGTAGGAAGAGTCTTGGGCTGCAGCCCAGTTTTAAGAAGGTTCAGCTGGACTGATGGGAAGTCCTGGAACCAAAGTCACCTGCTGGAGGAGCCTCACATCCTGCAGGTCCTTCGAGTGCTTAGTCACTGGCTGGGAGCAGCCCTCGGGAAATGTGGCCTTGGTGTCAATGCAGCGGTGGGTCAGGGGCTGCGGCTGGGCCACCAGGCAGTGTACGCTCCTGTGGTGGGAGAGCTGAGAGGCGCCTTTTCTCGGCCACCGCACTCGGGCAGGAGAAAGAGCAGGGCTCCTGGATAAAGCCCTGCATTTAATTCGTTTCCTCCTCTGCTTTGTTCTTGTCCTCTTCCTTCACCTAAATAAGCAGATGGAATATTTCCCAGCAGCCCTGACAACTGCAAACCAACACTAACACTTCCCAGTGTTCCCAGTACTTTGGAAATGACACTCTGTGCCTGCACCTTGGACCTGATGCCAGTTCCTCAGGCTAAGGAGTGGTGTTACCTGAGAGCCTCCAGACCTCCCGCTGACACTGCCAGGTTAGAATGAAGAATGCCTTCCTTGTTCCTGGTGAAGCCCTTGGTTAGGAGAAAGGAGAGCTGGAAATCAAGGGGGAGGAGGAGGGGTTTTGGGGAAATTGGAGGCAACTCAGCCAGAGAAAGGTGCCAGAAGTGACCTCATGGGAGCAAGCCGGCAGCCGCAGTGGGCGTCTTGGAGTCGGCCGCTGGCGGTGCAGGTGGGAGCTCGCTGTTTTCCACCGCAGCCTTTAGTGTCGGGCTTTGGTGTGATGCAGGCATGACTCCTGCTTAAGCTGCTGGAATCAAGATGGTGATCAGTGAGGGATCTGCTTCTCCACTTCCACACCGTGCAGAGAGATGGTGGGGGGGCTCCTGTTCCCTCCCACCACCTCACTCCATGCAGCAACAATAATGATATCCTGGGTGCCAAAATGCAGTGTTTCATTTGACCCGAGTTTTCCCTATAGGAAGGGAAGCGGGGGAGTATGAACACTCCCACTTATAGAAAGGGAGGCCAGTTCCCCTAGTGGTGCCCTGCCCCAGGTCAAGCTGTAAACCAGAGGTAGAGCCAGCAGGCTTCTCCCTGGGATACTGCCTCAGCCACGTGATACACGGCAGGGGTGGGGCCTGGAACCGCTACACAGAGTGATGCTGAACTTGCCTGTGGGTCCTGGGCAGGGAGGGCAGCAAGGCCTGGGTCAGCGAGACTGCCTTCTGTGTGGCTTACATTACCATTGGGTTACAGTCACCCAGTCTCCCACAAATGTAATGCAGCCCACAGGTGGCCAGGGCAGGGAAGCTCTTACTCAGCTGCGTTGAGTCAGCGCCCTTTCCCTACGTCTTGGGAGAATGGGGGGAGTGGGGGGTTGGGGGGGTGGAGCCTGAAGTCATGCTGTGAAGCACTGGATTGTCTCATCAGAGGTTTCCTATGCTGCTGGGCCAGGGTGCTCAGCCCCTGATAGAAATTGCTAGCCCCTCGGCTCCTGCTGGCATTCTAAGGGCAGAACTGATCAGAGTGAGGAAATGTGGAAGCCAGCGGCAGTGGGGAGATTATACTGGGCAGAGGCCAGATGCAGACACATCATGCACACTGGTCCATGTCTCAGCGCGTAATGTGACTT